>NW_022639456.1:3132515-3145603 GCF_010583005.1 Odontomachus brunneus | reverse complement strand
GGGGGGGGGGGGAAGGGGAGGGGGAGGGGAGATCGAATTTTACGCGGATATATCGCTGACAGAGAGATCGCTGACGGAGATAAAAGCGGAAGTGGAAGAAACTTTGGCTTTCTCTTGTAAAACTCCTTTCCAATTATATCATGATGATTAAGATGAACGCTGATTATACACCTCGCTCATTAATTAGGAGGATTTAAATTCACCGTGTGCGACAACAACCTCGAATGCGCAACAAGTTAGTGTTTTATCGAGGCTGTGTGTTGGGAGATGCAATTATTAAATCGACAATCCGCTCGCTCGCGCGCACGAAGCGAGTCGAGGGAAGCGCGCATCGGTCTATTAAACAATAAGTCGCCAAGAGAGTAAAATACCGTTCGGATAAATTCTGCGCTTACAGGTACGGTCTTTACTTTCCGGATACGAATACGAATGCCGTTATGTACACGGATTCCACTGGCGCTGCGACCGTGAGGATAGCGATGCCGGCGCATATGCAATCATCCCTTATCTTTCATTATAATCTCAAGTTTTACGACAACGACGGCGATGGTTACGACGGCGTGTCGCTCAAGCGTTTTGTCATGCAGGTAAATTGATAGTCCGCGTCTTCCGTGCGGGACGATTTATCCCGCGTGGCTCTTAAGTGCCGCCGTTTGAGTGCTCAAATGTCGCGAGAGAGTAGATACGCGCAATTGACTACTAACGACTCATCAGAGCAACGAGTTGCTTCCAGACTTGAGAATTTAGTCTCGAGAACTAACAACGGGAATTAGGCCTGCATTAACAGTCGTTACTTGAAGTTTGTCCCAAGTGAGGTACTCAGAACTTGTTTATTCAGAGCTAGATTCGAGTTTTTCAGTTGAATTATGTTATATGATATTATAGTCGCGATTTATGTAACTGGAAAATTCTCATCTAAGGCCAGTATCAATAGTCATTATTTGAAACTTGTTCTACGTGAAATATTTAGGTTTGAATTTAGAGACTGATCACAGTTTTTACGTGAATTATTAATATGTAACATCACATTTGTGTGCAATTGCGATTCAACTGAAAAACTCATGTCTAACTCTGAATTGCAATCTGAGTATCTCACCTGAGGCAAGTTTCAAGGGATAACCAATACGAACTGTGAACTCAAATCTGAGTATATCATCTGAGAGGAGGTTTAAGTAATGATTATTAATATGAGCTTTTGAGTGCGAGTAGAGAACAATATCAAAGAAACATAAATACAAAACAAGATACTAAAATATAGATAATTGAATATTGACGACTCATCAGAGCTTGACTCATCAGTTGCTCCCAGACTAGAAAATTTAATCTCGAGAACTAACAACGAGAATTAGAGCGCGAGTAGAGAGCAATAATACTAAAACAGCTTCTCGTCAATTGTTTCAATTATGAGTGGCAAATTATGAATTACTTACAGTCGGTCGTGGGGAACATAGTAGCGTTTCGGGTCCACGCACCGTGCTCGGGCGCCTTCCTCCTGGACATATTTGCCAACGCGGTGACGCCGAAGGAGTACTTGACGGGCGAGCCAATGAAGTTCAAGAGCGTGTGCAAATTCAAAATTGCATGCGAAGAACTGCAGACGGTGATGGTGCCGTTGCCGGACTGCGCCAGTGGCGAATGGGGCCCTACAAAAGCAACCAGGTTATTCGGACTTATACCCATCACTCATCAGGTGAGTCAAAATTAATTGAGTGATCGTTGTAACGAATTTGTCACGCACTGAGAAAAATACCTGAAACTTTATTTGTGCTTTGTAAACTTTATTTGTAAACAGATATCAATCCTATCTCACAGAAATAAACTTTACATTCCACAGATGAATTTTCAGGTGATTTTTTTTTTAGTCAATGCAAAATCGACGTCAGTGCGTGATACAAAAAATCATCAGAAGGATTTCGGAACTTTTCTCTTTTTTAATAAAACTTTAAACAATTGTAAGGCTCTAAACGGCTCTATACGATGTAAAATGCGCTTCAGTATCCGTCGTGTACAATATTGCGACTTATTTTTGAAAATTTCACGCGCGACGAATGTCGTTTAGTACAGGTTCGTCTCGCGATCGATTCTGCGAATATATTTCTCCCATTTTCACATCCTTTTGTAGAGAGTATAAAGTTAAAAAAAAAAGAGAGAAAACAGACGAACAGAGAGATGATCGGCGAAGATTGCCGAAAAGAGAGGCAGAGAGGGTGAGAGAATCGAGAGAGCGGATCAGTTGACTTTATCACGCCTCGCTGCACTGCGCCGGGGGCGGGGGCGAACGAGTTTTACAATCGCTGGATCTATCGATTTCAGGAGGCACTGGTGTTCGCCGGCCGCGAACTGGAGATTCAATTTCGCATGTCGAGGCCGTTGACGGACTTCATGGCGACTCTGCATAAGAACGGCATCGAGGAGAAGCGCCTGTCCAAGTACGTGACGCATTCCATCGCTGACGACGACGTGGTCACCTTTTCCATAAGCTTCCCCGAGGAGGGTCAGTACGGCTTGGACGTCTACACCAGAGAGTCCACGACCGCGGCGGCCGTGCAGCATGACGTCACCGGCGAGAAGCATCTGCTCACGCACTGCTGCAAATATCTCATCAACTCCAGCAAGAGGAATTGAGGCCGTTCCTCGAGGCTGCTCTCGAGTAGCTTCACCTCCGCCTTGTCTGCCGGAAATTCCCGTTGGCCGAGCGAACAGTGATCGTTACAGGGCGCAGAGGTCGGTTTTCCGACGCTCGTTAAAGGACCAAGTCGAGGAATCGCGTTTCACTCGAGACCATCGTCGAGACGCCTTTAGCGTCGGGACGTTGAAATATTTGTAGAGAGACGGCGAACGTTATCGGGACGAGAAAGTTTTACGATTTTGAGAGTCCTGTCCTTACGACGTTCTCGTTCATCGGGAAAGCGTCTCGGGGAAGCGCGATCGGTCATTACTCGCCGACGATGCGCTGCGTCGTGAATAGAAATATCACGGAAGGAAGGCAGGCAGGAAGAAAGGGAGAAAGGAGATCGGCCGAATGTAGCGAGTACCGGCCAAGACAATGGCGAGAGAGCCGCTTCGCGCGTCATTACTTAAGGACTACTTTTAGGTCGCGCGGATTAGACCGGCGCGGCACGCAATTTCGAGCTGACACGCTACCTCGAGTCTAACAATAGGCTTACGACCTGGAGATAACCGCTAATGTAAAACTAACTGCGCGTTTCCCGTCGCGGGAGACATCTCCCCTCCTTCCCTCCTCTCTCTCTCTCTCTCGAAGGGTCGTCGCGGACCGTCGCGACGGATAACGTCGTGCTCTCGTGCGTCTCGATCACGAGACGATTTTCGGAGGAACACCTACACGGGATATTTCCTCGGGAATACTCGGGAGAACGATCGTCGCGTCGCTTGCATATCACCTGGCGAGTATTTTCCACGTAACGATCCTCCCTCGCGGTCGTGCACCCCTTACGTAATGTATCGACTAAATTATTGCGATCCGCGAAGCCACGTCGTAACGATTTCACCATGAAGCTTTACTTTCACCGAGAGAGACGTTTATGTTTATCGTGGATAATAATACTAGCACGTAGAATCACATCTATTATATTGCACATTCCCACGGTAAGTCGCGCTATGTTCGTATCAGGTCACACGTGGTGCGTGCGAGTCGAGAATATAATATAAAGAGAAGTATATAATATATATATTTTTATGTACGAAAGATGCTTCTGTATATAATGTACGTATACGATCATTACGACCTGAAAATAGCGTTATCGACGGAATGAGCATGGAGTATAATTTACACCTAAGTTCACGGGGACAATCGACCGATCTGCTTTCATCCGTCCGCGAATTTACTTTACATACATATACTTTATTTTTCACTTTGCGGCGAGAATCGCGTGCACAGCGGACCGAATTGCAATTCGCGAGTCTTGATTATTACTCCAAACTGCAGCGGTCGACTGCGGCTAATTAAGGATTAATTAAACACCGCGGATCAGCATGATGAATTTAGGTACCTGTCCACTAAAGTCGCGGAAACTTTACGAGTTTCACTTTTATACCGACTAATCAAATCGCAATGCTAAGAGAAGTTCATTTTAAAATAATAAATTAGACGTAGTTTATATAAAAAATGCCTAAAAGAATATCGATCGCGGAAATTGGTACATTTTCGAGTCGTAATTGTCGAAATGCAGGTGCTATACTTTGTATTGTTTCATTACACTTATTTGCACGATCGAGTAGTAGTCATACGAGTATCTAGTAGCTGAATAGTATTCGCGTCAACGGCGATGCGGGCGCACAAAAATGTTGTTTGTAACAGTTAAGACGAATATTATAGACTTGTTAATCTTATGTAATATTATTCCCTCTCTCTCTTTCGTTATCAATTAAAATTTTAACAACGCTTACAAGAAAAGCTCCCACACGCATTATTATCTCATATAATAAGCATAACGCGAGCTTACGACGCCTTTTGTTATCCATTAACGTTCACAAGTGTAAATTAATTTTTCTATATTATATATAGCCACTTGATAAAAAAAATTGATATTCTTGTATAAAGATTCAATAAATTAATTTTCACGACAAATAATTTCCATTTCTCTTTCCGTTTTCAAAGTGAACTCTGGCAGAAACAGCTTTTGGGCTTGTTAACAACGAAGCGTATCACGTTCTAAATGTTTCATTATAAATGTCGTTTGGTTATATAAGCTTTTTTTACACGTTGACTGCCACGTTGATTTCCGATAAAAGGCTCAATCGATAATTGGATTAACAAAGGTACACGGCAAATGAACGCAACCCGAGACGAGTCTGTATTTTTCAATTCATTTCATCGGCTCAGTTAGCCATACAGCCAGTTAATAAATATGAACTTCACCGACATAACATTGACTTTTTTTTTTCAAAATTTACGACTTGTTGCTTGCACAGAATTACAAACTGTTTTACACAACAAAAGTGCATTCCAAAGTAAATTGGAGCATTGTTTAATATGTGATGAAAACGAAAAAAATATGTTTAAATATGTTTAAATTTTGAGCTGTCAGTTAATGTAATATTTGTTTAATACAAACATTCTGCAGGTTGTACATACCGAAACTGTGGATGCTCCACTCAGGAAAATTTCAAAGATCTCTACTACACTTTCAGAATTTAGTTTCGATGCCAAAAAGGATACGAAAAGTTTGCAGAAAACTTTATGATTACATGTTTTATGATTACATGCGGTTAGGTTTTCCGACAACTATGATAAAGTAGAGCGAAAAATTAGTTCACAGATATTTTTCGAGATGGCACTGTACTTTTATCGCACTTTTTATAACGTCCGAATATTCAGAATGTATATATATATATATATATATATATATGTGTTGAGTGTGTATATATATATATATATATATATATATATATATATAGTTTTCTCAGAGCCCACGCAACTGTTTATCGCAACTGTTTATCGACGATAATAACTGAACAAAGACGAAGAAATCGTAAAGAAATCGTCGTAACGGCACGCTCGAGTTGCTTTCCTATACGTAATAGCAATAATTAAGTAATAATCGAATAAATTAAATAATAATCGAACAAAGAAGTAATAATATTGGAATATTAAATGGATGATGATAATATTTGATTGAGGAACAATTGACATTTTTCTATGTAACAAGTAAAAACGTAAATGAAACGCTGTAATTACATGTGGCGGTAAAGCCCGCAACACTTACTCGCGTAAGGAGTATGCGTCTTAATTTGTCTTAATTGTCGTCTTAATTGTCGCGAAATCGAAACGCGGTATTAAAAATCGGCGCGGAATAATTTAGAAAATAACGCGGCAACTCCCAATGCGTTTGCCTCGACGGTTGATAGTGTCATGGTGTGACGCTCGAGCATGTGCTTACGCACACGTGTTTGCATGACCCGACCGCGCGCCCCACCAAGCGCCGCTCAGTCAACGGCCCGAGCGGAACGTTACGACGGTCGATTTACCTAGCCTTTGTTGAGGCTAAGGTTTTTGGTAGAGCCGTTATCCAGGTATTGTATACTCGAATATTAAATGATAATGATAATAATATCTGTTCGACAATTGTGTGATAATATCCGCGAGTGGATAATTACGAAATAATGATGATCGAATAATCGGTTATAACAATACCTGGGCAATGGCTCTAACAAAAACTCTAAGCTCCACAAAAGCTAGGTAAACAAACTCGTAACGGCCCGCTCATGCCGCTGACTGAGCGGTGCTTGGAGGGTGCGCAGTAGGGTTATGTAGACACACGTGCGCGAACGTCACGCCACACACTCTCAACCGTCGAGACGAGCATATCGGGAGCTGCCGCGTTATATTTTAGATTATTCCGTGTTGATTTTTAATAGCGCGTTTCGACATTGAGGCGATAATTAAGACAAATTAAGACGTGTACTCCTCACGCGAGCAAGTGTTGTGGGCTTTACCGTGACAGGTAATTACCGCGTTTCATTTACTTTTTTACTTGTTGGATAGAGAAACGTCGTGATCGAGTTCCTCAGTTTATGTCATTCTACTCTCTTAATAACACATCCAGAATTTTAAAAATTTCCCAATGTCCCAAAGTCGCGCCCATAATGTTAAATCCATTGTAGCAGTATATTCGGATTTTCGCGCATGCACAGTGGGACCTATTCTGCGCATAGGCCGAAAGTCGGTCATGTTACTGCAGGTTAGGTCATGTAGCGTTAGCATGTAGAGCACATTCTGGGATTGTTTTTTAGGGTTTTTTAAAGTAACATTTGCGCTTAAAGAAATGTATTTTCGAAAATTACGTCAGGTGTGCTTATTTCGTTCTGCATTGTCTCCTGAGTGACAATGTGTGTTTGTGTCACTTCAATTCCTTAGCAGCATGCCCAACATCTTGAAAATAATTTCCCAATATCCGAAAGTCGCCTATAACGTTAGATCCATCGTATCAGTATATTCGTATTCTCGCGTATTCGTATTCGAATATTCTCGTGCATGCGCACGGGACATATTCTGCGCATGGGCCGAAAGTCGGTCATGTTACTGCAGGTTATTTAGGTCACATAATGTTAGCATATTCTGGGATATCTTACTAGTTTTTTAAAGTAATTTTCGCGTCCGCAAACATGTATTTTCGAAAATGACATGAAGTCTAGTTTGACTATTTCGCTCTGCATCATCTCTCGTATCACGTAGGATGCTCCACTTCATTTTCGCACGTGATGGTAATTGAACCTTATCGTTTTTGTCTCATATTGTGGGATGCTGCACTTCATTTTTGCACGTAATTTCATTATGCAAAAGGTTTTTAATTTAACACAGGTAGAAAGAAGTAAACTTTTCGCACGTACTTTCACCATGCAAAAAGCTTTTCATTCGACGGAGGTAGAAATAAGTAAACTTTGCAGAAAGATTCGATGTCGTGATGGTAACTGTTCTTTATCGTTTTTGTCTCATATTAATAGATGCTCCGCTTCATTTTTGCACTTACTTTCACCATGCAAAAGGTTTTTAATTTTATCGAATTAGCACGAGACAATAGTTTTGCAAAGGTATTCGGTATCACGTCAACGACATTTCCCAACAAATTTTACTTTGTGTTGACTTGACCAAATTGAAAATGCTTTTGTATAGTGAAAGTACGTGCACAAATGAAATAAGACATTCCTACCTCAAGGATGAAAACGATGTAGAACTATAGTTATCGTGACACTGATTTCACTTTTAAAAAATTAAATCAATACTGCGTACTGACTGCTCCAATTTATATCATAAAATTACGTGCAAAAATAAAATATAACATTGGTCAGTGCGAAAATGATATCTCAAATTACCGTTGCTAATTATATTAAAAACTCAAATAATGAGTATTTTTCAAAATATTATTCGCAAACTACACTTGCGCCTACAACATTTTTTTTTTTGATGCACTCAATACACAAGTGGTTTGAAGAATTTATTAGAAAAGTAGCAAGAGCCTATTTTGGAAAGAATGAGAATATTGGCAATTCACGTGGCATTCACATTTACATAACGTCTATGTATAAGAAAACTGAAATGACAACGTAGCACACACACATGTATAACATCTGTGAAAAGATGATAGTATCATGTTAGCACCTATTTGACGATCGTCTTTATTTCATAAGTATCTACGTGTATATAAATTCGATATCGTCGATAAATGATGATAACGTTTTCTATTTTTTGATTGTTTTACGTTATCGACGTTTATCAAGTTCGTCGCTCCGGCATCTCTTTAATCATGATCTTTGTGTGACGCAACGAGATGCGGCAGTATCAAAATGCCGGTTACAGAGCGGTCAGCGTCTCTGTCTCGGCATTCAACGTGTTAAAAGTACGCGTGTGAAGAATATCTCAATGCTTAAGTTTTCACACTTACTAAAGACGCCAAAGTTTTTTCTGTTATTGCCACGCGCGACGAATGAGCCGTTCATGAAGACGCTACTGTACCGCCGCGTCGAGGCTAGCTGAGCGCGTCGGTGGCGCCATCTCTCGGCGCGAGTAGGGAGACCGGTAGCCGTATCTCAATATCGTCAGTCCAGCCGGGTCGCGTTGCGTGTCGCGCGGTCTCGTGTGCTCGCTGCTGTGTTTTCGCTCTCAGCTGGGCCTGTGGACACGGTAAGGACCAAAATGACTATCCACAAGGTTCGGTCCTGATGGCACGGTAAGTATTTGCCGCGCAGGGCGCCAGATAATAATTACATTAGCGAGAATATCTCGCACGGCAGCCTCGTACGTCTTCGTGCGGCATTGCGGCCACCTCGCGAGATATCAAGCGCTATTAGTTCGCACACATGCTCAGATTTATCGGCTATTCATGAGAAAAAAACAATGGTATACCACCGCGCGGTCTAGAAAATCAAGCGCTACGATAATCGAGACGCTCGTATAAGGTTAGGTGGCAGCGAACGTTCGCGATAGGTAACGCTGAGACGAGCAGTCTCTTACTTAATAGAGTGATGCTAATCGAATATCGAGTACTATCGATTCCCGTAAATTATACAGTTTGTGGAGTTCCCGTCGTTCGAGCGGTCCTTATTTTAGAACGCGGCTGCTCCCCCGCGGCGCACTCTAATCTCAAATGCAAGATCCGAGGGTAACGACTTTTGCGGTTAGAAATGCCGATACGCGATTCGCGCACGTACATATGCATTTTAATGACGAGATCGCTCGCCGAGTCGTGCAGTCGCGGATAATTGTAGCTATCGCGGCGCGACGTGATTGTCTCTGTTTTTTCCAGCGTGTCTTCCAAGCTGCCACGGATTGCCGAAGTAGCTTCCGTTTTTGCAACGAATAACCGCGTTCGTGTGCGTTCCGTTTGAACGAGCCTAGCCGGCGCGGCGGTGGGGCGATCTCGCGGCGAAAGTGGAGAATTAAGTAGCCATATCTCAATCTTGGCATCTTACGCACTTTGGACAGGTCGAGATGTATGCCGGTCGAGCTCCGCGTTCGGCACCGCATTTTGCTCCTGGATGGACTTCTGGAGACGGTAAGGGCAAAACTAACTATCTAACATGATCGATCCTTTCGTCACAACGAGTACTTGGCATACGGGACGTTAGATAATAACAAAATGGCGCGAATATTTCGCGCGGAATTGCAACGATGTAAGCTGCCTCTTTCCCCCACTCGTTCTTTCTCTTTGCACTCACTCTCGCGCCCTCGCTGTTTCAAAGAGTAACTCGGTCGTGCACGTCGTTAAAGTTTCAAAGACGACGACCTTTGGAGATCGCGCGACCTCGATGATTCTTGCAATCGCGGGGGTACGTATTAATCGATACATCCGGGGGGAGGGGGACGGGCGGCGTCGACGCTCACTCATCAAATTATAACCGAGAAGCGGTGGCATTCGCAACGACTCTTGTCGTAAAGTTTCGCCGAGCGTGGGCGGCTTCCGCGTCGGAATCGCGCGCATTTCTTTCTCAGACCGGCTCTCTGCCGGTCTACCCGCTTATTACGAGAAGCTAATTATCGGACTCGCCTTGCACATTAGTCCGATGGGGCCAGAGGGAGGGGCGGGCAAGGAGTCGTCACTCGCGGCGAGCGGGAGAGAGGGATTCTTTATTCGCGTCGCGGCGAGTCGTCGGTTCGCTAATTAAATAGCCCGTCCTCCCTCACTCCCTCTTCCTCGCTTCGTCAACTTCCGGAATGGAAGTTGGAATCGGCGCGGAACGGGAAAGAAGTTTCCTTATCCCGTTCTCTCCCTTCCCCCTCCTTCCCCCTCGTGCACTCGGCTCGACGGTACGTGCGGAAAGAAAGATTTCCGCGACCGACCACTTTGTGATTTATAGTCCGCTAACTGCTTATTGTAATTGCAGATGAGGGCATCCATTATTGTTATTATCGGTGTCGGCCGCGCGAAGACAGGACGCAGGATTTGGAGAGTGTCTGTGCCGCCTCGTCTACGCTCTCTCTCTCTCTCTCTCCCTGTCTCGCTCTCTTATCGCCGCGCGAAATGGGAATCTCCGTTCCAGCCGCAGTGGCGCGTCTAGAATTTTTAATGGCCCTTAAAGCGAAACTTGCCACAGGTACGGTAAGCACACCCGCTTTCGTCTCTCGTTTTGTTTGCCACATTTAACATTTATAATGCGGAAGTACGAAGCCCCGAACTTTTCGCCTGCACTTCGGCGTCGGCGCTTAAATGCGCGTTATCGTTGGCAGACGTGACACTCTGTGTCGCGTCGTGTAAATTTTAAGTGCAATCACTCCCCACTCCCGCACGACATGATTGCACACGCCGTGCAATAGCAATCGCGATAACCTGGCGAAAAGATCGGGCTTAGATTTCGTTTCAAACGCGATTCTCTCGACGTACTTCCCATGATCGCTTGTTTGTTCTTTTTTCAAAGCACAGACTCGAGAACCGCGCAATTACATCTGCAAGTCCAAGTGAGTTACTTTGATTGAATCTTTTACACCTTTCCTATACAGAAAAAAAAAATATTCTTATTTGAAGAATATCTTTATTATTGACATTTTAAAAATAAGATTAATGTTAAAATGAGATTATATGACGTTAAACGAAAATAAAGCCGGATTTAATCAAGATGGATATGATAAAATTAATACAATTATTTTTTCATAAGATATTACAATATTCTTGATTATTAGTCTTCAATCATAAGACGAATATAATCAAATTAACACAATCATTCTCTCA
This sequence comes from Odontomachus brunneus, assembly GCF_010583005.1. Taxonomy (NCBI): domain Eukaryota; kingdom Metazoa; phylum Arthropoda; class Insecta; order Hymenoptera; family Formicidae; genus Odontomachus; species Odontomachus brunneus. Next base: position 3,134,420 of record NW_022639456.1, on the reverse strand, counting down.
TATATAAGCAAGAATTTCAATATTGTCGGTTATATATGAGAAAATGATTGTATTAATTTGACTTGATATTCGTCTCAATTAAAGACTAATTTAACTTTGTCCAACGCCATATAATCTTATTTTAATATTAATCTTATTTTAATATTAATCTTATTTTTCAAAAACGTCTTATTTTAAAAATCTTATAAAAATATTCTTTAAACAAGAATATTTTTAAACAAGGAAATATTCTTTAAACAAGAATATTTCCTTTTTTCTGTGTACCGTTTGAAATCACACACGTTCAAATGTATTGAATCACAATTTACACATCTACTTTAAACATGTGTCCAATGACGCAATGTAAAGCAGCAAGAGACGTGCAAGAAAAGCTTCAGCCAAATTAGCGCGCTAATGCGTGCAAAAATGACACACTTGGACTCGGCAATGTGCATCTGCGCGGTAATTGCAATTACAATCGCAATACTGGGCGGTTGAAAAAAAGAACGCGATTGACAATTCTCCAACGCTTCCATCGACGGCACTTTGTCGCTGTCGGCGGAAGCGCCCAGAAGACACGAAGGACGCGTGAAACGCGAATCTTCGTAGTCTTCGTTATCAATGATTCGGCTGCGTATCGCAAAATATCGCGGTGATCTGCGCGGATTTGCTACGCCGAAATATGAGATTTTGGCCGAAATATGAATTTTCGGCCGGCTTGTTGCGGCACAATTAGAGGGCCTCGATAGAGCCGGGCGTTAAAATGTTGCTGGGCCCCCTCTTTGCGCGTTTTAGTTGCCATTGTTCGGTAATGGCCGCTTGTTAGTACTTCACGCTCCATACACACGTCGCGTTGCGAAATACAAACGCCTAGTGTTTAACAAGCCCCTCGCCTGGTCCGTTCTTTTTCGCTCGTTCCTCTTTACGTTCCGCGGTCCGTTAGACGAGTCGCGTCTTGATAATTGCTCGCCGCAGGTGGACGGCTGCTAATGCACACCTCTATTCTCGCCGCCACTTCCACCGTCGCTACAACGTCCTGATAATTGCCGCGTGTAAATAGCCGTCTCTTCGTATATCTTGGCTTCGTTAATCAGAGTATCTCGTGTGTACGTTCTCGGGAAATTTGTTTGTACACCGACGAACTTTCGGACGCTTCTCCGGACTCTAATAAGACCAGCTGCCGCACACAACACCGGCGAGCGCTGCGCAAACGGCTGCCTGATACAACACTGTGTATTCGTACCGTTCGCGCGCGCGCGCGCGCGCGCGTGTGTATGTAAATTTTTTAATTATTTTTTTTGTTCTTTTGGATATGAATTTTTAGATTGACCCAATATCGGCCAATTCGGCATTCGTGGTATCCAGTGTATTCGCTACCGTTGGCCTACATTTACCGTATCGTGTAGTGCCGGCTTTTGCGCGCTTTTGTACGACGGTGTTGTGAATTATACGGGTTGTTTCGCTCCTCGATTATCACGTTAGAACGTACGGCAGGGACGTGCGAAAAGAGAGAGCGCTTTAGGAAGCGCGGGGCTTTGTCTTCGAGAATATTTCGAGATTGGCTTTGCTGCAAAGCTAAAGACGCTTCTCTTTACGACGTCGTTTATCTGTTTTTAAAGGTTTTCTCGAAGATATTCAGGACGCGAGCTGGCGTTACAAACGCACCAAGAATTCGTCGTCGTTTTTAATCGTCGAAATAGCATGGCCAGACCGCTGCGGAAGGATTACGTATTTTTTTCTTTTAATTGAATATTCGGTAGAAACGCGAATGCCCGGCTTATTCGAGCGCTAGGTATCAAACGCGGAGGATTAATATGCGCGCTGGTACACAGCCACCTTTCGCACACAGTAACGCCTCGGGGTCAGTCGCATCGAGAGAGAGAGAGCGAGAGAGAGAGAGAGAGAGAGAGAGAGAGAGAGAGAGAG
>NW_022639456.1:3101559-3130974 GCF_010583005.1 Odontomachus brunneus | reverse complement strand
AGAGAGAGAGAGAGAGAGAGAGAGAGAGAGAGAGAGAGAGAGAGAGAGAGAGCCCCTGTAACTAACTTAGCAATCTCTTTATGGTTGCGCGGTGCGCGCGATATAGACGGAAAATTTAGTTAATTGCGGTAGCGCTGTTCGAAGCTGACAGCAAAATACTGACGTGCCTTGTTGTATGACAAAGCGAATTTCTAGCGCGATTATAGTCACGCTAGCGCATAACACTTTTACAAATGACACAAAACTAATCTTACTGTAAATAATAACAATAATAATCAGACACGTTACATGCAGAATATTGCCACGTATTTTTCTAACAACTTACACTGAAAGAAATATCGGAAAATTATTTTCTCGGTGAGTGCTGATAACATATTTATCGTAATCTTAATTCTTTCATTTGAGTAGAATAATAACCGTTTTCATGAAAAACTACAAGGCTACAAAAAAAAAACGTGTATTTTTTTATTTCAGAGATATTTTATATTAGTTTTATATTAGTACAAGTAATAAGTACAATTATATAAATATGTTATTGATATCTACCGAATAAATATATTTTATTTCTTCGATATTTTTTCTCTTAATATATATAGATAAAAATATATTCTTGTTTTCTTGTTTGGAAAATATTTTTCTTTTTGACATGTTAATCATCACGTAAGATTACATACATAATACATAAACAAAGATAAGTTATACGCAGGAATATATTTTGTATGATTCAACGAGGAATAATCTGTGTTTTTATTACTTGGAGATAATTTTCATTAATGGGAAGTTCGAAATATTGGATTGAGAATATCATGTTTCTAAATGCGTGTTACAAAAACGAAAATTGTTTTTTAATGATAAGAACACGGGTTTTTCGTCGTTGAATCATATAAAATATATTCTCGCGAGTGGCTCATTTTCGTTTAACGCTACGTAATCTCACGTGAAGATCAACGTGTCAAAAATAAAGACACTTTCCAAACAAAAGTATCCTCTCTTTCTCTGTGCACACTTGAGGCACGAGCTTTGTTGAATTTCTCGCTTCTGCGAGAAATGCGAGCTAATTCTTGACTTTCTGCTGGACGCGAGCTTAATTTTTCAGCTCCGCGAAAATTGTCAAATGTACAAACGCGTCCGTCGTCGCGCGAGAGCGCCGTCGCGGCCTAATCCCGCGCGTGCATCGGCTGGCTTTTGCAAAGCACACAGCCGTGGAACGTAAAAGCTATCGCTTTTACAAGCGGACTATTTCTGCCGGGCGCCGCACGCCCACCGCCCTCCTCTAATCTAAGGCGCGAGCATCTATAATGCATGCCGGCCGTGAGGGTATTTCTAATCCCCACGCAACCCCCTCGTGGGGCGCAGATAGAGTGGAAGAGAAAGGTATAAGAGAGAGAGAGAGAGAGAGAGAGGGGGAAAGGGAGTCGAAATATCGGGCGTCGAAGCAGCCCGTGCGCGCTGTTTTCCGAGGGGGCGGCTGCACCCTCTCAACCGCCTTCACCCCTTCCCTCCCTGCCTCTCGTTGCCGCCGCCAGGGCGTGAGTCACGCGAGAACAAGACCCGCGCGATCGTCGAAGATCTCCGTCGACGAGACGGAAACGGTGAAAGGGATAAGATAGCTCGGTAACTCGATCCCCTTGCGTGCGAATTTCCGTGCCGGGGCGAAAAAGGGGAAAAAAAGATCTTTAAAGCCGCCCCCGCGCCCAGATAGCGAGCATTACGCGCGACGAAAAAATCGAGCGCGAGTTATTATTATTCATCAACGACCGGTTAGAGGGGAAAATGAACAAAAGGAGAGGGAAAAACGAGGAGCAGAGGGAGAAATAATTTTTGCGGAGCGCGGTGAAGGTAATAAATTTTATACGCCGACGAAATAATATGGAAATATACACCTCTCCCGGAAATTTTATTGTGTGTACAGAGCTCATGGTCGTTACATGTGTAAAGTGAAATTAAATTTATGAAATATCATGTTGTGAGTCGTTTACACTAGTTCGTTATGTTCGTATGTATATATGCGTGTGCGTGTGTGTGTATGCGCGTGCGTGCGCGCCTCTGTTAATGCAAAAAATAGTGAAAATAAATTCGGCAGCGGGGCAGAACGCTATGTAAAACAATTATTATTGCTAGATTCGATCGCGCGCAGAACGGGAGAGTTGGAAATTGGCGCGACGCGAATCGAGACAAAATTCAGAGACAGATTCTCATCGCGACGGTTATTTAGACAGGCTTGTAAAATAAAAAGGAAATTTGCGGGAGGACTGCGACCTTCGGCTCGGAGAGGGAGAAAGAGAGAATCAAAGAAAACCTGCCGGTTATTAATAAAGCGCGAACGAGTGTTTCGATTCCATCACGGCAGAGGGTGGACTGGGGATGGGTGGGGGAGGCAGCAACGGGAACGATCGAGCGGGGAATTCTCTTTCTCGATTAATAGCAACAATAATAACGTTTCGTCGAGCATCGCCGTCGTAGCCGGTATCTACGATACCGTGGAAAGCGTCATTTATTTGCAATGGCTCCTCGTCCCGCGAGCGAATCTTTCGCCGCACCCTTGAGATAAGGCGGACCAGGCCCCGTTGCGACGACCCTTCACCCTCGACGTATCGGTGATACATGTTCGCGGTCTTCCTCGGGTTTACGCGGGGAAACTTTGCGCGTGATTGGCGTCTCCCTCTCTGTCTCTCGCTCTATGTCTCTCCTCCTCTTCGTATGCCGGATCCGCAGATCGAATGATGCATTATTTATCCGGAATCAGAAGCGAGAGTAATCAGCCGCGTCGGAGAATCGCGCGCGAGAGCATTCCGAGGGAAGGAAACGATTTCCGCAAATCGCAGCCCCCGCTGCATGCGTGTGTTTGTGTGTGGCCCCGCGCGATCGCGAGGAACGAAGCCCCGGACGGAAAACGGAATTCCCGGCCCGGTATTGTTCGATCGATCGCTTGAGAATTACAAAGCATCCTGGCGTCGCGTATCATAATCCACGCGATAAGTATTATATACGCGAGATGCGCCTCGGGTGCACGCCGCAATTCGCCGTTTAATGGGAAAACGCCGAAGGGCGAGGTAAGGAGGGGACGGCGATTGTTTCGATATCGCGGCCGTGGCGTCGACGACGCTCTGTGTCGTCGGCCGATTGAAAATAGACGGATGTTGGCGAGTGAAAACATCAGGACAGAGAGGAGATAGGTCGTATTATTAGCTTCTTCTGATGAGGGAATTTCTCTCGTCGGTCGGTCGGTTGGTCGGTCGTCGCTTTATGTCGAGTCTCTGCCGATGTAGACGTCAGTTTCGCAATTGTGCTTTCCGTGTCTGTGACTTGTTGCAAAAAAACAAAAAAATCCGCGAACATACAAACTCCACGGTGCTTTTAAGAACGTGGAATATTTGGGTCGCGACAGAAAAATGCGCGGTGTCGCGTTTTACCTCTCTCTCTCTCTCTTTCACTCTCCCTCCCTCTCTCTCTCTCTCTCCCTCTCGAATATAACGCCGGTGATATTAGAATCTCCGATTGCACGAAAACGCACGATGGGAGATCCGCGCGGTATCATTATTATTGTATTTTATTCGCGACACGATTGCCCGTAAAATACGGCAAAACGATCCGAGTGCTCGTCCGTGCTTTATGCGCTTCGGCGGGTTGCGTTGCGAACTTTTGCAGGAGGATACTCCATAATAGATCGAATAATACCGCGATCGCGTTCTCCACGGAAGCAACTCGTCGCACGATGAGTCGAATCGACGCATGATTCTCGACGCGAACCACGAGCCGTTCTATTCTCTAACGAGCGAGTATGCTCGTCGTGTCGCTTCACGAAAATCTCGCGTTTCAAGATTCCTTTCTCGAAATCACCGTTCCGAACGAACTTCTCGGGCATCTCTGGTATTTTTACGCATTCCCCGTCCCGCTCGCGTCTCCTCCGTTAGAATCGTAATTTGGTATAAAGTTCTTCACCGACACGGGGAAAGCGCTCTCTCTTTCCCTCTCTTTTTCTCTTCTCTCCATCGCTTTTTCTTTCCCTCTTCTTCTACCCTCTTTTTTCCTTTCCCTCTTCAAAATGAAGACGAAGTGACGTGTTTTCCCATTGCAGAAATCCCTTACAAATCTCAATGAACATTGAAAAAAAAAAAAAAAACACGTGTATTCGACATCCTTCTAAAAATACATATACGTTTATATATTTTGATAAGGATGTTGTGATGAAATTTTCAACATGCGGGCTCGTAAATACAATTTTCACGGAGTTTGCTGAAACATTAAAGAGAGCCCTTTTATTTGTCCCTGGAAAGGGCGGACTCCGGCAGACGCGAGCTTAAGCCAGCCGCGCTGAGCTTCCGGCTACGCAGCGGAGGGTATCAGTGCGGCTTATATTCCCCAGGCAGATACAAATTCATATGGATAACGAAGTAGGGGCCCATTACGTACTCGCGCGGCCTAACGCGCTTTCGCTCGCTTTCTAACCGAAAGCCGGCGCGAATCTTTTCATTTGCATGTTTACGGCGGCTCGTATTTATCGTTCGACAAAAGTTCGCGGCTGCTGCCACCCCCGGGAACGGTCGAGGGGAAGCTCGGCGCTCCGTGGGCGACGGAGGGGCGAGGACGAGCGGGAAAGCGCATTTATTATCGCGTGACACGGGACAGATGATCGGTTGATTACAGGTGCATTGTGCGCGATGTCTCGCACACCGACGAATTTCACGTAAACGCCATTCGCGCGATTCATGCGTTTTACATTAGATTTTTCATTGTGACTCATACGCGAGCAAATTGAGACTTGCAAGTTCCGCGACAGATCTCGACGGGGGAATTTTTACGCCGATCATCGGCCTCGAATGTCCCGCGATTAAAAATGTTGAAGCCTCCTTTGGAATCACGAAAACGAGTGATTCATATAAACTGCTCCTCTAACACAAATCAAGTTCTTCGATGACTCGATGATTTTACCTTAATACTTTTATACGTAGGATCTCATCGGAGGAATTGATTTGTGTTGGAAAAATTATAGAGTTCCGTTAAGGAAATTTAATGTCATCTTGAAATCTTCTACCTCCATTCACAAAAGAATCATTGTCTGGTCGTTATTTTCAATGCATATTACGGAAGGCAAGCTCTCTCTCTCTCTCTCTCTTTCTCTGTTTCGCTCTCTCTTCTTCTATATATATAATATATATAATATTTACTACATAAAATCCCCTCGATATTTTCCCGAAGAATCCTCGATATTTTCCCGAAGAATCCCCGCGAAGAATATGTAAGCTACGTTGAATTCCCGCGTAATTGCTTGTCAATACTGTAACGTCGCAGCGGCACAATGACGCGTCCGACGATACGTGGACCTGACATCGTCATGCGGCAGATTAAAGCGTTACTATACAGGGCACAAATTCCTGTGGATATTACGAAATTTCCCGTCGCAATAGAAAACTGCGACAGCGTACTTCCGCATCTTACGTGGCGGCGCGATACATTTCATTCAACGCGTCACACCTTCTGCCGTATCCTCACCGAGTCGTGAAAAGAAAGGAACAAGAAAGCCACCGTGAAACGCGCGGCAGATGCAACAGTGTCAGTTTTCCTCGAATATTTAGGAGCCGCGACCGAGACCGGAAATTATCACGATCGGTCCGGCTAGTTAATTACAAAATCCAGCGCTCTCATGCGCGGCCAGATCGTTTTCCGTTTGCCTTTATTACGGGGCTTATCGACTAGAATCTAGAAAATCCGGCGGCGCATCTGTGCCCGAAAAAAAGCGCGACCGGGCGCTCCCCGGAGGCGAGAGAGAGAGAAGGAGAGAGCTAGGAGGTTCACGCAATCCGAGGCACGCACGGTTCATTTGGGAAGGTGCAATCTGGTGGACCAATCGCGACGTCGAGTCCGACGATTCCTCCCTTCGTTCGCTCTTTCCTCCGCTGCTCATGAGCATACTCGAGAAAAATTCTAGCGAGTCTATGTGGCTCTATGCGGAGAAAACGAGAGAGAAAGAGAGAGAAAGAGAGAGAGAGAGAGAGAGAGAGAGAGAGAGGGGGGAAGGGCCCGTGGAAGGAAGAGAGGTGGCGGGCGAGAGGATCGTCAGATCGGTTATCGAACAACTCGATCTACCAAATGCTGGCTATCGATCGGATCGATCTGCCTTGGCTTGTTGCGGTATCGGGGGAAGCCGGTGTTCGGTGCCTCGAACAAGATAAAACGAGCTGTGCTTTTGTGCACGAGCGAGTTCGCATATGTGTACGTGCATATACGTGTGTACGTAACTTCCTCCCTTCGTTCGACTATCGATACGTCTCACGGGTTAAATAATTTCCCAAACGAGGAGTCTCGCCCCGTCGACGGCTGCACGATACGTTGTCTCTTTCGTCTCCTTATCCCTTATCGTCTATGTATTTTCTCACTCGAGTGAATCAATGAAAACTGCTTTCGAGTGAATGAGAAAAAGAAGCCTCACTTTGACAATCGATAAGTATTCGTTGATTTCCCGTGAAAACACGTTCGCTGTGATTACAATGCTATACTTATAACTGGTGATTTAGTTCTAACTGAATCACCATCTGAGTTGAAATTTTGATTCTTCTCTGTTGGCCCTGATATTCTATTTGACGTCTACTTTTATATTCCAGAGTTCATATCAAGCTCTTTTGATTCCATCTGACCCTTAAATCTCTTGAAATAGGTCCTCTTTAAAACTTACGAGCGGCGTTTTCCACTCAGAGTCGCTAAGCAGGACTTTAGTTTTCATGCGTATTAAATACATACATCGATCCTTTAGAATATATGAATGTTGGAAAGTTCGGATGGAAAGTAGGGTGAAAATTTCTACCAGAGCAGTTATGAGTATCACATTTCAGTGAGAAAGACACTGATTGTACTTTAGAGGAGTAACACCTGTCGGTAAACTGACGATAAATTACACAGCATTTAATTAGCGTAGAGTTACCCAAAGAGTAACGTTTGGCGCCGGCTGCGAGAACGAAAATACATTGCAAATCGTGGAATAACAAACTGCAGAGTCTCAATCCTTCGCATCATTAGCCGACGTCATTAACTACAACGAACGCATTGTGCGCGCGTAAAAAGGGCTTCCCATCGTCCTAATGAATTCGCGGCGACACTTCTCGTTTTTCATCGCGACGACGAGGAGAGCGAATTAAATAAAAACGGTCTCGGCGAAACCAATAGCAGTCGTGCACGCGTCTAATTAGCTCAAGTTTCGTCGTGATAAAATTGTCACGGTTCTCGTTTTGTCGCAGGGTCGCTTACGTTATCAAATATTCGCGGCCCTTTCACGACGGCGATTCCTTCGAGTCGATACGTTCTCGTGTGTGGATGAGGGAACACGCGTATTTATTATCGTTTAACTGCGCGTTCGCGATTCGAGAGCGACCGGGAGAACGATCGGCCATTATCAGCGCCGTGGTAAAGTTGGGACCGTAATAAAAAAAAAAAAAAAAAGAGAGAGAAGAGGAGAAGAGCGCAATACACGTGAGACACCCGCTGGATTATTTACTCATCCGGTTCGCATTTAGGGCGTCGCGTATAAAATCGCGCTCGTCGCATCGTCGTCGCCGCCGCTGCGTATCGAGTAAAACGAATTATCTTATTTTCCGTCTAAACAGCGGAGACAGAGGGAAAAGCGAACGACCGGCCGGCGGCGACCTGGTCATCGTTTACGGCGATATAATACACACCGACGCCGCGGACTTTTTACGACGGAGCGTGCAAAATTTATGTGCAATATGTAGCGCGTCCCGTCCCGCTCTCCGACCTGAAGAGGGCGGGGGAAAAAAAAAATCGTGATGCGAGGGAAGTCACGCACGGGATCCCGTATAATGTCGTCGACGAGAACATTTGGGGGAAGCAAAAAAAAAAAGATAAAGGAAAAGAAAGAACAGCGGGAGCGAAACCGAATTATTGCGACTGCCGGGATTTATGCGGCGGTAAAATAGATCCGCGAACGCGCCTGTACATTTAATTGGATCCTTCCCGTGCGGCCATGTCGAATCGCTTCGATTTTTGCCGATAACTCGCGCGTAACGACATGCCTGCCGTCGGGTCTGTCGATCGTTCCGCCGAAAATGTTCTTATCTCATCGTCGCGGCCGATTATTTAGATACCGGATTCCGTCCGAAAACCACGGGAGAAACGCGCGCGTGGAGAAACGGGACTGAGAATTAATGTCCGTTACAGTCGCGCGCGAGCTATACACTCGGAGAAAAATGCATGGTGGTGGTATTATCCGATAAAAAATTAACAAACGGATATTTCCGATCAAAACAGCGATGAGTTTTTATATCCGGTCGGGAAACATCCGATGAAAAATAGCGGTTCATAATTTTTTGATCGTTTAACTGATGAAATGCCATTATGATCAGAAATATAAAAAAATATATAATTATAATTTATTATTATTATTATTATAAAATTAATAAATATTAATTATTATTAATAAAAAATATATAAATATAAAATTTAATCGGAAATATCCGTTTGTTAATTTTTTATCGAGTAATTTCTCTTAGTAATTATATAGATAAGAGATTTCTCTTAGTAATTATATAGTAATTATATAGATGGTAAAAAAATACGAGAATACAATGTGTATGGAATCAGTTATAATCCAGTACACTATTTTGTAGTTACTATAAAAATGAAACGGTTACGAGTGTATTGTGCGCTCTGAAAGAAGAATATACTTGAAAACTTATTTGTGGAGATACAAAATTTTGTGAAGTAACATTGGTTTCTCTGCGGATGAACTTTATATCTCACACAAATAAATTTACAAGTACTTTTTTCTCACTGCAGTAATCATGCAGTTCTCGTAATCGTTCAGCTTCTGTTGCAATAATTGCAGAATAGTTTACTAAATGTGTCAGTTCTCCACACGAAATTCATATAGTTGTCATCAGTATGTCTCCTTCGCCGAGCGCGTCGAAACTCTGTTTGTATGTTAATAAGTAGGAAAAATCGAATATTAAATGATCCCGAAATAAATCTCAAAAATCCCTTTAAACCTCAAAACAGTAACGAACAACAATTTGTGGCGCCAAAGGACAAAAGTCCACGCAGGTTGCATCTTGGGATTCTCTATAAGTCCTACACATTCGACGAAATTTATAAAGTTAATGCAAAACTACAGTTTCGACTCGAGCGGCGAGGTATATATCGCTGTATATAAATTTTGGAGAAATTTTTATTTAAATCAGAGAACGCTCTTACGTATATTCACGAGGTAATTGCAATTAGTCACGGCAAAAATAATGTAATGTAATAACGTCGCCGGGAGAAACGTTAAAACGCGGCACAATCTGCGAGTTGACCGCGATGGAAAATATATAATGGAGTCCGTGCGCAAATTTAACCTGTATAAATTTAACGTGCGCGGCACTGGCTGGCGATGGGGGAATGCGATAGGGGATAAGAATCAAATCATACCAGGATAAAGAAACGACATATGTGCCTCTAGGTATCGAGACGGCCGCGTTTCGATATCATTCCATGGTACTCCGATACAGTCGAGAGTCCGGATCCCGAAGACAATGTCCTGAGAGCGCTCGCAAGCACAGACGGTCTCGCCATGTATACCGCACGTACGCAGAAACGACTATTCGCATGTGTACACACACACGCACAGATCGCACAGATGCACCCTTGCATGCGTGCAAGCCGACAGAGAGAATAGCGCGGTAAGAGCAACGTTTTCCGTCGCGGGAAATTTCCAAAATTAACGATAAAAAATTAACAAACGGATAATTCCGATTAATTTTTATACTCGATCAGGATGTTTAATTTAATCGAATATTTCTGATCATAATGGCATTTCATCAGTTAGACCAAAAAATCAGTTAGATAAAAAAATTATGAACTATTTCTCATCGGATGTTTCCCGATCGGATATAAAAACTCATCGTTATTTTGATGGAAAATATCCGTTTGTTAATTTCTGAGTGTCGCGTCGCGCATCGCGCACGGTTCCTCTTTAAATCTTTATTCCGCACTTCTTTTTTTAAATCGCGCGAATTATTCTTTAACTATGCGGGGAAAATGAGCTAAGGGGATCTCTTTTGTTTTATTGAGTCCTCGTCGCAATTTCGGGTGTCGCAGGTAGTCTATATTGATAGTCATTTCTTGAAACTTACCTCAAATGAAATACTCATACTTCAATAAGGAAAATAAGATAAGTGAAATGTGATCGATATCAAAAGAAAAATTGTAGATCTTTAATGAGTTAAAAAATATTTTATTAGTTACAAAATATTTTTATTATTAAAATTTTATGATAAAACTAATCTCGAGCCTATTTTCCGGATATTTGACATTATCACTGTTCCAAGTATGACATTTTACATTTTGAAAGGCGCTTTATCAATTCTGATCAAGAAAATTGCAAAAGTGATCAACAGTAGATTGAAGCTCAGCTGTGAGGGTGCAATAAAGTCAGAATCTGCAGACAGGTTTGCGTTATTTTGAAAATTTCCCGCGACATTCTCTGCGAAAGTTGACGAGCTATATTAGTGGGTTTCACAGACCCAACATTGCGCGCGAAGAGTTAAAACTCGTCACTGCTAAACGTTATCTCCTATCGATACGATGCAGTTTAACGAGGGAGATTCGCGGCTCTCCCATGGAATTCTCGATTACACTGGCGCAACGCCAGACCGCGATAGGCTCTTGTTCGTCTTATTTTATTGAATTCTCTTGGACTCTCTCGAAACGACCGTTCGAAAGTCGTTGTCGTGCCACTCGGAAATCGTCGCCATCCTCTCGTACGCAAAAGGACTCCGTGTCTCATTATATTGACTCGGGGAAGGCACTCGCTCTGCCTCTCTCCCTCTCTCCTTTCTCTCTCTCTCTCTCTCTCTCTCTCTCTCTCTCTCTCTCTCTCTCTCTCTCTCTCTCTCTCTCTCTCTCTCTCTCTCTCTCTCTCTCTCTCTCTCTCTCTCTCTCTCTCTCTCTCTCTCTCTCTCTCTCTCTCTCTCTCTCTCTCTCTCTCTCTCTCTCTCTCTCTCTATCTATCTATCTATCTTTCACCCTGTCTCTCTTTCCGCCGGTTTCTCGCTAGAGCAGTTCCGAGGACCGGGATTGCGACTCAGCTGTTACTTCCCAGGCAGAACAAACAGCCACAGCGGCCGTCATGACCTCCCCTAAACCTATCTACCGATAGTTAATTCCCGGGGCGCGGAATATTTGTCCGACCACTGGCCGCCGATTTACTCGGCCGATCTCTCTTCGTGTTTGATGCGAAGCGGCCGCCGGCCGGCCGGCGTGCGTGCTGCCGAAAATCGCGGCGAGCATCGTCGCGAATTGATCCCCGCGCGCGGTTGGATCGAGGAGGGAACGCGAAATCGCGTGAAGTTCACTAACAAACACTATTAGTGAGCGACGCGATCGGCCGCGTCAGAAACGCGCGAAATTCGCCCGGTGATTTGCCGCCTCGTCCGTCATCGATCCTCAAACTAATCACACCGCGCGGACTAATCTCGCTCGAATATCTATTTCTCTCGCTTCACGTCCGGGATCGCCTTTCAAACGAGTCGAAAAATCGTCAGCTGGCCTGAATGAGAAAGAGAGAGAATGGACAAACGGTCAATGGAAATATCACTTAAATGTCGAGTGCAATACGCCGACAAAAATGGTTTATCAAGCGAGCTATGGTGCGGGAGGGAGGATGTGCGAATGTTTGTCGGATCACAGAGACCGCACGTCACCGGTTAAGGGTCCCGCCGCTCTCTCCGAGAGGGTGGAAAAAAAAAACACGGACAGAGGAGAGGGGAGACGGAAAAAAGGAAGAAAAATATGCGCGTAATATAGCTCGAAATTGCGCGGGCGAACATGCATATTCTATATGCAGTTTGGAGCGTATACGCGAATACGTCATACATTACTTGAATATGCGAGCTTTGAACGCGGTTCTCTCACACGTTATATATGCATATTCGACATTTCTGCGGTTACACGGCGCATGTACCACCGCGACTATTATGCATGCAGTTTATATATACGCGCAACATTCTCCTCGAACGCGGAAAAATACGCCCGGCGTCTCGTTCGGCGACGACGTCGACGACGACAACGACGACGGCCACAGAGCGATGGGGGTTTCGTCGAAAATGATGCGTGTTTCATTTCGCAGCCGCGAAATGTTTTGTTTGCGCGACGACGATACGGCGAAACGATGTTTGTCGACGGCGAAAGGATCGCGTTATAACGGATTGACGTGCGGCGTATAAATCGCCACGGAGAGATACTTTGGAGTAACGCTTGCTCGCTCTCGTTTATCCCGGGTGTGTGCGCTTGCGAATTTACCTCGGATTCCTTTTAACGTGGACGATATCTTTCGCCTCTTCTCTCGCTTCGCCGCCCTCCCGATCGATCGCACGGCATGGTTCCGACGTTTTTCGGGCCCGCGCGTTCGTAGGCCTAAATTAGCCAGTGTCTCTCCCTCTCTCTCTCTCTCTCTATCTCTCTCTTTCTGCCCATTTTATTGGATCGGCGGGAGGAATTCCGCCCGGTCGATGGGAATATCATTGACATTTTGGTAGCCGCGCGAATCTCGTGATTTTAGTTATTTACGACGCGATTTATTTTACAGCGGCATAAGTGGTACAAGCGTATCGAATACTCGAGGAATACCGGTGGCTTAAATTTAACAAGGACGAGACGGGCGAACGCTATTCCGAAGGAAACGCGCTCGAATGCTGATTTGTCAAATATGCAATGTGGAAAGTAAACGATCGCGTCATTTGCAGCTGCAAAATGGGATAATAGTACTGCATAGTGTTATATCTCGAAATTCTACACTGAAGTACAATTCTAAATTAGTTCCTCGAATTTGACGGAACTTGCAGGATTAACGTGGAAACAAAATTTCGACTCAGGCCCACAGCGTTAAGCTGTGAAAATGAGGAAAAAAGACTTTTGACACAGAGTGCTGCGAAATATATAAATTTTAGTTTTACTGTGAATATATCTCAGTCACGGGACACGAGTATGATAATTTTTACGATTAGCCTGTTACATTATTCAAGAAAAATTCTCGCCATCCGCGTATCAGCGACGATACAGAATGTATTCTATCGCGGATCAAAATACTTCACGATGAAAACGGTATAATAGTAGCGACAGATAATAACGCGCTTTCGCGTTATTACGTACATAGAGACGTGTGTCGTAATGTCATTGTTGTACGATTATCACCCCTGATTCTTTAACCCTACCCTATTAACATATTTTCTTCAATGCTAGTTATTAATACTCGTTTTTTTGGCGCACTGAGGGAAATGTTTGATGATACTAGAATTCTATTTAGATTTACCAAACGATATGATGAATTAATCGTGTAATAAGATATTTAGTCAATGATGCCAAACTATCTGATGAGCGCATTGTTTAAGCATTACAGTAATGCTTAAATACGTTTACCAAACCGTCTGCTACAGCATACAATTCATTTGTTGAATGTTATGAATACAGTTGTGGAGTAATGTTAGACTTTTTACCTAACTTAAAATCTAACCATATTATATATAATTTTCATATACTTACTGTATATAATCTTCATATATTTACTTCTAAATTCGTCGACATATTTTAAGAAATTTTATTTTTCCAAATATTTGACGGTTTTAGCGTTTACTCTTTTATAGCACCACGTCTTTACAAATTAGTATAGATGAAAAAGGGAACGTCGCAGCGAGTAAACAATTAACTATCGCGTCAATAGTATCACACGTCTAGAGAGAATTACCAAACTGTCTAGATGTCTATAACTAAATGTCTCGGTATTGACTACCAGATGCGTCGAGGCATCGTAATCAGAATATTGAATATGTGAACCAGATATCGCGCATATAAATTCACCATATTACTTCCATAAAACGAGTATAGTGTCACTCACCAAGCCATTTCTCTCAGTGCGAGTAACCCTCAATTATTTGCCCTCAAAAGAATCTTGTAACAACAGGGAGCAAAAAGGAATTAATAAGGACTAGAAATAGTAAATAATCACACTTGACAGAAAAATGTAAAAAAATGTAAAATATGTTATCGAAAATCCGCATAAATGGGACAATTCTAATTGGGAGTAAAGAGGATAATTTCTAAAACAGACCCACCAAAAAGGCGGTTGTCAGTAGTCTAGAGTTAATCGCACGCACACATACAACACAGACGCGCTGAATAAAATAGAGACGCGTTACATAAATCGAAATTGGCGTTGGCGTTAAGAGCCCGATAGAGGATAATTTACGCCGCGATGCACGGTTATTTTATTTCACACGGCTGCGCTCGGCCGGCTGTGAAGGCGACGTTAGCGGAATAAATTGGACACCTTTAAAATTAACAAGCGGGCGATAAGCTTTCGTCTGGGAAAATGAGATATTTACGATCGTGCGGCATACACGTGGCCGGCCGGTCGCGAGCGAGCGCGGATGTCCTCTCTTCTCTTTCGCTCTCTCTCTCTCTCTTTCTCTCGCCGAGATTCGGTGTCTTCTTAAACGGGTTTGAGAAACGTCAGATCAGACGCCAGATAAAAAACACCATCGTCGTCCACCTCGTCGTCGTCGTCTCCTTGGGCCAACGGTCCCCCCGAATCGGCGCGAGTAATACGACGAGTCACGACGAGTCGCCCGGGTCCCCGAGACGCGGAATACCTAGACTCTCGCGAAGCCGAGAACCGGTTTTTATCGAGGCAGTAACGGCACCCCTTAACAATCCATTCGCATGGAAATGTTTTATCGCGGCCAGATTTGGGAGGATACCGACAACGCGTATTGACGGCCCACCGACGGCGGTATCCTCCTCGACGCGTACACGTCGGATAATTAACCCTCCGTAACCTGACGTAACTTCTCGTTGTAGCGCATCGATCATAACGTATCCAACGACGATACCCTTCTCCTCTTCTTTCTTCCCGTTCTTTTTCTTCCGCTCTGACGTCGCGAAAGGGATCATTAATTAAAGACCTCGATGTCGCGCGGGCGTGTCTCCTCCCAGCCTCACGAAGAATCGCGCCGTCGTCCTGCCGCCGTGGAAGACGGGGGAATGAGGTCGATTACGAGTCATCAGCGTTATCGCTCGCGAGGGATCGTATCGCAATAAAAGTCAGCCGTGTCTGTACGCCTTGACGACGTGTCCCAACGTCGTCGATTCACGGGGTAGAGGATCCGCGTCGGCCTCTTCGTCTGTTTACTTCGCGCTTGTCTCGCCTTAAGTAACAGACTCCGCGCGGTAACCGTATCCCGCTGTCACAGAAACGACGATCCGAACCCCTCGCATGCGGATGCCCCGGCTCTCCTGGGTGGGCTCGCGTGAATGGAGGGAAAGAATGGCGCAGGGAAGAGTATTGTGCGCGCACCTCGTACGTTTTCCACCGATTCCGTGACGTCGAGCGGAACGTTGCTACTCGTCGGGCCCTCCGACAGCGGCACCGTTCGTCCAGGTAGAGCGAACCGAGTCGGTGACTTCAGAGACGCGTCATGCTAAGAGAGGAGGGAGGCAGAGATCGTTGAAAAGTAGCAATGAATTCGCAGACATTACGGGTCGAGTGAGCGACGAGCAGTTTCGTGTTTCGAGAGACACGCTCCATCGAGTTCGGCTGATCGCCAGCGGAATATCTCTAAACACCGTCGAGAGCCGCTGCTGCTTCCTCGGCTTTTATGAAATTCAAATTTCCACAGGCACCCGGGGGCTCCCTTGGGCGCGCGCTATCGGCCGAGCTATGCGCTCCCGTCGGAAGCGCCCGTTATTATTTACATCCGATCGAGAGACAAACGTATAAGAGACGCGCGACAGCCTGTAATCAGCGACGTATCACTTACCTCGAAATTGCACACGATCCAGCGCGAATTGGAGGGCGGGGGAGCGTTATCGCGAGTCCGATAGGAGGCCGCGCGCGCGAGCCCCGCGAGCCGTAATGAGCACTTGCGGCGAATCCGCCGCGGATGAATTATCGAATGATCACCACGGGCTTTTTATCGCGACATCCTACCGGAGGAGGAATCCTCGTTGCTTCTTCGTCCTTCTGCCCGAGAGAGATACTTCCGAAAGGTTATTCGGAGGCAAATTGATCTCCTCGTTCGCGGCAGGACTTTCAGCAATGATGTCAGTTGTTAAATCGCTATGTTCGCCTTCGTGCTGAGTTTTTTTTTTAACGTCGCGTTCGACGTAATAATGCGATCTCGTTATTTTCTCGTGCATGGCGGCGTATGTTTCCGCCGATCCAAGTTTGTCACGAGGAAAAAGTCGACAAGAGAAAGAGAGGGTTAGGGGAGAGAAAAGTAGGGCATGAAATTTATTTGCTCTTTGACAAGGTTTGGCAACAAACTATGAAGAGTTTTTGTAGTTTGCAAACTTCACCAGGAGCTCCACCTCGAGTTCTCAGTTTCAAGCATTTTTAGGAGTCACCCCTGCTCTCCTTATCGACGTGGTATCGAGCGATTCGCATTTGCAATTCAATTTGCGCGGCACAGCACAAATCCTTCTTTCAGCTCTGCTCGATACGGCCAGTTCGAATGTGACAAGCGTTTTTTTCTTATAAGTTCAACGTGTGCACGATCGGCTTTCTCGCTTCTCGAGGAGGCACGTCGTCGACCGATTGATCGCGGACACACCACTCGAAAGTGACTCTCACGGAAGACGGAAGGGTTCATTTCTTCCCTCTATTCTTTTCATTTTTTTTTGTCAAGCCACTCGCGTGTCGCCCTTTCCTCCCTCTTTCTAACGCGGTGAGTATCTTTGTCGCAGTGGGGGTGTCCGGTCCCCGTGGTCGTCCACAATAAATGCTAAATTCAACGTCGCTCCCTCCTTACCGCGCGATTCGGGTACCATGCTCGGGAAGATAGTCAGATACGGGTGCATAAAGGAGAAGGAATCGCCCACAATGAGCTAACAATGAAGCATTCGTGCACCCCGCTGCCTGTCAACCGCCGGTCTTCTCCGTTCTGTGGGAGGGGGGAACCCATTTATATATTTTTCCTAACGTACCTGACTCTGCGCGATCAGAGTTTCTCAAGCTCGCTCCTTCCTCGTCCCCGCTCGACCTGCGAGAAAGCCATAATTCTAAAACGTGCGTATCTCACGAAACGCGAAAGTTCGTATCTTCCCGGCGACACGTTCTACATAAACTGCTGGAAACACCGCGATTGCGTTATTTATACGTCGTGCACGCATCGGGGGGAGGGGAGGGGGGAGAATTATCATAAATCTAAAAATTCTTGGCACGCGAGCAACGACGATAATGATAAGAGCATTCGTTCGAGACTGCCACTTTCGGCTAGAATTTCGTCGCCGTCGTTGAAACGCGTTCACCTTTCCGCAATCGTTTCAAATGCGCTCGGAGTCACGATCGTCAGGAATGCATTAATTACGTGAGCACCGCAATCATATTATCGAGCGAAAGGAGCCGCTCGTCGTTCGCCGACAGAATGAGCATCCCTGGGAATGTTTCTTGAGCGGCACAATACGGAATAATAGGATTACATAAACAACGGCAACAAGGTATTGTGGTTGGGTAGGTAGGTAGGTAGGTGGGTAGGAAGATAGGTAGGTAGGTAGATGGGTAGGTCGGTCGGTTGGTAGGTAGAGAAGATGGTCGCCTTAGGTGCCAGTTCGGAGGTGCAGTTGGCCGGGAGACATTTACCAGATTGCATTCCGTATTGAGCTGATACTTTGTGGATTTCGGACAATAAAACTACCCCACCACCAACAACACCACCACCACCACCGCCACCACCGACGACGACGACGACGACGACGACGACAACGACGACACCAACCACGTTGTCGCGGTGGCTCGCACGACCCTCCGTGTGCGGTTTCATTCAAGCGGCGTTCCCTCCGAAGGGAAGAGCGTTGCCAACAGTATTACGCGCGCGCCAGCCACCCCTCGCGAGGATTCCACACGGTGGCTGTGCGTCCTCGCGGTCCCCGCAGTCCCCAGTCCGGCGTCAATGGCCGCCGCATTGTCAAAATATTGGCGGCGATCGGATTGTGAGCGGGCCTTTGTGTTGCGTCTCGTGCCCCGGGCTGACTTTTTGTAAAGGGCACGCGGGACCCGCCGCAATTTTCCGAGTAGCTTCCTACGTGCAGGAATAACCGGGCGCTCATGACACACAACGCGCGGCTTTTCATGGCCTGTGGTCTCCCCGCGGTTCGCCATCTCCCATACTTTACCTCAGCTTACTCATCGTTGTGGCTCAAAGGCGCGCCGGCGCTTTTTCACCCCGCGCCGAGGATCGGCATCGCGCGACTCAACGACAATGGTTACTTGGGCCACCGTTGGTCGTACATTGCGCGGGACAAAACGCGAATCCAAGACGGCGATCGAGTATTATGCGGAACGTGAAAATATCGAATTATTTTCGGAGAAACAGGACGGTGGTTGGAGGAACAGGAATTTTGTGCGCGCAATGTGTCTTCGCGAAAGTCGAAAGCCGCAAGTCGCGAACGACATCGGTAGTTCTCCGCGCGTGTGTAAGAGATTTTCTTGTTCCTTTTTTTTCCGCAAAATTTGAACACATCACAGTTCACAAAAGAATTTCGCGAAAAACCGTCCGTCCGCCGTTATTACTCGCGATCAAAAACTCGCGACGCGTTTTCCAGTTTAATACGCAACGCGTGCAGTGAAGAAGAGAACTTTTATTTCTGAATGCGTCGGGATAGCCCGACGCAACGACCGAAACAGCCTTGTATTTATTTTCAAAATTCAAATTTATATATATGTCCAATCATATGAAAAATACAGAAATGGAAAATAAATAAACCGGTAAAACGGCACGGCGAGAATTCTCCGAATTCGAAAACGCAAGGCGACTCGCGTGTTCCCGGGATCGATGTATGCAAATATTGGCGCGCTGGTATTTACGAAATTTACGCTCGTTCGCGGCGTTGTTGCTTCTTCAAGCGAGATAATCGTCCTCGTCGAACGCGCGCGCGTTCTCGAGAGCTTTGATACGCACTGCAAATACTCCCCGTTTTATTGACCGACGGATTGTATCTCGCCGCAGGAGCGCGCGGTCTATCAATCAAACGCACATCATATTTATTCAACGCCTACACATTTTCGCGCATGAACACTGCGCGAGGGACGCGTGCGACTTTTATTTCATCATTCGTCTATTTATTTTCAATGCTACGATATGTTGAGAGAGGGAGAGAGCACAGCGCTGTGCGAACGCCGACTCGAATACGACAGTACTTGAACGTTTTACTTACCGTTTAAGAGTCATACACGAGAAAGACAGTATGACAGAGACCCTTCGCGGTGCCGATAGAAGCGTTGGGCAGGCATTTAAGGAGATTCTTTTTCACTCAAGTTAAAATGCTTAAAATTATAGAAAAACTGAACGCGGCGAGAGAAGAGTAGTATTCATTACATCGTAATTCATTTCTTGTATAATGATTGAAAATTGCTGTTTTATCCCTTCGAGTAGAATGTGGCAAGGTGGTGTCAGTTTGAAATTAATATTTATTATTTAGATAGCGAAGTGGATATATAGAAACGTAATTTTGCTCGATAAATAGTGGATTCATGAGTAGCTCCCATGATGCGCCACGGGAAATACGCCCCTCGGGCGTCCTGAAAATACATACCTGGTGAATAAACTCCTTAAGGAACGACGTTTAAGAAACGATGAAGAGAGAGTTCCCAAGAGATTTCCTATACGAACGTAACGTAAAGACGAATCGAAAATCGGCTAAGTCCGCCGAGGCACACAACATTCTCGCAACATCCCTTAGCTCTCGCTCCTCTGAAAGACGACGAGCTTTCGAAAAAAGCGTCAAATCACGCGTCGGTTTTATCTGCCGGTCTGATTATGCATCGTGGCTTCTGCATGGAAGAAGACTTGGTTGGATTAACCAAATTTCCGCCGAAATACAAACGAACCATAAAATTCCGGTGGAACTTGCTAGTATTCTACTCGAATTAACCGGAAATCTTATTAAAACGAACAGAATTCGGGGGTAAATCCAGCCAGGAATCTTCGGATTCATTCATGTTTCACCAGAAATCGGGCACCATACCGTTTTTCCCGTGTGAGAAAAAAGAAGCGGCAAGATGCCACGTCGTCGACTCCGTCGTCCACTATCTGCACGTTAAAAAAAGCAGCATAGAGTCGTTCTTATCGTCGATCTTCGAGCGACGTCCTCCGGCGAACCGCAAACTACACCCGGCCATAACCGCGTACGCGATACGGCCGCTTTTGAAAAACGCGCCGGCGAAGAGGCCGAGCACCCAGTCTGGAATAGGCATTCCTCCAGCGTACGCGGGTTGGATAATCATGTGCATCAATTATCCGCGAATTATGATGCGCATCTGCGACGGCGCCGAGCGATTTATGACGAAAATTGGACGCGCGCTTTATCTGCGAGCCACGCCGCGCAATCTCCCGTTTTTCACGAACCTAACTCATTTGCGTTCACGGGACATTCAGTGCAAAAATATTCGCGTAAACACGCGTTCCCGTGCGAGGAACAGAGAGAGAGATCACCCTTGCCCTTCCTTTCCCACCCGCGCCAATTGCTCTATTGCGTCATTCTGCAAGCGTGAGGATATTGCGCGCGTATGTGTGCGCAAACACGTAATTTGCATGAAAAATGTACCGTACACGCATTATCCAAATTGCCGTAATTGACAACCAGAGTGGGCGAGGTCCGAGTGCTCGGAAATGTGTGCCAAATAACAGTTGAAAAATGTCACATATTCCCGGCGTCATCGCGAAATCACATTTGTCAACTTCGAAATCGTATTTTCGCCGTGCTTCTTTGTGCCCGATAATTTTCCGGAGCTTTCATAAAAAAATTGTCCCGATGTGTGGGAGAGAGAGACGAATCCTTTCGTCTCTCGGCCGTTATCGCGGCTGGAATGCATGTTTTATCCCTCGCGCATGGTGCAAAGTTACTCCCGCAGGAGTGAAGTAATCCCGTATTACGGTATCATATAGGATTCAGGACGCGGGGTGTCTCGGGAGGATACGAGCCTGTTTTCGATTCGACTCTTCGGTCGTCTCGCGTCGTTCCTTTAGAAACTTCCGAAACCTTTCTTCCATCCTACCCTCCCTGCGGATGCTTCCGCGGAAGTTCACGCCGTGGGCAGCCCGTTTGCACGCGAACGTCTTAATTATGAAGGCTAATTTCGGCCAGGCCGCGCCTCGCGACGCCACTTAGGAATTGAATAATCATGAAATCGTCCGCGATCGCGATCAGTCACGTGATCGACTGCAATCTCGGATATATAGCTGATTTTTCTATCATTTTTTGTTTTTGCCACCGAGGCCTTCCGTTTTCTTCTTGCGTAATAGACTTCCCATTTTTTTCTGCACATAACATGAATACGATGTTCTCTTTTTTAATAACAGGACAGTTATCATAAGCTGCGCGGAACGTTGAAACATTTTTGCAGTCACGTCGGACTTCCATTTCGGTCGTTGATCCTTTGTGATTTGCTTTGATATCCATGTATTTCCATCCGTTCTTGATATATATTCGGCAATGTCTGTCTTGTTACTTTAGAACTCACACCTTTTACAATAAGAACTTTTTACAAGAACATCGATTACTTTGCCGGTGTAGTATCCAATGATAGAAGAAATGCCGTAGAGAGAAGTGAAGCCTCGTTTTTTCCATGTCCGGCAACGCCGTACCTACTTCGAGTACCGAGAAAAGAGTGCTTCAAAGAAGATACTTCACGCCCTTATAACTTCGTCAATTTTGCTAACTTCAAACTTTGAAGAGATATTTTCAAGATGTCAGGAAGATATCAGAATCCAAAAATTGATATTTTCAAAGTTTCTAGGTAGGCTCATCCCTTTGATGAGCGACGGGATATTCAATTGGCTTCGCGAGCCGCAAAATTAACAATAGCAAATTAACAAGCGACATCGCGAAGGGAGACGAAGCTTTCTCTCTCTCTCTCTCTCTCTCTCTCTCTCTCTCTCTCTCTCTCTCTCTCCGACGCGGGTATTTTTTCTATCGCGGTCCTCTTTGCCGGTTCTCGATATTAATCGGCTTCTCGGCGCTAAACGTGCGCGTGTCCGCCCCGTTTGCCAAGAGTATTAGCCGCATTAAGAGCGGTCTCGTAAGCGGTCTCATCTGCATGAACATCTGACATACGGCACGCACGAGCGATCGCTGCCCCCATCTGCCGCCCTTTGTACCCCGTTCGTATCCTTTGAACGTTCTCGAGTACGCGCGTACACGAGCATTGCGCGACGAAGCTCATCGTGGCCCTCCCCTTGGCGCTATCTCACCGAATGTGTCGGCTCATCTCGTGAGTAATGTTCCATGAAGCTAATTTTCCGTGTAAAATGTTAATGTTTACATTTGCTTTCATGCTTAGTTCTGGCACCAGACACACCAACGCACGTTTACGCACGTAGATTAGGTCAAGCTGAAGAAAAAATTTACCATTTGTCGAACAACGTAAACTTTCGAGATATCAATGAAGGAAGGTTGATGAACACCAGAACGCACGATGTTATGGGACGATCTCTGTCGCAAGTGGCTTTGTCAATCTTTTCTCATTGACATCTCGGAATTTTACGTGGTTGTGTGAAAAATGGTAGAGGAATTTTTTCTTTAGTCTTTAGCTTGATCTACCTGCACACGTGCGTTGGCGTGTCTTGCGTCAGGCATCTTAGGTCTGTTCTTTTCCTCTGCACTGGGACTACACTGGGACTGCTACACTACGCTAGCACAAGTGTATGAAGTTGGCATCCCACTTTTTGAAATTTATAATTTTGAAAGTTGTTCCAGATTGTTCTGACTTTGTGCCACATTGTTCCAAAGTGATATTGCTTCATTCGAAACGGTTTTCGAATAAAACAAAAAAAATGATTTTTTGAGCTGGCACCCCACTTTTCGAAAATCGAACATTCTGATACCGCAATAGATTGTTCTAGTTGTTCCAAACATTGTTCCAAAAGCACAAATCAATAAGTTTAATTATAAGCTCGAAAAATTAAAAAAAAGTTTTTTGACAAACAGTCTATCGAACCAAGAGTAAACTTATACTATCTTTCTTGTTCCAACCGAGATCTTTTTGTTCTGAATTGTTCTAGATTTAAGAATTATAGTTCTAGAGTATGAGACTCATAAGATCATTCGTTCTCCGAAAATTCGTAAAAAAATCGATTTGATAGTACTCGACAGAGAGTAAACACATTTCCGTTTCGAATGAAGCAATGTCACTTTGGAACAAAGTCAGAACAATCTGGAACAACTTTCAAAATTATAAATTTCAAAAAGTGGGGTGCCAACTTCATACACTCCGCTAGCACTGCACTGCACTACACTGAAGTAGGAGTCCTGACAGAGAGGAAAAGAACGTCACAGGACAGTGAATAATGAGGACATGGCGCGTCACATAGCTCGAAACTGGGAATTAATTGATTCTTCAGATGAAGAAGAAAAGATGCTTGTAATGTTGCAACCACCTTTAAAAACCACCCAGATAGCACAGAGAATTCAAAAAGAATTCAAAAAGAATTTAGTCATATGTCACCAATTCTGAGTTCATTTTCAGATGAAAAAGAATTCTTCAGAGTTCAGTTCAGTGAAAAGAATTCTTTTTGTATCTAAAAATAAACTCATAATTGGTGACATACGACTGAATTCTTTTAGAATTCTCTGTGCTATCTGGGCATCTTTAAAATTGTGCCATTTTTCTGTTTAACTCCATATAAATCCAAATAAATATGTAATCCATTTTATCTGAATAACTAAAATCATATCATAATTGCTTTAATTATATTGAATTTTATCTTAACAGGAATTTTACCTTACAGGTATTTTGCTATTAAGTTATTATGCTGTTTGTTTATTTATTTGAGGATTCCAACCTATTCTTATTCGTGTACGTCGCCATATTGCACTACACCGCTGCCTTAACTCGAGACCTAAAACAGGCAGTGCAGTGTTCTGTTGTACTGAATACCGCTGCACGGAGGAAAAGAACAGCGATGATGACGTTATAAAGTCGCCGTAATCGTTGAAAAGAACACTTTAGTGTACACTGCTTGCACTAGTGCCGCCAGTGCAGAGGAAAAGAGCAGACCTCTTATAAATTATGGAGAAAATTATACTGTTTCCTAAAGGTATAAGAGAGGAAATTTGTGCACACACGTGTCGTCTAAACAAGATATCTATACTTGTTTAAGGTACGATAAGAAACATTACTTATGGGATGACTTGATAAAAACCTTCCCATATTTTTCCCTTCCGTTGTGGTACGTTTTTATTCTCGATAATTTCGTCAAATTCCCATCAAGATGATGTCAACGTCCAGGAAGCTAACGAGAGCTAATGTTCGCCGACGGGCTCTTTTGTCTCTCGATCATTGTCGCGGCAAAAATGTTGTACTCTTGACGCGTCGCGTCTTCGTGAAGTTTCCTTCGCGTCCGGTCTGTCGTAATCGCGGGGAAGAAAGTTTCCGGATGTCTCGATGAGACACGGTCTAGGAGCACGAAATACGCGACGCGTCTTCGATGAGAGGAGATCGTCAGATACCGGGGAGAGATACAAGTACGAAATAAGATGAGGTATAATCGTCTCCCCCGTTGAAAAGGGTCCGTTTCCTTAACTCCAAGGCAAACTTGAGCGTCCCGGGGATGCGACAGACTCGTAGGAGGTGTCTCCTCATCTTCCTCCTCCTCCTCTCCCGCAGACGACGGCGAGTGTAGTCGCCATACGCGCGGACCCTCGTGCTCTTTTGTTCGTAGGAGATACGTATGAAGCGTGACAAAACGTTGCGGACTCGAGAAAGTCTACGCGTTCCGTCACGCGGGAACACTCGTTGGAACCGACATTCGTGGCAAACGAGTCGTGACGAACTACGATGACGGCGATGACGGTGACGACGACGACGACGACGACAACGACTCCGGGACCAATTCCTGCGCGTTCAAAAGAATATTCACAATGGGACACATTCCGACGGACGGCCGTGCCTTTATTTTTCCCCGCCGTTCTCACCGCGCGAGCGCGAGCCTCTGTGTGAATCAGCCGGTCTACTTACCAAAGACATACGCGACGCGATAACGAATTATTGTGCGCCGGGCGAGCGCTGTAACGCTGTAACGCGTGCGTAACCGGCGAGCCGCGATTCGTTTCCATCGTCCGTGACTTCGTCCATTGTCGCTCGAAAAGGTGCATCGCCGCGCCACGATGATGTAACACGGACACGGGTGACGGTATGTGCACACATACACACACATACACACACACACACACACATACTGTGTCACGCGGTTAATCTTCGCATAACGAAAGAGTAATAACAGGGCGACGAGACGCGTGACGCCGTATAATGAGGTCAAGAGAAGTTTCATGCTTCGAAAGAGACTACAGGTTCGAAAATTTTGTCCGACATCGATCCTTCCGTTTTTTAATGAAGGTAGTTGAGAAAAGAATTTCTAAATTTGAGTTCTTTACGTCTAATTTGGAAGGAAGAAAGCGAAAGACAAAGATCCGACTCGACAAAGTGGTTCTAAATTTCATCAGCTTTCATTGAAGAAAAACAAGCATCGAAATCGATTCAAGTTTCTAAACTGTAGTCTTTTTCTGGACAAAATTTTATTCGATTCCAGTACGTGCCGCTCGTAGGGAAGACCGGAGTGGTATTTGGTCAGCGAGGTAATTTGGCAAAATCGATTATTTCTACTGTTTTTTAGCAGATTTCAGAATCAAGCAAGCAAGGATTTCGAAACCATCTTTGTTATGTTTAAAAATCTTGCTTGCTTAATTTTGTAACTTGGTAGAAAATATTAAAAATATTCGGCAACTAGCCCCAATATATACGGCGTATATATTCCCATATACTTGTCGGTCGGATATTCGAATTACACTGCGACGATCTTGGAATTTCGCGCGCTTTTTCAAGCGCGTGATGCGGCTAATTGGCCGTTGATTTCATTGTAATGAATAATGAGTGCTCATAATGTGCGACACGCATGCGCGCGCGCGCGTTATATTACGGCCCACGCTCGCAATTATTATACTCTCGCCTATTTGAGTCGTATGATTTAATCATGCTAATCGTGCGTACAAATGTATGCAACAGAAATTTGCGAACGTTTTAGAAATGATACGTGACAATGGTAATGGCGGTGATAATCGCGCGCGAATAATGGGGTAACCACGTGGACACGCGCCCATCAATCGGCCGATTGGACGCGTTTCAACGATGCGGCGCGAACGCGAGGTAAAAAGCGCGTGCGGAACAAATGTCCGACTAATTCTCGTCCGTGACATAAGGTCGATGACACAAGGTATAGCGGGGCCGCGTGCGGTGCACACAAACATTAAACAAGTACCAACCCTTGGAGCAGTAGCTCGAGCGCGCCCCACCATCGCGGTGCCTCCCTTCTCTCTCAGGCTCTCTCTCTCTCTCTCTCTCTCTCTCTCTCGACCCTTCAATTTAATCAGCTTCATTCAGTCTACCGCGAAACAACCTGCCACATGGTGGCCATTGTAGTGCACTGGATATATATTAACGACGGCGCGCACCGAGAGAAAGGGAGAACGGATCGGTCTCTTTTTACACACGCGGCGGTGCGCTATCACCGGCGTGAATAAACACGGACGAGCGGGCCATATGCACTCGCGTATACCCTCGCTTCCCCTCCTTCTCTTTCCCTTATTCTCGTCTCACGTGTGCTTCCTTTGTCGGCGCGCGCTTATCGTCATTTATCACACGACAATTTCCCGCTCACGTCGACGTGGACGAATTCCGCGGACGGTGAATGGAATCGTTTTTCGGCCCGCTCGGTCTCTTCGCGTTCTAACGACGCGTCGATAATGCGCTTCGCGCGCCGGGCTAATGCAAATCGTTCCTCGCCCGCTCGGCACGGCCCGCGAAAACCGCGATCCCCCGGCGATATGAGAAAATTTCATCGCTTTCTCGCCGTAAATACATATTCCTACGGCCCGTTACACCCCCGCCGAACGCCCCCACTCGTCTTCCACCAGTCTCTGGTCTGGCGAAGGGCCAGAGACGCGGATCCCCGACGCCCTTCGCGGCCGAAAGTGGGACAGAACTTAGCGAAGTGCCGGCTACTCCGATAAAACTTGCCTCACTTCGATAATGGATTTTCGCTGTGTCCCAGAAATTTCTTGGAAATAAATGCGCTGCATATTTAAATCGGCCCCGTCTTACCGCTACTGCCCGTCCTTCAACGGGAAGACATCTGCCTCTTAGATAATTAAAACGCGTAAACCGCGCGGTTATCGATCCTCTGGATTTATGAGGCCCTGATTTGAGAATCCTCGCGCTTACGTCAACACCGTATTCCCAAGAGTGTCAGGATACTCCCTTTATTTTCCGGAGAATCTCTCTCTTTCGTAAATATAGGATAGGATCCGCTTGACGTTGCAAATGCTTCAAAGTCCACATTAATCAATCATAGTCACACTTTACGCGCTCCAAAACGTTTGTAGATCGTAGTTCCGTTCGAGACGCGCATTCTCCTCGAATTTTTGCGATTGTGACGACCCGAAAGCGCAACTTCCTAGACTGCCTATCAGCCACCCAGATGACAAAACCGCAGCTTGTACACGAACGCTACGACCTGTTGGGAGATAATCGCATTAGCTGGAGGCAAGGAGCGGTAACAGTCGCGAGACGACTGTGGGACTCACTGTCGGGCGTGTCGATGATTTTTAAATTTCGCTCACGAGGTCGTGTTGGATGTTAAATAAATTAAAAAAGAAAGATGGTCACGGATGCCGGACACGCTGAATGAGACGCATAATGACGGGAATCTTGACGAGGCCCTTTACGGGCCTGATTGAAGCCACGGCCGAATATTGAATTCGGCAGAATGCAGCGCTCAAAATCGACGAGTCTATCGAGCCATTCGTGGCGGACAGCACGCCCGCGATAATGACGCGAGATGACTGTGGCAGTTTCAATGATTAACGATCATCGACCGTCGCTCGATTGAATTCGATTTGTCTTCCCAGACGCCTCCAGGTAAAGCTATCCCTTAATCGTCCCGCCGGCGTTTCCGCTCGAAGTAATGAGGTTTACGCGGCAATCGACTCGGATCTTACGCGAGCGAGAGTGGCTCGCCTAACTCGATCGTGATCGATGAATCGCGGGGGCACCTATAAAGACGTCACCGTGTCGCCGGTAAAAAGCGAGCGGCTGGGAAGAACGCGAAGCCACCGGCTGAATTCGTCCGTAATGCGGTTTCATTACGCGGCCACCGCGATGATCGCATCTTTTTCATCGCGCCTGTATGCAAAACTGAAAGTTTCGTAATTCACCCATAAAGGAGAAGCTCAGAGTATGACCTACTTTCTTGTTTTAGACGATCCAATATTAAGTGCAATAATTCAATCAATAGCTGGCAAACATATCTCTTCTTTTATCATGTATTCACATAATCATTAGGAAAGAAAAATAAACTGTTTGAAGAGAACACGATTTTTTTTAACATAGTGCAAGAAGTGGGAGCTTGAAAAATGGGATGGTAATATGAAACAGATATGAAAATAAAAAGGAAACTCATTTCATTATTGTAAAATAGAATTGAATATACATTAATGTAAAATAGAATTCTGATTAGTATCAACAGACATTTCCCTCAGTGTAGCAATCGGTTACGCATGTGATACGAAAAAAGCGATAGAGGGGAGATCGGACGGGCTGTTCAAATCGCGGGTGACAAAAGTCGAGCTGGGGACGAAGTCTCGTCACGGCTGGACGTATTTTCGAGGACATATCGGAGACGTGCCGGGCGCGTACAACGCGGGCCGGCCAGCGCGCGGTTACGGTAAACCGTTAAATTGATTTATACCGGGCGATAAAGTACGCTCGATCGTGGATATTTACAATTTCGAGTCGTCATGTAAGCGTTCTCCACTACACGCCACGAGAAGTTGCCTCCTAGGCGCACGGGGACATGTATCTGACATTAACATTCCGGAACTACGTCCCATGAAAGTTAATGGCCGCGATGGAGGACGCACGGACGATTGTGAAATCAATTTTGTCCTTTTCTTCTCTATTTTTCCTCTGTTTTTTTTTTTCTTCACTTGAGCAACTACACAAGTGCGCGCAGCACCGTGTCGCGATGAAAGTCCCCGCGGTTGACTGATCGATACACCCGCGGCGGCGGCAGCACTGACCAGTAATAAAAATGATCGATTGGTGTCTTTATCGGACGCTATAAGAAAGTTTAGTACACTGAGGGAAATGTCTGATGATACTAACCAGAATTCTATTTAGGTTTACCAACGGTATGGTGAGTAATCGTGTAACAAGATACTTAATCAATGATACCAAACTATCTGGTGAGCGCATTGTCTAAGTAGCATTACAGTGATGCTTAAATATGTTTACCAAACCGTTTGGTACAGCATACAATTTAGTGAATGTTATTAGTACAGTTTTATATATATATATATATATATATATATATATATATATATATA
>NW_022639456.1:3099678-3100713 GCF_010583005.1 Odontomachus brunneus | reverse complement strand
ATATATATATATATATATATATATATTTTTTATATATATATATAATATAATATATATATATATATATATATATATATATATATATATATATATAATATATATATATATTTTTAATATATATATATATATATATATATAATTTTTATACTTACTTCTAAATTTATATATATATTTTAAGAAACTTTTCCAAATATCTGACGGTTTCAGCGTCCATTCTTCTATAGCACCGATGTCTTTACAAATTAGTATAGGTGAAAAAGGAAATGTCGCAGCAAGTAACAATTAACTATCGCGTCAATAGTACCACACGTTTAAAGAGAATTATCAAATTGTCTAGATGCCTACAACTAAATGTCTCGGTATCGACTATCAGATGCGTTGAAGCATCGTAATCAGAATATTGGATATGTGAACCAGATATAAATTCACCATATTACTTTCATAAGACGAGTATAGTCACTCACCAAGCCATTTTTCTCAGTGTAGATATCTTATTCGATAATCAGATTTAAAATCGCTGGAAAAATAGGAAATAACTTCTCGACCAAGGTCAGGTATTTATCTCGACGTTTTCTCCGTGTTGCTTTCGCTATTCAATAATTCTTTTCCACACTTATTTATTTCTCCGGTTGGTT
The DNA here is from genome assembly GCF_010583005.1 of Odontomachus brunneus. Classification (NCBI taxonomy): domain Eukaryota; kingdom Metazoa; phylum Arthropoda; class Insecta; order Hymenoptera; family Formicidae; genus Odontomachus; species Odontomachus brunneus. The sequence continues at coordinate 3,100,078 of NW_022639456.1, read as the reverse complement.
TTCATCGGTGAAGATTCTAAATAAATCCGAGTCGAAATTTTGATCCTACACGGAGAAAAATAATTTGTTAGCCCAGTAAATTTTCTGCTGGCCTAGCAAAAATCTTTTCGTTATTATATGGACAGCAAAAAGATTTGCTAAGAGTACTAATCACTATTTGCAGGATATAATTTGCTGAATCTACAAATTATTTTGCTATAAGAACCATGATGGATTTATACAAGCAGTTGCAGTTTTGCTTCGATAGCAAATAAATTTGCTAAGAATATATTATTTTGCATCAATAGCAAATTAACGTGATTCTTAGGACAAATATAAAATTTCGAGTCGGAAACGTTTAAATCATAGGGGTAAAACCAGAGTGAGAGAGAGTGAGAGAGAGAGAGAGAGAGAGAGAGAG
>NW_022639456.1:3092944-3097103 GCF_010583005.1 Odontomachus brunneus | reverse complement strand
AGTGAGAGAGAGAGAGAGAGAGAGAGAGAGAGAGAGAGAGAGAATGGGCAATAACATAAAGGGTAAAGCGCGCAACGAGTCTCTATATTTCTAAAACATGCATGTCACAGCATTTTTTTCGGGCCTCGGTTTTTACGGGCCGGACGATATTGCGGCGGAGTGGCGGCGGCGGGTGGACGGAGGCGAGAATCGATTAAGCGTCGATACGATTTCAGGTGTAGGAACGGGGAAGCGGAGGGGAGAAATGGTAATGTATTCCTGAAGGCGATTGTGGACGGTGGCCCACATCTCTCTTCCGGTGAAGCTGTATTTCCACGCGCAACAACCGGCCGGCCGTCTTTCGGTCGACTCCGGCGCCGAAAATAGAGCGTATTCCGCTCTCGCGGAGTTTATAACTGCGCGAGTATAAAACGGAGGAATCGATGCCGCCAAGTAAACACGTGCGCGCTCATATCCGGCCCGGTGTATCCTTCGAAATTCGGCTTTGTGTTATCGGCGGGCGACGCGGTACGCCGCGCGCGCGGAGACTCCTATATTGCAATATACCGTCGCGCGGTGCGATAAGGGATTGCGAGGTAGAGGGAGGGGTCAGAGGGGGCGTGGGCGAGCGATAAAAAAGATGGTAATGTATTCCAGAGAATGCAATAGGGCGCTCGCACACGCGCGCATTAACTGGGACACACGGCGTCGTCCGCGAAGGAAACGACAGCCGCGACCGCGGCCCGGGGGTTCGCGCGCGCTCTTGAAAGGGGACGACGTTGACGACGACGACAGTTGGTGCTCTTGAGTTCTTTCTTTCTCTTTTTTGTCGTTGGGGTGGCATGTCGAGGAAAATGAGAGAGAGAAAGAAAGCAGAGAGAGAGAGAGACAGACAGAGAGAGGGTGAGATCGGGGGATCGTTCTGCGCGATACCACTTCGACACATTCCCCGTCGCTGTTTGTCGGTGAGCCTCGAAGAGGAACCGCGGGACGTCGTGTATCCCGCGGCGGAACATCGGCTTCCCGCCGCTCCTCCTCGTCCTCTGTTCCACGGCTCGAGACAGACTTCGGAACACGCGGAAACTGCTGTACTGCCTTACACACACACACACGCACACACGGCGTGACTCCGATTCCGGGGCACAGGGCGACGTTCCCTTCTTCCTCTCTCCCCCCCTCTCTCTCTCTTTCTTCCTGTAAGCATCTGTCTCTCTCGACGTCCCTCTTTCGTGATGGATCAGGTCGGTCGATATGAAAACACGATGCGCGTATACGCACATACGCGCGGCGCCGCGGGTTTAGGATCCGGGCTCGACAGGAATCCGGAGACTCTCTCTTTTTCTCATCTCGTCGTCGAGTGAATATCGGGAGTCTACATGGTCGCGAATCCGTCTTTTCGTGGCGAGTCGAAATTTGTCTCGGTGCGGACCCGACGTGTCGTCGTCGGGTTCGGACACAGTCAGGTCGTATTCGATGCGTTCCTGAACGCGAGAATTGTGGCGTAATACACGCTCACAATTAACGCGTAATTCGGTTTAAAGCAAAGGGGCGATAACGAAAAGTCGAAATATACCGGTGAATTCCGCGTTACAAGTCAATGCAATTAATTTGCCGTTAACAAATGAATTAATGAAATTTCGCCGAACGAGTCGAAGCTACAAACGGCGTGCGCCGTTGTTGGGACTAATTAATGTATATGTATATATCGCGCGACGACGCTTTCATTAATTAAATTATCCGAAATTGCTGCGCATCTGTGTGCGCGATGCGTTTCGAGTACCTTACTTTCCCCACGCGGGCGCGAGCGGCGATAGCGGCCCGTGGAAACGAATTCACGATGATAGAGCGATCGTAAAACTTAATTTGTATAATGGACCGCGTCTTCGATAATGCCGTCTATCGCACGCTTACTGTTTTATTATATAGGGTGCCTGATTTTGGAGATATCCAAACGCTTCTACCTGTAGAAGTAGAACTCGATAAACTGGAAGGGAAAAATTCTCTGCCATTTTGTAAACTGTACCATGATAATTATTGAGACGTAAGCAGTAAGCAAATTGACCAATCACAATCACCGATTCTTGAACCGTAAAAAGAATCATCGACTGTGCTTGATCAATTTGCTTATTGCTTAAGTTTTTCTGTATGTCCTAAGTGCCTCGTTCGTTCTAGCATGCATGCCAAAATCTGATATCAACGCCGCGTCTTTAAGCGACTATAACTGCTGAGTAAGTCGACGTAGCGACGTGAAACAAAAAGTAATCTCTTTAGCACGCGTTCCCGCACGGTGCTCTTTTAGTGCCCATTTGGAAGAGTCGAGTGTCGTGACCGATTAAAGCACGGTAAGAGCGCTCACATGAGCAATACGCTGCCTCTTTCATTCGCGATCGAATTATTCAGATTCTCCTTTCTTCGTCCCGTCTATTGTAACAGCGAGCGGACTAATATTGTTACTGTGGGTCGAAGCAAAGGGACAATTATCGGGATTACCTGGTGGTAAAATGGTAGAGAATTTTTCTATTTGGTTTAACTAATTTAACGAGACTGTGAAGTCTTACTTAGCACCTGACTGGAAATGCACGAAATGCCACTTGCAGATTTTACACTGAGAGAAAAACTGGTCGATGCCCTTTTGGCAAAGTTAATAATTTAGAATAGAATCAAGAGAGGTTAATATCGGCTTCAGAGTAAAATTTCGATTCGGCCACTCTATATACACGTGAGTGGTTAACACATTCAATGGGAAACGATACGCTATCGATTTCTCGCTGCGTTTAGGGCATTTTATCTTAATTACGAGGCCGCGCGGCCCGTTCGCGGGTATATTATTAGCTCGTTAATGCGTTTTATAGGCCGCCTCTAACGAGCCTTTGTCGTTACAACGTGAATTTACAGATTAAGCTTAATTAAAATCTCGCCGGGATCGTTACAATTATTTTCATAATCATTCCGCCATTGCTCTAATTATCGTGCGGTGTACGCGCGCATTCGCGGCGCGTGCAATAAGCCGGAATGTAATTTCGTCCGCTCGCACGCTCGGCTGTCATCGAGAAATTTACATTTTGCAGGTAACAATTACGCACGGTTTACAAAACTAGCACGGCCACGAACCATCGATCTCTCGCGTTCGTTCAGCATCCCCGGACTTTTCCGAAATGACACGGTGTGACGCGCGTCGATTCTCGAAATTGCGCGAATCACACATTCGCCGGCGGTCGGTTCGAGCGAGGTGTGATGAAAAATTTACATGATCCGCCTCTCTATCCTCTAGAAAATAGACAAATAAATAAATAAATATAATATGAAAATATAAAAAGATGAAGGTTGAGTCGAGCAGAAACATCGATCCTACTTTCGAGCTCAATATTTCATTTTACGTCCATTTTGAGATTCTTAAACTTATATCGACTTCTATTGATTCTATTTCTGCTAGTTTTCTCTAAAATCTGTCCTCTTCAGACTTGCGGTATTTTATGCGCTTTCTGCCATTTAGGGATCGTCTGCAATGCGATCGCAGAATTACGTTATAAAGTCGCAGCACGTACGAATCGATCATGCATCTATTTTCTTCGCGCAAACTTATGAAAAATGAAAGGTTTTATTAGATTAACCTCGAAAACTTTTCATTTTTCGCAAATTTACCCGAAGGAAATACATACATGATCGATTCGCAGACCAGTGCTGCGACTTTAAAGCGCAAGTGGAGGCGCCAAGTAGAACTTTAGCGTCCATGTGCACCAAACATACACCGATTGCTCAGAGTATACAGATGTTGGGAAGTTTAGGTCGAAAGAGCAGGACTAAAATTTCGACTCGGCCAGACTCCAGGAGGATGGGACATCGCATGTTGCTCCCTGCGAAGCAACGCGGCGCAGCCGTGTCCTTCTGGAGACCGAGTATCGAGTATCGCGGAAAAAAGGTACCAACTCCTCGCATATCGAGCGCGGTATTTAGTCGAATTCCTCGGATATCACGCATAGCCGCCGTGTCTTAGGAAGGTCGCATAGCAGCGGCCGACCCCGAGCGAAAGATACGAATCGGTGAACGCTAACATCGCCGTCGACAAGCGTCGGATTGCGAGATGCCATACCGGGTGTCGGATTAATGGCCTCCTGCCCACGGGGGGACGCGTACGAACATTCTACACCCCGTAGATCGCCGTCATCTTCGCCGTTGTGCC
>NW_022639456.1:3075741-3092728 GCF_010583005.1 Odontomachus brunneus | reverse complement strand
GGGGGGGGGGGGGAGGGGGAGTGAAGGGAGGAGGGAGCTGCGGAGAGAGAGCGGCTCTCGGGGCTTGATTCGCGGAGGGACGCGAAATTCGTCGCGATACATTCCCGGGGGGATGGCGCGCGCCCAATGCGAGTCCGCGCTGCGTGTGTTACGTACAAATCCACGACGGGGGATTTAAGTGTCGCACATTGTGCGCCGGCAAAAGGGGGAGTCGATCGCCGGTCGGTCTCCGGCGAAATCCCGGCCGTGAAGACGCCTATTCCGGGGGCCAACACGCTCCATCGCGATTACACGCTGCCGCCGGATTTGTATGTACGCGCTCGCATACACGTCGATCCTGCGGGATCCCGCGGATACGGCTCGTATCCGCCCGAATATCTCTGATCGACTTCTCGCGGCGCCTTGTCAAATGGTCAGGGTATCTCCGAATATCTCACGAGGGTACGACGCGCACGAGAGAAACGGGTATCAAAGCTATTCGGAGATATTCGAAATGGGCGCACGTGCGCCGAGGAAACGTCCGGGTATCGAGGGAGCCCGGGGAACTCGAAGCAATTACAGTAATTTCCTACAGCGACACGAAAGGCTAGACTAGCCAGGCGGCGCTTTAGGGAATTCGCGTGTTGCCGTGCTTACGCAACGCGCGACGCGACGTTTGATCTTGGTGGATTAAAAATCGCCGACTCTGTCGCGCTCTCGCGCACGTGCGCGCTTGTTATATTTGACGGCAGGATCGCGCTGAGAAAGAGAGACAGAGAGAGAGAGAGAGAGAGAGAGAGAGAGAGAAATTTCCCTCTGATGTCCTTGAGTCGTTAGCCTCGAGCGATCTGGTATTCACTGATAGGATGGCTGATGCTGGCGACTACGCGCGATAGGAGATTTACTTTCGGGCACGCCAGGAATTTCCGAGATTATCTGAAATTTTCAAATATCCCGGAACATTCCGAAACTCCCGCGCGGCCAGATCTCGCAATCGATTGGCGGCAAGTCGCCGTGGGCTCTAAGGCGGTCTTCAAAATCAATTCATAATACCCTCCGAGGTATACTCCGCGTTCTGCGGTCGTGATCTCATTATAACTGGCGAAGATTCAGTTACCAATATCCGACTATAACTTCTGCTGGCTGGAGGAGATCTTATATTTGCAGCTGCTCTCTCTATCTCTCTCCCATATCTCTCTCTCTCTCTCTCTCTCTCTCTCTCTCTGTTTTCCTCACTATCTTTCTCTTCGACCGAACATTCCAGTCTCTTCTCGATCGTGGATATTTTGCGTTGCGTAAGACTATATTGAGACGTCGCAACGGAGATCGAAGGAAGACGGAAATGGCCGCGGGAAGCGCGCGCGAAGATGAAGTCCGGAGCCGACGGTTGTGCAACTGGATGGCGAAAGCCGAGTCTGAGGAATCATTTCAGCGTGTAAACGTGCTTTTCCTTTTCTTTTCACACGTAGAGATTCATGTACATGCGCGTGTTTCCCGGTGCGTTTGCGTGAATTCTCGCGCGGCACGAGCGATCGGTCGATTATGTTCTGCGAGTTGGTGAAATCAAGAATATAATTAATGACAACCGATGACCATCGATGCGTCTTCATGTAGCACAAACTAGTTGCGACGATAATTAATTCCATGGACTAGTCGTGAGCGTAACAACGAAATTAAAATCCCACGTCTCTCCGTCCCGTCGGCCGAATCGACGAATAATTTATGCAAATAATTCAATGCGAAATAATTTATGTACATGACTGATACTTGATGGAAAAACGACGATGACAACGACGATATTAATCGTTTAAAAAAAAGATTGACTTAAAAAAAGATTGACCAACAGATTCGACATCTTTCAGTCTAAGAAAAATTCGCGTTTTGTCTGCTCCGAGAAAAAAAAATATATATATATATCTCCTCGAGGCGGATTTCCATTCGCCGAAATTGTCGCTCGACAAGTTGTACCGCCATGCGATGTTTCGCTGTATATTTTTAAGCGCTCGCTCTTAAATCTTCGCGGGATGTCTCGAGGTATTTCCGGCGTCGCGTGAAATCATTCGAGTCCACGACAGTGGTCCATTTCTCACCGCAAATCCAGAGACCGCCGGCGGAGATGTCTCTTGACTTGTTCTTCTCGTGTGCGTATGGTACACGTCCTCCTCGTTGTATCGGATATCGCGCGGCCGTGGATTTCCGTCGAGGAAATCGTCGTCGGGCAAACGTCGTCTATACGCCTGTAGATTCCTTCGTTCGGGGCGTCCTGCACGAGTGCATAAACGTGGCACGGCGCGGCGACACCGGCTTTGCGGCCGGTGCACGTAAACCGCCATCCGGGAGCGCGTTTATTCGCAGACCTTCTTGCACGCCACATTGACGACGATGAAACGAAACGCAGGGGCGGTCTGCAGGCGGTCTTTCCAGCGCGAAAGCTCCGCCTGCGAAGCCGGCCTACGGTGCATGCACGAGAAACGTCAACTTCTTCGTGGCACCTACCTGCCTGCCTGCCTGCCTACTCGTCGTCTACCTACCTCTTCGTCTTCCCATCCGTCCGTATGTCTGTCCGCTCGTTCGAATGCGACCGACGGAGAAGGTACGCGGCGCGCCCTTCGGTCGTATGCTAATGCACACACGGAGTTTCGTGACGCGATACAGTTTTTGTCGTTAACCCCGGCTGACCTCTCCCTGGCAGTGCTGTCGAGTGAAAGTGCGGCCGGGCCTTTTCGTGGGCCGCGGAACTCGCCCATGTCGTTACCCCGATCGATCCCGCCGCCGTCGTCGTCGACGAAACGGAAATCTTTATGAACGATGTCGTCCGCACTCCTGAAGGAATACGACTCTCTATGCCGCCCGGCCGCGGATTCGATTATCGGTTTTACGAGTGGCTCGTCCGATACTCTCGCCGAGTTCCTCCCGTTACGTCAGAGGGGATTTGTCGCGGACGTCCCGATGCTCTTCCTCAACCCGCGCGCGGGGTTGTTGGCTGCGAGCTGATTTCGGCGAGAGGGGATTCTGCGAGCAAACGATCTCGCGGATGTCGCGAGACGAACGTACAGGGTGTCTGACGATAAGTATCCCATGTCTCGTGTACACGGAAGATGGAAGGATTTGGTTGGATTAACCGGATTTCTCGGTCAAAGATACGAACGAACCAGAGAATTGAAGTCACCAGAATTCTCGTCAAGTTGAAGAACTTCTGATTAACTTGAACAGAATACTGGTGATTTTAACTGGAACTTTCCGACTCGTTAATATTTCATCAGAAATTTGGTTAATCCAACCAAACGTTTCTTTCCGTGTTGACTGGGTTAAACTAAGAATCCTTTGTCATTTTGTAAACAACCATGTGAGATTTTGAATTATTTTATCGTCAGACACCCTGTATACGAATTTCTTATCGGTCGAATGTGGCGTCTCCCTTTTTCGCTCTCGCGTTCAGTCGCCGTTTCATCAGCGTCGAATGGATAAGACGATTGATAAGACATGTGGGCGGAAATACACGAATGCATAACTGCATCGTATATATTTTCGTGTATATTTTCAGCTAATTGCATCAGGACGGAATGAGATCTAAAGTTAGCGTTTCGAAAGGAAAATCTTATTATCAACTAAAAATGTCATGTTCTTACTTATAAATCCGTATTAAGAATCGTTACTTGGAACATGTCTCATGAGACACTCAGATATGAGTTTGAACTCAGATGTGAGTTGAATTGAAATTCTTGATAATGCCACGTGTATCATGTGCTTCAATTGCAACATTCAGATCCAACTTTAAATTCAGACCTGAGTACCTCGCATGGGACAAATCTCAAGTAACGACTATTAATACGAGCCATAGTCGTCGCTCGAGACTCTCAAATGAAGTGTTCCAACTTGAGATTTTCAGTTGAATGATAATCGTGAATAAAACGTCATGTTTATCAGACCAAGTCTCTCGAAATCCGTCCTGTTGAATCGTCGCGTCTCAAGATAAATAGATCTTGACTGACTCTTCCGCTTGACAACGCGTCTGTAAATATCAGGCCGACTGTAAAATCTATCACGAAGCTTATTTTTATTATAATGCAACGAGTGTTAGTTCCCGTGTCGTCGTAGCATCCACGTGGCTGTCACCTCTCTCTCTAGTCGGCTCCGATTAGTTGGATAAAAGAGCGATTCTCCGCGCGCTCGCACACGTGCACACACGCATTTCGGTAATAGGCTTACGGTTTTGTGGCTACATACTGTTTGATCCGCGAACGATAACGAGTGATAATTTATGCGTCAATGCCGCTTCACCGCCGACACTCTCCTAAAGACACGTCTTCCTCGACTAAATCGACTCTTCCACGGTCGTTCAACGACGACGTCCTCATCCTCCGTCGGTGAAACGGACTCTAGCGTGTGATACCGTACACGAGAAAAAATACTTATTCAAATAAGAGAAGGCAAGCCATTCAGTGGCCCCGGGGCCCGCGCTCCTCCCCGTGCACTCGTGCATGGAACTGGCGCGAGCATAAATTTCAACAGATAGTACGCGCGCGCCACTAAAAACGTGAAAGACTCTCCGGATTTTTCTACGAACGCCTGCACGGGGTTATTTAGGTCTTTCATTCTCTCGCAGACACAACTGAAGGACTTTGTCGTCCATCGTCTAAATTATTTCTCCGGCATTTCCATGGGCAGGGCGGGGGGAGACTAAGAGAGAAAGAGACAATAAAAGAGTGCTCATTTACATAACCATGAATTTTTTCTCGGCAGGAGGAGATACGTCGTTCGTGGATGCGTCTTTTCTTGCCCGATGGCTAATGTTCCCCCCGACGTTGTCGTGCTCCGCGCTCGAACGTTCGCCTCCGCCGGTTTTCCTCGACGGCGTAATCTCCCGAGCCGATCCTGCGATTCAGCGCGTTGCGAACGCGCGAGCGACAAAACCTGGTGTGTTGCACCCCGTTTGTCTACGTTCTGTGACCCGCGTGCATGGGCCTCCTCAAAGAGACCGCTCGGGCGGCAAATTCGCGTGCGACAGAAACGTCGCGAAAGTACGCGTGGTTATAGCGGCGCGAACGATACGCGCGCGTGGCACCGTCGGTGCTAACCTCGTGCACTTAGTCACACTGATAAAGTATTCCAATTGCGACGCGAGGCGGTTAAGCGTCTCGGCAGAAGTGAGGCGGGAATGATATCACGCCGACAAGCCGTAAATACATAATGAAGTGCGGAAACCCCCGCACGCTTAAATCCATGAACGCCTCCATCCGTCATCGCGAGTAAACGCGCCCGCGACTTCGAATTTATAATCCCGTATCCCTCATCTAGTGTACTCTCGCGTGATTCATCATTCTTATACACGCTCACCGCGACGGATGAACGGCCGTCGCTCGGAATATTAATCCAAAAGGAAATGGTAGCTAGGTAGCCGCCGAGGGAGATGCAATTAGTGTTGCGCGCGTCGCAATATTGATCGTTCAATTAGCAAATCTCTCCCTTTCTCTCTCTTTCTCTTTTTCTTTCTCTCTCTTTCTCTATCTTTCTCTCGTTAACTGCCAGTGCTTTTTCACTAAATTCTTCCTAATCCAGACTATTTTTTTATTGCTGTTATCGACGAAATAAAGATTATTACTTTGTTACCGGGATTGTTATCGCCTCGTAATTTTTGACTGTAAAAATTTTAGAATTCGAGTACTAATTTTGCGCGATTTTAAATATTAAAAAGCAATTTCACGTGATCTGGAAATGTCAGGAAATTGAGAACTTGAGAATTTTGGATTTTTCAGAAATTCAGAGATTTAAAAACGCGAAACTGACAAATGTCAGAGTTCGCAGCTTTTGACCTTATCTCTTCCATAGAGAAATTTCGTGCTCGCGCAGGAGTATGATAAATTTACAAAGGGAAGGAAAGAAAAATTAACAGTGTTGTTACGTGAAGATGCAAAATGCATGCGTCCGTTATAACCATTCGCTAAAATCGCTCAAATTTCACGTCCTGCAACGCCCACACCGGAAATACCCGTAAAACCTAGACAAGGGGAGTTATTATTACTCTCCAAAAACTCGTTTCGCTTCTCTAGCTCAAGCGTAGATGGCGTTAAGAGTCTCCTCCACTTTTAAGGGTAGCTAGTCCGAGGCAAGGCAGAAGTGGATGAGTGAATATATTCACTTCTTTAAATCTTAAATAATATTATAAAATTAGCACAGAGTATTAAAATAAAACAGATAAATTGCGGCAGAAATGATCGATGGGCCGATACTCAGAATTGCGAATAAATATGCGTATAAAACTTTCAGTTTGCAGATCCGTCGCAACTTTTCATCGATATGACTTTTTATTGATTTTTCATTTGCTATTCGTAGAAGAGTAATTTCTGCCAATGGAACATCTGAATATTTGAACAATATAGCGGTCTTCATCTTACCAACGCAATCGCGCATACGGTGTAACATAATCGATATTGTCGCAATCTCTGTCGCACGCACCCCATGCGAAGCGTTTATCGCCGCTCTCGAAAAGAAAAGCAGAGATAACGCACGCGATATGCGATACGCAAAGGAAGAAAGCAAAGTTTAATATATCGAGTTATTCGTCCCGCATCTCTGCGAACGATGCAATCGAGAACGCACGTCGTCGAGCGCGCAAGAAACGCAGCGGCGCATACAAATAGGCAGACTCACCACTCACACTCGGTCGGAAAATCCGCGAATACCGGACGAATACCTGTCCCGAAGTTCTCGCGAAAAACCCGCTCACGTTCGGGGCGCGGCGCAACGCGAGAACGTAACAAATCCTCTCTTCGTCATGCTCGTATTTCGGCAAAGAAGGGCCGAAAGAGCGGCCGGCGATCGACGATTCAAAGCGCAGAGTAACGGCAACAAATCACGAGCGGCGAGAACGAGTGTTTATTTTGCAAAAGTTCGCCGACGGGCGCCGTGGGACACCCCGTCGCCTATTAGACCGACGGTCGAGGACGCCGCGCGCCCGAGGGCGAAAGATCTCTCTCGGCGCGAAGGAAACGCGGTAGAAGGAACACTCGTTCTCCCCGACAGGGCAGAGAGGGAGGGAGGGGGGAGAAAGAGAGACAGAGAGACCGCTTGATAAATGCGTGCCGGTGCGTCTAGGAACCAGTTTGGTGTTTACCTAGTAAGTAGCGTTGTCAGTCAGCTGGTTTGTTGCATCTTCGGGATAGAGGCAGGCGAGGCAGGCAGAGGCAGGCAGGCAGGTAGGCAGGGGCATCAGCAGGCAGCCGCCTGTGGCATGCAACGTTCACAGAGAAAGGCGCGTGTATGTGTGTGTACGTGCGCGCGCGTGTGTTGTGTGTGTGTGTCCGTGTCGGATAGTTCTTCGGCCGACGTGGAGGGAGCGCATCCTGCCGGTGGAGGGGCCAGCGTCACGGTGGTGGAGGTCGCGCGGCGTCGAGAGTGGGGGTGGCAGTCGCCGCACGCTGCCAGTTACGCAGGGTGCTCCGTGCATCGTCGATAGAAGCGCGGTTCAGTCGCGGAGTCAGTTGCATTCCGACCGCCGCGGTGGGATGTCGTCGTCGTCGTCGTCGTCGTCGTCGTCATCGTGTCCGGGCCGCAAACGACGTTACCACCCGTACTCGTGAGTCGTCGTTATTATCTTCTCTCTCTCGGCGGTACAACAAGTTCCGGATATACATCCGTCGCGAGAACGTGCGCGCATCCGTCCGTCCGTCCGTCTGTCTGTCTGTCCATCTGTCCCGCTTTTGTACGCTGGTTATCGTTCCTCCTTGTGCGGGATCGCCTCATTGGGCATGAACGATCGGCGCACGGACGATCCGCGGGAACGGACGACGACGGGGTCGAGGGTCGTGGTGATCGTCGCATCAGTGCCGGTGTTGTCGGTGTGAGAGAATCGCATCCGGCGGGAGAGAGTCATCGCGCGCGGTTTATCTCTCTCTCTCTCTCTCTCTCTCTCTCTCTCTGGCTCTTTCTGTACGTGGAATGGAACGGAGTGTACACAACAGTTGAACAACGGAATAGTGCCGTGGCTATGAGTGCGTGACGGTTCCTCGAGCGTTCTCGAGCAGCCGCGCTGCGAGTATCTTCCGGCCAGGAACGCGTCCCGCGGGAGAATGATAATGTCGTTCGGAATAATGGAAGCGTATCGTCGTCGTGTTGATGGTGGCGTGTTATCATCGTCATCGTCGTGGTCGCGTTGGTCGACCTTCGTCGCACTGTGCTCGTTATTGTTGTCGTTGGATCGTTGTGCCTCGGTAGACGGGCGCAGCATCACGAGCCTCGAGGCGCCCAACGGTTGCGAATGGCGAAAGGACGGCGAGGACGCTGAGCAAGCGTTGGTCTGCAAAGTGAGGACGATCGCGAGTGTGCCCGGTCTCATCGGTAATCTCTCGGCGATACAAGCGGACACGGTGACGTCGTTGGAACTGGAGTGCAGCGATGTGTTGTTCTTCGAGAGCCAGCTCTCCAACGGGCCGCACGGCTTCCTCGCGCCGTTGCCGCGGCTGGCCAAGTTGCGCGTCGATTACTGCAAGATCCCAAGCCTGCCCGGCGGCGCGTTCACCGCCGTGCACAATCTGCGGAGTCTGGCCCTGCAGACGCACAACGGCGACTGGTCGGCTATGACGCTCGAGCTGGACCGAGACGCGCTGCGCGGACTCACGGGTTTGCAGCACCTCGACCTCGCCGACAACAATCTCCTGACGCTGCCGTCGGAGCTGTTCTGCCCGGTGCAGGGTCTCACGAGTTTGAACTTGACGCGCAACAAGTTACAAGACACCGACTGGGCCGAGTTCTGCACGGCCAGCCTGGAGATGCTGGACATGAGTAACAACGACCTCAGTGCCTTGCACGACCGCTCGTTTCGCGGTTTGCGCGCGCTCAGCGTGCTGAAGATACAGGAGAACGCGATCGCTTCCGCCAGCGACCAATCGCTGGCCGGTCTCACTTCCCTGCAAGTGCTCAACATGTCCAGCAACCGATTAGTCGCACTGCCACCCGAGCTCTTCTCCAAGACGAAGGAGCTGCAGGAACTGATACTCAGCAACAATTCTCTCTCGGTACTGGCGCCCGGGCTGCTGGACAGCCTCGAGGAGCTTCAGGCGTTAGATCTCAGCAGTAACGAACTGACGAGCCATTGGGTGAACCGCGACACATTCTCGCGGCTGGTTCGCCTCCTCATACTCGACCTATCGTTCAACTCGCTCACCAAGATCGACGCGCACGTCTTCAAGGGTCTGTACGGTCTGCAGATACTCAAGCTCGAGCACAACGATATCGACACGCTCGCCGACGGCTGCTTTGCCTCGCTCGCGAATCTCCACTCCCTCACTCTGTCGAACAACAAGATCACCAAGTTCGACGCGTCGCACACACTCGGCCTCGGTGCGCTCGGACAGCTCTTCTTGGACAGCAACAAGCTGCACGTAATGCCGAAGCATGTGTTCGCCAATCTCACCGACCTGCAGGATCTCTCGCTCAGTGGGAACTTCCTGTCGGAGATTCCAGCCGCGGTACGCGTGCTGCGCTCGCTCAAGACCCTCGATCTGGGCAACAATCATGTGTCGAAGGTCGACAACGAGTCGTTCGCCGGCCTCAACGAGCTCTACGGTCTGCGCTTGGTGGACAATAAGCTGGAGAATGTGTCGCGCGAGGCGTTCGCGTCCTTGCCGGCCTTGCAAGTACTGAATCTGGCGAACAATCTTATCCGTCATGTGGAGCAGAGCGCGTTCGCGAGCAACCCGCTGCTACGGGCCATCCGGTTGGACGGGAACCAATTGACGGAAATCCGCGGCTCCTTCACTAGCCTCACGACCCTCGTCTGGCTGAACGTGTCGGACAACAAGCTGCTGTGGTTCGACTACAGCCATTTACCGGCCAGCATCGAGTGGCTCGACATACACGCCAATCAGATCAATCAGCTCGACGATTATTACTTCGTGCACGGTAATCTGCGGATCAAGATGCTGGACGCCAGCTACAACCGCATCACCGAGATCACGGACGCCAGTTTGCCGGACAGCGTGGAGACACTCTTCCTCAACAACAACAAGATACGCACCGTCGCGGCCGGCACGTTCCAACAGAAGACGAATCTGGAGAAGGTGGTGCTCTACGGCAACGAGATCCGAAATCTCGAGTTGGCCGCGCTCGGTCTGCCAACCGTGCCGAGCGATCGGGACATACCTGCCTTCTACATCGGCGACAACCCTATTCTCTGCGACTGCACTATGGAGTGGCTGACGAAGATCAACGAGATGACTCGCCAGCGACAATACCCGCGCGTCATGGATCTGGACGCCGTAATGTGCGACATGGTGCACGTCCGCGCCACGCCGCGACGCAAACTGCTGTCGTTGAAGCCGAAGGACTTTCTCTGCCAATACGACGCGCACTGCTTCGCCCTCTGTCACTGTTGCGACTTCGACGCGTGCGATTGCGAAATGACCTGCCCCGACAATTGCTCGTGTTATCACGACCACTCCTGGTCCAGCAACGTCGTCGACTGCTCCAACGCGGGATACAAGCGCGTGCCTGAACGGATACCCATGGACGCCACGGAGATCTATCTGGACGGCAATGAGCTTGGCGATCTGGGTAGTCACGTGTTCATCGGGAAGCGTCGCCTGGAAGTGCTCTACCTGAACAACAGCGGCATCGCCGCGATACACAATCGCACGTTCAACGGCGTCGGCGCGCTGCGCGTCCTCCATCTCGAAGACAACGCGCTGCGCGAGCTCCGCGGCTTCGAGTTCGATCAGCTGGAGCTCATGTCCGAGCTGTATCTCGATCACAACGCCATCGCCACCGTTGGCAACACGACCTTCAAGAAGATGCGGAACCTCGAGGTGCTACGACTGGACAGCAATCGTATCGTCGACTTCCGCCCGTGGGAGGCCCTGCCGAGCGTCGGCGACGGCACCAAGGTCGCTCTCGAGGGTAACGCCTGGAGCTGCGAGTGCGGCAACGCGGCCAGACTGCGTGCCTGGCTCGCCGAGCATCGCGGCGACCCGGACAAGATGTACTGCCGCGACGGCGTCGAGACGCTCGCCCAGGCGATGGAACGATGCGGCGACCCGTCCACGGAAGCGGTCAGTCGCGGGATTCAGGAGATCCCGCTGCTAGGAGGCAACTTTGTGCCGCTTCTCGCCGGCGCGCTGGTAGCCGTGATCGCCATTTGCTTGTTCGTCGCCCTGGCGTTCGCCTTCCGCCAAGACGTACGCCTCTGGGCCCACGCGCGTTACGGCCTGCGACTCGGCAAAATGGCCGCGCCGCCCGACGAGGAGAGGGACAGACTGTACGACGGCTACATCGTTTACAGTGAACGCGACGAGGACTTTGTCTCGAGGTTCCTCGCGGCGGAGCTGGAGCAAGCCGGTCTGGCTCTCTGTCTGCATTGGCGGGATCTACCGCCGGCCAGGCCGCAGGAGGCGCTGCCACCAGCCGCGGCGGCCGCCAGGCGCATCGTCATCATCTTCTCGCCGGTATTCTTGGCGAACGAGTGGCAGCACGCGGAGTTCCGCGCCGCTCTGAGGACCGCGCTGGAGAACATCAGGCCGGCCTCGCGGAAGCGCCGCGTCGTGGTGCTCCTGGCGACCGAGGCGCCCGCGCGCGACCCGGAGATGCAGCTGTTGCTGCAGACGTGCACGGTGGTGGTCTGGGGCGAGAAGAGGTTCTGGGAGAAGCTGCGGTTCGCCATGCCGGACTCGGTGGACAAACGACGCGACAGCAGCAACAATGCCGGCGGTGGCGGCGGCGGCGGCGGCGGCGGCGGCGGTGGCAGCAAGAAGGTCAACGACCGGAATCGCACACCGACGCGCTACACCGCGGCGCCCTCCGCCGTGGACGTGTGGACCAAGCCGAACGGGGTTTTGGTCGCACCGGTGCACGCACCCACGCCAACGCCCACGCAGTCCACCTACGTGAGCTCGGCGTCCAGCAGGACCGAGGACGAGGACAGCGGCGCGGAACATCAGCATCATCCGCATCCTCACCAGCATCCGCACCAGCACGGCTACAGCGCGCTGCACACGTCCGGCAACGGCCGTCCGGCCAGTCTGTCCTCCAGGGGCAGTCATCTCTACAGCACCATACCGGAGCCGCCAGTGCCGACGGCGCCGCAGTTGTCCGGCGAGACGCTCGCACATCCGGCCAACCCGCGTACTTACTTCGTCTAGCACAGAAGGGCGGCGATCGTGCTTCGATCCGCCAAGAGATAGACCACAAACTCCAACTGCCCAACTACCTAGCTCTCTTCCGGTCCCGAGCGACCGGCGTGATCGCCCGCGATCCATTGTCGTCGTCGTCGTCGTTGCGCGAAACGTTTTTCTCTCTCCCTCGGCAGAGGAGGGTAAATCGACATGTAAAGAGAAGGAAAAAGAGAATCGCTCGAGGACGATGTGGCCTACCTGTGTACAGTTCCCTCCGCGACGCATCGACCGACCAACTTACCCCGGCAGACTGAGGCGCTTTTAGCTCTTCCACGAGAGGTCGATCGTTCCCGCGACTGACTCTCACCCCGTTCGGGGTGTTGTTCGACGCGTTGTTTCCTTTGCGACTGTCGGGAACACCGGCGAAGGCGCGCGCGTATTCTTAATATCGCGTTTTACGCGTGAAGTCGATTCGACGCTTGTATAACGCACACGCACACACACGCACACACACACACACACACACACACACACACACACACACACAAACATAAACACGCAACGTTAGGTACTCCGACAGTCGGACTCTGTTTCTTCCTTCCTACCTTCCTTTCCTGCTCGAGTGTAATTTCAGGAATCGTGACTCCTCCTCGTTCCTCTTTTCTCTGCGTTCGATGTATTCCCTCTTGTCTCGTCGACTTGCCGTTATAGCGTCACGTTCTTCCGAACCACCAACGACCAAATACGTATGTAATAAACTCGTCGGTTTCGAGCACCGCGCGAAACCTTTCTTTCCTTTCTCTCGGCTCGTCTGAGTCGCGCGAGATATCGGGACTTCCCCCGATCGGCCGACACGACGTGATTCCGAATGTTCGCGTTCCGATTCCGTCGGAATACGCGCGATACAATTGCGATGTCGCGCGTGACGATTGAGAATCGATATCGATTCACTCGCGTAACAGACGTTCCTGCGCCTTTACGCGACCCTTCGCCGCCGCCGCCGCCGCCGCCGTCGTCGTCGTCGTCGATGATCCTCGACGACGCGAGCAAGTCGGAGACGATCGCGCGAATTTTCCTCGTCATCGACGGCGGCGGCGAGCGCGACGAGAAACTCGCTTTTCGAGGTATCGCCGTTCGACTCGCGCGCGACTCCTTTTAATTGCGAGTCGCTCGCCGCTTCGATTTGCATTAATTGGCACAACTGTCGGCGCGCTCATCAATATGATTATTTGCGGTTTGAATATACAATATAACGAACGGTGAATAACGATGATAATGGCTAAATGTGCACCGCCGGCAACCGATGCCCGATGCGCGCAACGCGATCCTTTTATGAATGCTAATTAGACGACTCGTCGCCCAATTTCCGTTTCGGAATATATCGCTCGCCGAACACAACGCGACGAAAATTGTGCAGCGACGCCGTTACGCGAAGAAAGTCTTCTTTATGCACGGAGGAAAGTATCTCAGTTCGCGCGCGGCTGAACGGGGACCAGACGAAAACTCGGCGACGCGAAGTGATATCTCTGTTGACGCGGCCGAGGACACTTGTCTGTATTACGTTCGGCTGTATTAAGACTCGGCTGTAACAACTGAGAACGACTGACTGAGCGGGAACCCTCGTTAAGGGGAATTTTTCTTGTTCCCACAACCGAGCTTTTCATCTGGTCCCTGTTCTCGCCAGGCAGCGGAAAATTCGGTTACACCGACGACATTGTTTCTTTCCGTGTGGCTAATTTATTTCTAGATACGCTCTTAGGCCGATGCGTTTATCTTGTATTTAATCTGTGCTGTATATTTAACGACTTAATTGCGAAAATGTATTCGTATATATACATATATATGTATACATATACATATGTAGACATGTATCTCTCCGGATGCCTCGTGCGACCGCACGAGAGAAGCAACGTGATATTTACACGCGCCTACGTGCGCGTATTAACATCGAGTCGCTTCCCCGCTCGTCCAGTTAATTTCGGAACGAGCCGCGGAACGTTAAGGCTCCTGGTCCCATTTCCGCGGAACTGTTGATCGACCACGTCAAGAGCGAGGAGGTGCACACCCGAAGTTCCCGCAAAGTACGTCAAATCAAAAGATGTGTCCCAAAGAGTGACACTCGCGATCGATCGGGCATATCTCCAAAGTACACTAAAGTACACTTTCCTTGTACATTGAACATCCTTACATGATGTACATGAACAATCAATAAATGAACGTAAAATTAACGTCACGAAATAATGAGGAAATGAAGATTATGAAGGGAAAGGTTGCATTGTCATGTAAATTTTACAATTATTTATTATAATTGTCAGAGTGAAAGGATTGTGCTCGCAGAGCATTTTAGGAACGTGCTCGATTGCGAGTGTCATTTTTGGGTTATGTCGTTTTACCTCGACGCATCTTGCGGAAATTTCAGCCGTGCATTTCCTCGCTTCCGACGTCGTCAATCAAGATGGCCGCGGCCAGAAGCCAGAAGAGGGAGTCTTAAGAAAGAAAAGTCTAAAGTGAAACGAAATAAATTATTTTCATAGCGGATCGAAAACGCGATCGTGATTATTTTGCGCCGGAACCAGCCGAGAAACGAGTATCGGTACCGAGTGTACTTACGATTTTTCCTTTTCGTGTGCTAAATCTCGCGATAAAGTTCCTCTTTCTCTCGCGCGCGCATCGACACACACTTTTGGGACCCGAAGCGCATCAACGACTTCTTCCTCCCCCCCCCGCCCACTCCTCCTCTCCTCTCTCCCCTTTCGTCATTCCTGTCGTTTGCTCGTCGATAATTCGACGGAACGAAGAATTTAACGAACAAGTGTCGTTCTACATAGTGTGCTGAAAAATGACATGAAAGAAAAGACAGACGTCTCGTGAGAGCTTGTTCCTAGAAAGAAGAAAAAAAAAAGAAAAAAAAAGAGATTCACGACTGTCTCGATGAAGTCACGGTCGCATAACGCTTATTAGTACGTAAGTGAAACTCTCCTGTAAATATTGTATCTAATTTTTGTAAATATTCGTGCGCACATTTCCCCGGACAAGAGAGGCCAGCAACCAGCCAGGTGGCCAACACACGCGCGGCGCAGCTATCACCACCGGCGCCGGTCGCGCGGCGGATACGTCTTAATTGTAATCGCGTTTAGGAACGTAACGACTCCAACTTTATTGTATTATTACTGTAAATACGCTCGTCGCGAATCACGCAAATGTATTCACAGTCTGTTAAATACGTATTAAATTAATTGCCACTTTCCATTTCAGCAAGGAATCATGAAAATAAACACGTTTGTTTTATAAAAAAAAAAAAAAAAGAAGAAAGAATTCAAATGAAGAGCGAGTGTTTCGTCAATCCCGCAATCTCTCGTACCCGTTCCAAATCTCTTTCATTGAAATCTACGTGTTATTAGACGTCGACATGTCGCTCGACATGTATCGATAGCGCGATGGCGAGCGCTCGCCGGATGTCACGATTAATTTTAACAGAGGGAGAGGGGGAGAGAGAAAGATTATCTTTCGTATTTTTAATACCACCAGAGCGAGAGATAGGGAGGGAGGGAGAGAGACGAGAAGATTCTCGAGTGTCAGTGGCGAGGACGTATAATAACGTATTTGGCATTTGTATGATTAAATGCTGCTCAATATCTCCGTTAATGGCTCCTCTCGCAGGATCGATGTCGCCGCACATCGACACAGTCGAATTTACGTGGTGTATACGGACGTGCACACACCAAGTAGACTCAATTGCAACACGTTGATCATATCAAGCGACACACGGCATACCCGCCGTGTATTCTCGGAGAGTTCTACATTTGCCCGAAGGATTTACATTTCTGAGCCGCTTTCATCGGCGCGATTAATATGACACCGGCCGGCGGACTTTGTTCCCCGCGTTATTTCCTGCGGAGAGAAAAACGAGGTGCCCTCGTGGCAATGTTCCTCGCGATGGAAACCTCGCTGAAACCACCAGCGTTTCCCGATTATTTCGCGGATTTTCAGTCGCGAGTCGGTAATTCCCGAACAGTACAATTCGAGAGAATCACGCGAGTAGAAGAAATGAAAGGTCAATGAAAGTACAATGTAATTTAAATAATTTCTCGCGTAATTCTAATTGCAGAGCACGGAAATGAAGCTGATATGTTGACTACGGCGGTGTGTACGAGGGGATAAAACGTGAGGGGTGGCCGTCGTGCAGTTCGGCTCGTACGTCCGACAGGGTGACAGAAATAAGAGGAAGTGATGGGCGAATAGTTCCCGCGACGCGCTTAAATGATTCATCGTCAACGAAATCGTCTCGGATTTCGTCGAGGACGAGCCTGTAAAGTGTGCACAGGTAAAATATTCACGCAACATTCTGCTATTTAGTCCGCGACAAGCTTACGTTTATGCACAAGACCGATGAAATCGACGAGACTTCAAGTATATCCTGTTCAAAATTGGAGAAGGTATTCTGGGGGCGGTAACGCTCATTGTCCACACACAACTATAGTCACATTGTTGTCAATAGAGTAACGTTTGTAAATCCATTGACAACAGTATGACCCCAATATTCTCAGGATATTCTTTTTCCTGTTTTGATCACATTCTTTTGAACACATTCAAAAGACTGGATTTTTATTGCTACATCTTCTCATATTTAAGCTTAAATTATATTTGTGGAGAGTTTCGCCGAGAATAGATATCGTCATTTGGTCACACTTCTTTGACGTTATTCGGTTTCTTCGTTTCTTTACAACAAAACTCCAAAAAATTTTTTTTTGGCGACCTTTCAAACCAGATCTTATTACCGGATATCGTCTCGAAAATCGTTTGTATTCTCGGCTTTCTCACTCCTGACTCAAGAAGTTCGAAACAGAAGAGAGAGAGAGAGAGAGAGAGAGAGAGAGAGAGAGAGAGAGAGAGAGAGAGAGAGA
>NW_022639456.1:3062572-3075731 GCF_010583005.1 Odontomachus brunneus | reverse complement strand
ACACGTGTTGCCGGGAACACCTTTATCACGCCGGTTCGCCGAACGTAGTCGAGATTTCTTCCACGGGGCATTCGTGATAACGACTCGGCAATGCCCCGTCCCTCGAGAGCGTGAGAAAGAGCGAGAGAGAGAGAGCGTCATGGGCCGCCGTCGCCGGCGGTATATCCGGCGAACGGAAAATATTAACACCGTCCCTGGGCATTATCGCTTCCGACTCTGCGCCGAGGTAAAAAGGGTGTTCGAGATTTTCTACGGTCTCGGTCGCTAGCATTGCCGCGCCAGGTCACGCGCGCGAACGAGATTCGGCGACATAAGTTAGAGTCTGCTCCTCCGTCGGGGGCGCTGCGAATTGCCTCTTTAAAAGGAAGAGAAAAGGAGGAAAAAGAGCGGAAAAACGGACGAGAGACCAGAGGAAGAGAGAAAGAGAGAGAGAGAGAAAACCGGCGGCGAGCGACCGAATCGCGAGCACGTGCACGCGTTGCCGCGCACACCGGCGCCCCACGTAGCGCAATAGCGTTATCGCAGATAACGCACGACGCTCGTCGGCAAATATCGCACAGGGTCGGCGAAGCGGACGCTACGAGTGCACGTGGATCACCGGTCGAACGTTTGAATGCCCCGCGGGCCACGAATGCCAGAAAAGAGAGCGGCGGCGCGCCCCAGCTAATGACATTACGACTTTAGGATGCTCTCGGGCAAATTACATTCGCCAGAGCGGCCGACTGGCCGGCCAGCTAACCAGCCAGCCAGCTTGCACGTCGGCGAATGATATAATAATATGATTCGCTGACATCGAGTGAAATTGCGTAGACGCGTTTAATAATTAAAGTACCGGAGTGGATCGATAATTTAATGCTCCACTTTGGAGTGCTCCGTCACCCTTCACGCCGACTCTACCACCAGGAAGTTTTTCCTTACTTTTTGACGGTCCGCGGTATCGTTTTAAGAGAATTAGAGCACGCGCGCGCGCGCGCGCTCCTTTGTCGCGATTTTCCCGGCGAGTGGGCCATGCTAAAATATACGGGATAATAGTAGAGAGAAAGAGAGAGGGAGAAAGGGGGAATATTTGCGAGACGTTTGAACGCGCAGAGCGCTACGTAATTACATCCGAGTTTCCGGCCAAAATATTTTATCGAGTCGTTTCGACGAGCTCGCGCTCCGTTCTCCTCTACGTGGAGTTTCCACGTTCGTCTTCTCTCACGCCATTCCACACTCTCGCGGTGTTTTTCGTAGTCACTGTGAGCGCGAATTAAGGGAACATCGGAGCCATACCTGCGACATCTCGTTGATATGTGTGTGCCGCCCGCCGCGCACTCGAAATAATTCCGATCGTAACCCAGTTGATTCAAGACACCCACAATGGGATCGATAGAGTATTTGCACCGCTCTCGTTGTTCGCGATCTAAAGGGATTCGACACGGTCGACGAGGCGAATGGAGAGGCGCTCACGGCGATGACGGAGATTGAAGCACAGCGCGACGAGAAATCGAGTCGTAGTTTCGCTGTCTCGATCGATTCTTCGATGTACGCGTGTTAAGTTTATTAACACATCGCCCATCAATTGGACTGATCTCTTTCTCCCTCTCTTTTGCCGTTTTCCAATATAAAAATTAGATCTGGAGTGAGAATTTGTTGGTTCTGCATTAAGGGGTTACAAAACGCCGACAGAAGCACGAATTAAAAAAAGTCATACTCTTATATTAATTTACAATTTTTTACAACTTTCCTCAAATTTTAGCTAATTTTTTATTTCCTGTCACGGTCCCGGAGCTCCTTAAAACATTTGCAAATATCAGTAAACTTGAAGTATTATGGAAGAATTTGAGGTTGCAACATTTATACAAGCTATTGTTCTGCACGCAAAAATGATTAATTACCACCGTTTCATTGAGGCTTAAAGAAGCGCTTATATTTAAAAATTTTTTAAAAAATATTTAGTATTTGTTCATCTCGATAATTTATTTTTCCCACGCATTTAATCATTATTCTTAATTCCAACGAGCAATATTATAATTATGAGAATTGCTCAACTGCAAGCAAAGCATACGCAACAAGCAAGTATTAGATAATCTAATAAAGATTTGCAGATAAGTGGATAAATAAAAATTTACACACTTTCGTAACCTCTTTATTATTATTTTCTATTGGCGTCAGAAATCTTGTTAGGATTTAAACATGCAAAAAAGTAGAAAAAAGTTTCGCACAAGTCTCGTCGCCGGCTGTTCCTGTATTCCGTCCTGGCATCAGCTCCTGGTGGTTGTCACACTGAGAGAAAAATGTATGATATTTGGAACTATAATGGCATAATAAAAATATTATAGTTAGGAATATAATTTTTATAGTAAATGTTACCATAATATTTCTAATATTTACAATATAAGTATAGTATAACTGACCCGTGTAAAATTTTTACCAGGAATTATAATTATTTGAAATAAAAAATATGGTAAGGTAACAAATATTGAATGGTAAGAGAAATTAACTATTTTATATAGTCAATACAATTGGAATATTTGGCAAATATAGGTACATGTAACTATATTCCCAAAAGGTGCTTTACCATATATATAGAGTAATAAGATGGTGACTATAAATCTGTGTTCATTCTACTATATCTTCATGTTTAGATGAACTATAAATATATGTTTGAGGCCAAAACGAACTATAAAATATAGTGAGATTATAGTTATTCCAACTATTTTTTTCTCTCAGTGCATCGTGCGCAGGCACTCGATGGTTCTGCACACAAAAATCACGAGTCAATCGAAAACGCTGAATTAATGATCGCTCGTTAAGCGATAATGATCGTCGTGTGCAAGAGGCAGCACTTCCGATATGTACCGCGCGTGTTCCCCCGATAATGAGATAATTAGATAATTTGACTATCTCAAAGATCCTGAGTATACGGAGAGCGTTGACCGGCCGCATTTCCGGGCCACCGAGTATGTTATCTTGTCCGTTACGTATGTGCGTTATCGTTTGGTGAGTTACAAAGGATCGCGATTGGCGGAAGGTGACTTGTTTACCGTCGCTGAGGCGTCGATTGTTTTGATTGCTCGCGCGCGTACGTATCCGTTTACTCACAACGTCTCGAGCCGACGTGCGCGACGTATGTACATACGCGGTGTCGGTACGTACACGAGTCACGTCGGCTGATCGGAATATTACGCGGACTAATAAAACATTGAATCGTATTCCCGTCGATATCGCGTTAGTTATCGCACGCTGCGTTGCATCCTCGGTCGGGAGATGCAAATATTTCGTCGACTATTGACGTTTTTAATCGGTTCTCGTCGGCGTCGTGTTAGTTAACACGTGTTTCGTAATTACGCGAGTGTTCTGTGCGAGGAAGCAGCCAGGAGCTGGATGCAGGATCGGGAAAGCAGGAGCGTGCCGGAACGTGGACGGAGATACTTGGTATATTTCGAGGTATGTGTCAAAATATTAATTACATTCTAACACGTTGAATGCCGTGACAGCAAGCAACGCGTTGCGATATTATCGAGCGTCTCATTAAGTCTCATATAAAATATAATTAATTACATTTGGAAAATATCGGTTGCACGGCTAATAGAGAGCCAGTGTAGTGTAGTGGCAGAGATATCTATCTTTAATTACATTTATTTACCGTATCTTTGGTGATTCAATCAATTAAGCTTTTGCACAATCAACGGGAATAAGCGCGGCAATCAACGTGTTAAAAAAGATTTAACGATCTCGCCGAGAATAGGGAAGTACCCGAGTCGAAATTCAGAATCTCTAAGGCCGGCATTCTTAGTCTGTCATTGTTTGATTAATTACAACTTCGAGTCTCTGATTATTCATTAACCTGTTATATTTATTTCTTGCAAATAATAAACATCGATCCAGACAGCCGAATAACGGCACACGATATGAATCTGTAATTACTTTTGCTGTCAGTCAAAAATTGAATAATGAACATAGTACAACTACGAATACCGGCTAAAATCTCGCAAGTGCTGAGATTTGTTTCTCTAATAATTTTTCTTAGGACAAAGGCTTTATCTGAAATCTTTTAACATGTTTTTTTCATTTTTGTTGTCATGTCTGGACTAAGTTCGAGTTTTTATTAATGTGTACACACTACTGTTATTTTTGGCATTGCAACTTTTTTTCATTTTTTTTTTTTAATATTCAGATTTAAACAAAAGTTCCAACGCCAATACAAGAAAAAGTCAATTATAAATAAAGTGTGTTGATTTGTTTAGCCATCCCACATTATTTACGCGTATCAATTATTTAATATTTCATTATCGCATATGCTTCATTTGCAATTGAGTAAGTGACATAATTCATATATTCCTCCTTATTGTAATTAAGAACAAAGATGATATGCAGACAACAGACATAATTAATACACTGATAATCGTAATTATTAATAAACATGAAATGCAGATAGCATACTCAGATAATCGAATGTTAAATAATTCTTGAACGGAGCGTTTCTGCGAGTCTCAACGTGGAGTCAACGGCAGTAAATAAATATCGAAGGATCATCAAAAGATAGGACAAAAGTTTATGTAGCGTTGTATCTGAGATTCTCCATTGGTTCTTCAAATTCGACGGAATTTGCAGGACTAATGCAGCATCAAATTTCGACTCTGGTATATAATTGCAAGTTCCAGCGCGATGAATCGAAAATTTATGCGCATATATAACAATTATAAAACTATTGCTTGACTCGAGTCTTTTCAATTTCGAGTCAGAGAAACGGAGTTTCTGATTATTTATTAACTCGTCATTTCGTACAACAATAACCACTGACCCAGACAATAACTACTGACTTAAACAACCAAATAACAGCTATCAATGTAGGGGAGACCGGAGTAAATTAACAAAATCGATTATTTCTACACGGAGAAAAACAATTTTGCTTTTTTAGCAAAATCGTCATTGCTACTGCATATTTGTGGTGATATCAAAAAAATTTAGTTGACGTAACTAATTTTACAAATTATTTGTTATTTAGAGCAGAACTAGTTTCGACGTTAGGATAGAAAAAATTTGTTGAGTATATTTGTTCTAAGAATCACGTTAATTTGCAAAATTGATGCAAATAATGTATTCTTAGCAAATTTATTTGCTATCGGAGCAAAGCTGCAACTGCTCATATAAATCCATCATGGTTCTTATAGCAAAATAATTTGTAGATTCAGCAAATTATATCCAGCAAATAGTGATTAGTACTCTTAGCAAATCTTTTGGCTGTCCATATAATAACAAAAAGATTTTGCTAGACCAGCAGAAAATTTGCTGGCCAACAAATTATTTTTCTCCGTGTATCCTTTTTTAACTGATTTCGGAATCAAACAGGAATTTCAAACCCATTTTTAACCCTTAAAGACTGACAGGAGTCTGATAGACTCCCAATGAAATAAAAAAACCTATTGCTGTTTTATTCCCGCTTAAGCGTGTACACATCACGTACGTCTATCTTTTTTTGGTCCGTAAGATACAAAGTGGCGACAAGGAAAGATGTTTCGCACACTTTCTCAAGTAATTATCAAACTTCGAAATATTTTTGTAGGTCTGTATCAGTGCTTAAGGGGACTAGAGGGTCAGATTGCCTGAAAATCGTGCTTGTTCTTTTACAGTTTTTTATGACAAACTGAATGAATATGCGAATGTGTTATTTTGACAATGAATTTCCGTAAGCTTGTCGTTATCGTGTGAACCATTATAATAGAAATTGAGTAAAAATTAACAAAGTTGCAAATATCTTAATGGAATATTATTAAATTTTCAGTTCTTTTATAGTAAAAAAATTAATATTTCAAAATTAAATATTTTCACAAGTTTGTCAGTGGTTTATACGATAACGACAAGCTTATGGAAATTTTCTACCTAAAATTCAGCTTAATTGAACCACCGAGAGTCAAGATATTACTGCAAAATGACAACCTTGAAAAGAAAAACTATATTGAGTATTTGATCATCAAAATTATATTTTTCTTCTCTTTATATGTTGTATAAATACACGTCAAAATAACACTTTCGCATATTCATTTAGTTTATCATAAAAAATTGTGAAAGAACAAGCATGATTTTTAGACAATCTGACCTTCCAGTCCTCTTAAGAGTTAACATGTTTAAAAATCTTGCCTGCTTAATTCTGTAACTTAGAAGTTACAAAAAATAGCTGAAATAATCCGGTCCCTTCTGCTTTTTACGTCCGTGATACGAATGCGCGGTGGAATGAACGCAGGCGCCGGTGCATCAATCAGCCCCTCTAGAAGGGAGAGCCGCTAATTGCGGCGGCCACTAGATCTTGATCAATCGTACGCGGGGCGTTGGAATTAATTAGAATGATGACGTGCTCGCTCAGGACGAGGCAATGTAGCGCGCTCGGTCGCGATAGGAGAGTCCATCGCCGATGCCTCGTTGTGCGAGGCGCAGATAGCCTATCTTAAGTGAGTAGTTTCCTTTCGCTCGGGATCAAAAACGAGGAACGCGCCGGGCGAGATAGGGGCGAGCGAGGGACGAACGAGCGAACGAATTGCCTCGGCGACCGGTGTTGCGAGGCTACCGCGCGCGAAACTGCTCCGTGCGCCGACAGTAATCCGCGATTCCGAAAAGAAACTAGACGCGCGGCGGGCTCTCGCGATAACTAATTTCCGAGATAGCGGCTTCGCGTTTGCGAGAGCCAATTCGCGATAGCGAAGCGGTGTCTTGATTTCGCGCGGAGTCGCGAAATCGCGGACGTCTTAATGACGACTCGCCGTTAGTCCCGGTGATTGAGAGAGAAAGGCAGATAACGTCGTTTACTAGTCTCAGCTTTGAAGCACGCGGTATCAGAGAATGAGTCCGAAAGGCGCGAGGATAAAAGAGAAGGGATATCACAAAACGTCGGACGCTAATACCGGTCTTCACAGATTAAGATAAACGTACCAATTTGGACAATCTTGTTATGTTTTAGTCTTTAAATACGAATATTTGAACCTTTAGCATGTAGAATATATGTATACATTTATTTTTTTTATATATATTCATTTTATATATATATTTATTTAAATATAAATATATTTTTATATTTATATTTTTTATATATATTTATTTTATTTATATACATTAATGTTATGGTGGCCAGATTTCCCAGCCCTGAAGTCGGGACACTTCATAAATGTGTGAAGCGGGGGAAAGGGGATAAAAAGATCCGAAAATTATTTGACAATTATTGAAAATGATGACAAATCGGTGTCCCAAATAGTACTCGAAAAAATTCGGGACGAAGGGTGAAAAATTGGCACGTTTGGTCACCTTAGCTGTATGTGTCGAGAAGGGAGGAGATTATTCCGTAATAATGTACTTACGATATGTCCCGACGACCACACGTCGTTGTTTTCGGCACTCTAATGCTTATTTCCGCAGGAGACTCACAGGACACAAGCGAAAGACGTATAGAATCCAGAGCGTTGTGTCCATGGCAGTTTTTCGGCATGAAAAGATCACAGACGCGCGCGCTGTCAATCACGTATATCAAAAGTTCATTAGCGCGCCAAAAGTGCATGAATGGGAACGCGCCAGTTATTGAATAAAGAATATCAGGAAGGAGCATGTTGCGATATATCGTGGGTAATCGATTGTGTTGCATTGGTTCAGTTTGATGACGTAAACTACTATCATAAGTGACGTTACCGGAAACACAGTCTGGTGGTATACTTTAAACATCTTGGAAGTATATATAGCAAAGGAATATTCATTTTAAAAGAATAATAGAAAAATTGTATTTATATTTTGCTCATATTGGTAAGGGAAATAAAATTAGTCACTTGTAATAATTTTCTCTTCAATACGTTTGCGCACCTTTGTCTATTCGATTAATTGACAATATTACGTCATAACATTTACTTCGATTCCATAGTATTGATAATCGCATTCACTTTCATTACGTCACATCCTTCGCACTTCTAACAAAGGATTTTTTCTTTATGCTTCTTCCTGATATTCTTTATTCAATGGCGCCAGTAATGCGAACGAGTCGCGCGTCTACAACGACGCGATCTGTTCGGCGGACGCCTTAACCATTTGCTCGAGTTACTAACCGCTCTAGACCAATCGCGTTCGTTTCGAACTACGAGGTTGTCATCGTGGTTATTCAATCTAGGCGTTGGTAATGAATCGCGCGAAATGCTCGATCTTTTCGCGCCAAGCAGCAGCCATGGCCACACATCGATCCACATCGCTCCGCGTTTCTCGCGTCTTTTATCCGTGGAAAGTGAATCTCGCGCCTTTTATCCGTGGAAAGTGAATCTCGCGCGTTAATAAGTCTCGGGAGTGTCGAGAATAGCGATGTGCGATCGCCGGGGCGTATCGTGAAGACGTCATTTGTAAGTAATCTTCTCGTTTCTCGCGGTATATGCGACCGGTGCTTGTCGCAACGTGTCGCGCCGACATCCCTTACATTTGTTAATAACGTCAACTCGCTCAAGTAGCAATAGAATCGGGCGATCGTTGGGTTTATTGAACGGGAATTAGAAATGCGATGACAATCAGAGAGAAAGAGAGAAAGATGCGGGATATTCGAGCGGTTGCGTCAGCTTGTTAGGAAAAGAGATACGGAGAGAGAAGTATCTCATAGAGCGCGTTCTTTTCGGCCGCGGCGCCGTTCATATATTGCCGTATATTTTCAGCGCGATTCAATAATCGCGTATCTTGATTCTTGATCTTTCTGCATCGAGTAACCGCTGTGGACACATCGATCGACATCGCTCCGCATTTTACGCGTCTTTAACCCGTCGAAAGTGAGTCTCGCGCGGAAATAAGTATCGGGAGTGTCGAGAATAGCGATGTGCGATCGCCGGGGCGTATCGTGAAGACGTCATTTGTAAATAATCTCGTTTCTCCTCGCGGTATATGTAAGGTGACCAGATTTCCCAGCCCTGAATTCGGGACACTTCATAAATGTGTGAAGCGGGAAAAGGGGGGTGAAAAGATCCAAAAATTGTTTGACAATTATTGAAAATAATGATAAATCGGTGTCCCGAATAGCACTTGAAAAAATTCGGGACAAAGGGTGAAAAATCGGGACTGTCCCGAAAAACGTCTGGTCACCTTATTAATATTCTCTTTCTTTATATTAGAAGTCTAAGTATTCATATTTACAAAGATCGAAACAGTAAGTTGTGTCCAGTGTTAGGTATCCAGTGTTATTAGTACCCAGATACTTTTGCCTTATGCAAATTTTTTTCTACTTACACAATCTGTTCTTCTGCGATGAGGTCCCGTGGAAATTAATGAATCGCCCATCGGAAATAATAACAAACTCGTCCACTCGCAAAGTGGCCGTCGTTACGAGATTAATCACGTGTACCGCACACCGAACGTAGCCGATCACCGGCAAATCGACTGTTCTTCTCTTGTTCCTAGTCTATTACGTTTTTGTGATACCTTTTAGCGGCCACAAATTGCTCGTATAGATAATATTCTATATATCTAAATATCTGTGTATATATAGATGATTTATAATGCGACGGCGGACACACGTGGAGATTTAGAGAATGAGAATGAGAGAGACAGAAAGGAGGGAGGTTAGAAAGGGAGACGGGGAAAAAGAGTCATCGCTCGTTAAAGATACACGCAACACTAAATAACATCGATGGATGATAACGAGCAAAAAATAAATAATAATGTCATCGCGAATACAGCCTCCCTTTGATTAAAAAATACAAACGAGCCTGTCCGCGCCACGTACCTATGTCAATTTCTTGGCAATTACACCGCCGGGAGATCTCCGCCACGCCAATTTTCGACAGTCATCGTCGCGTCACGCCACAGAATCACGAGTTATTCCGTATTAAGTGCCCATTCTATAACCTCACGTCGTCTCTCTTTCTCTCTCTGTCTCGCTCATCCTTCTCGCTCTCTCACTCTCACTCTCACTCTCGCTTTCTCGCTCGCGCGCCTTATTCGGCCTGATTGCACCATAACGGCGATCAGGCATTGGGACCTGGCACGACTCCGTCACTTCCAAATCCTAACAAGACGAAGTGCATTGTAACACAGCTGCCAAAAAGAGGATCTTATCGTGCAATATCGTGTTTTCGGAGAAGGGGGCGTAACGTAACGTTTCCACCTTCGTAACGTGTGTCGTAACGCGCGTCTCGTATATACACCAGCACGACGATGATCGTCCCGTGAGGCGATTTCGAAATTTTCCATGTAATTATGGATAGTATCGATAACACAACACACGTTGCTGACGCGATGACTAAAGAATTCTCACGTATACATATGCACAATAACGCTTCTAACAAATAAACCTACTCAAAAGGTATACTCCGATTTCCTTCTAATTTGTGCACAAATGTAGAAGTATAAAAAAAAATTAAGAAATTAAGGGTTAACATGTTTAAAAATATTGCTTGCTTAATTCTGTAACTTAGAACAGAAAATAATCGTTTTTGCCAGCTTATCTTCAGTTTCCCCTATACAACAAATACTTAGAAAATATCGTGAAAACTCTTGGAGCCGGTGCGCGCTTGCCACCGATCCCTTCAACTTTTTGCGTCCGTGATATGACGCGTGGTGGAATGAGCGCAGGCGCCGTGCATCAATCAGCCTCAAAAAAAATTTAGGTCATATTTTTTTATTTTGGTCCATTTTGAATTTCACGGGCAGTTTATTGCTTTTTAATATTTTGCAACAAAAATGCATAAGAAATAAAATTGAATACAAAATATAGTTAAATAATTTTAACAAACCCAGCATAGCTGAGACACGAACAATTCTAAATTTCTTTAGCCGATATTCCAACCGAAATATTTCAAATCTGCGTTAAATTAGTTAAAAATAGTTCAATTATCGGCTAAACCGAGAAATCATTTGTATAAATAATTTTTTTTAACTTTTTACATGTTTTGTTTAAGCATTTTATTATCGATACAAATAATTTTACACATTTGACTTCATAAGCAGCAAACCAAAAACGCCTATATCTTGTATTCAATTTTATTTCTTATACATTTTAGTTGCACTTGTTGATAGGAGTGAGAACATTAAAAAGCTATAAACTACCCGTGAAACTCAAAGTGGGCTAAGATGAAAAAATATGACCTAAATATTTGTTGTACTTCTATATTTGTGCCAAATTAGAAAGAAATCGGAGTGTACTTTTTGGATAGGTTTATTGTAAGTTTCGTCCGCGATACAAATATACAAACAAAGCAAGTGACAATTATAAAGAACTACAAACGCGCTGTTTTTTCGGGAAATTAAATTTTAAATCAAACAAACTCGCGACATACTCATTGTATATGTGTACGTGTGTTTTTCAAAGTTAATATGCATATTTTAAAGAAATTTCATTTGTGAGAATGTCATGAAGTATAAAGCGAATTTAAATTTGTTTTTACTCCTCTCCCTGAGCGAATAAAATGTAATTCGCGAGGAGTGCTCTTCCCTGAGATATCCATCTTTGGCAATTACTGTTTATATCAAATTATATCAACGCGCTCAGAAAAAAATACACAATGGTAGTAACTATGTGAGTTTTGTATGTAGAATTGATGTATATAGTTTAGTAAAGCATATTTTATAGTTGTTGCAGCTAAAGCTATGAAGCAATCACGGGAACTACATGATTACTGTATAGTCAACCCTTCATCTTTAGTCGCAATGACTACAAAATAGTTCACATCAAACCGTGTATAATATAATTCTATATACAAAGTTGTCATCTCTATGTAGTTGCCACCACACTATGTCTTGGATGCGTTTATATTCCAATTAGCTCATACAGAGCGTTCATCCGTGATCTCACACTCCGCGCGCGTGATACATTACGACTGCAATTCGAGTTCACGGAT
Organism: Odontomachus brunneus; assembly: GCF_010583005.1. NCBI lineage: Eukaryota > Metazoa > Arthropoda > Insecta > Hymenoptera > Formicidae > Odontomachus > Odontomachus brunneus. Next base: position 3,063,906 of record NW_022639456.1, on the reverse strand, counting down.
GTCAGGGGGTGCGGAGATGCGGGATAATGTAACCCCTCGTGAAAATGTCCTCCTCACAATGGGGACAGCGAATGACGCGGAAAATCAATACTGAAGGATAAACAAGCGACAAATGCGAATCGTTCCGTGGGTTATTATTCGTGCCTGTCAACGGCAGGCAGAAATCACTCGCGATGGAACTAAGTGGCTGTGCAAATTAATATCGCCTTCGGAAGGGGAAGAGGGAGGGGTGACAAGCGTACGAGCGGCGCGTTTGTATTGAGTACACGATCGAATTTTCGCCCGATGCGAATGCAAACAAACCGCGTGTACTTTGCTCGTAGCTCGTCGCATATTGAAGTTTAAAACTGCGCCATAATTTAATTATAGACGGAAACGTTGTGGGGAGCAAAAGCACGCGATGATTCGTGAGTTGCTTCAAATCAAAGTTCGACGAACCCTGGAGACTATATTTAATAAGAAACAAGGAATATGGATGACTGTTCAAATTCTGATTAAGCTAATGGGTGATTAAATCAGCTGACAGAACTACCAACGCGTAAATTGCGAAACAGTTTGTTATTGAAACTGGTGAGTAATTATCGTGTTCCTGCTTTATAATTTGCATCTGAAATTGCTGCCAATTAAATATTAACTGCTCTATATTCTGCCAACATACACAAAATGTTTTGGTTATAGTCAAATGACAAGAAATTACGTAATTAACAATTGCTGTCGGCAATAGTGCCAATTAATCGTTGATTACATCAATCAGAGTTTCGAGGAAGTCAGTCTATATAATTGTTAATGGTCCGTTGTTGAAATATTTTATCGAGGTACATCGCTCCTTTTGCCATTTCAAATGGAGAAAAATGTAGGTTCTCGTGCAATCGCGTGATTTTGTGGGTCACCACGATTTCGCCCGCAGTCCCTTTAATCGCTCCTTATATTCGGCGACGCTAAGACCGGCTGACCAGACGCGGCGGAGGCGGAATGAGCCGGCGGCGGCAAGTAATGTCGGGTAATGTCGGGAAATTATACGCACACGTATGCACACTGCGACGTAAGTAGGGTATCTGTATACGATGCCTTAATAAAGACGAGTGACGACGCTTAATTAGCGTTAGCTTAAAAGATACCTGCTCGTAGTGGCCGTATACGAGTGCGTTAAACCGTAAGCACTGACAATAAATGTCCCGGAGAATTTAGTTGTCAGAGATAAAGGATGCTAATGGCGCGCGCGCTCTCGCAACATTTATGCAGGCAATGATATCAACCGCGTTCCGAGTGGTTTATTATTATGGCATGTTCGTATTGCACTTTCCGCCGTTAAAACCGCCGGCCGGCGGAGGAGC
>NW_022639456.1:3061756-3062458 GCF_010583005.1 Odontomachus brunneus | reverse complement strand
GGGGGGGGGGAGAGGGGGAGAAGGAGAAAGAGCGAGCAGGAGTTGGCTGGAACAGGGTGCGAGGGAGTCGGAAAAAAAAACAACGAATTTTTTCCGGCGCGGCTTTTTACAGATATCATTCACTTTTCCACCGGAAAATTTATGGCGCCGGCTAAACTGCTAATAGCGCCCCGAAAATGAGACGCAACGTTTAATTAAAAGTTCGAATAACGCGTGCGCGCGCGGAATCGGTGACAAATTCTGAGAGTCTCTCTTTGTTCCGGTCGATACGCGTGAAATAAGTAATTTAATTACGATCTAAATTGTAGTGTAATTTAATTACCGTCGCTACATAACATTAACGGAAAAATACGCAAACATATCGTGATCGTGATTTTCGCGGCAAGTGTGCGTTAAACGTTATTAAAGGTCTATGAAAATTAATATAAACTTGTTCGCGGAATAGATTCTAATCGGAATCAGAATCATAATTCAGTTGTTTCCTAAATTTCTATTGTGCGTTCCGGGGGAAGCATAATTATTTCGATTGGGATTCAATTCGAACAAGTTCATAATAGCATCCATGGTTACTTGTCAAATCTGGATCATTAAAAATTTTCAACCACACATATATTATCGTGATACAACAGAAAATTAAAGCATAATTCCTATATATATATATATATATATATATATATATATATATATATATATATATATATA
>NW_022639456.1:3046117-3060805 GCF_010583005.1 Odontomachus brunneus | reverse complement strand
TATATATATATATATATATATATATATATATATATATATATATATATATATATAGAGAGAGAGAGAGAGAGAGAGAGAGAGAGAGAGAGATGCTATTCACGTTGCAAAACGGATAGAACGTGACGGCGACGCTTAATTCGCAAAAAAAGTTTTTTCTCTCATCGCCTTCAGACGTATTCCAGTCAAGTATACTCCGCGAGAATGAGAGAGAGAAAGGGAGAGGCATCTTCACGAAGTATATCGCGCCAATTGTGAAAGACAAAGGGCGCGAGGGGTGAATCGAAGGTGAAGGACCGGCGAGATGCTCCCTGAATAAAACGGTCCATTTGCCAGGAGTTAAGGGTAAGGGCACGGGCGAAGGGTAAATATGCAAGAGCTCTTGTTCCACTGTTTCGAGGGTGAGCAAGAAAGGGAAAGAGAGGGAGAGAGAGAGAGAGGGAAAGAGAGAGAGAAAGAGAGAGACAGTTGGAACGTGGCGAAACTTACTTCCGAGGCTTACAGCACCACCCGCGGTTGTGTTATTACATAGACAGGCGGTCTCGACCTACTCAAGAAATATCACCGACGGCGTGTACATTCTTCGAAATTACTCGGGACGCGGCGAATTTTGCGACGCGCGAACCAGGTCCCTCCGACTGGCCCGCAGGACACGTGGTAGGCATCGGCGATATTGCATTTGGAATCTCCGTACGTGTTCGTCGCTTAAAAATTTAAGAAACTGCGCACGATTACGTTTTATCATTACGTTAAAGATTCATTTACCTTCGGAAAAACGGCGAAACGCTCTTCCCGTCTCGTTTTCGTAGTTTCCGCCGTCTAAATGGAGAATAAACGATAAGTACCGCGGGCTCGCGTATTATTAGCCGACTTTTTAAACTCTCATTCGAATATCGTGGTAAAGTAGCTCGCGTAATTATTGGGGGCGGTTCCCTCTTCGTAATAAATTTCATTATGCCTTATAACACTGTTGCCGCCGGTGTGTACGAGAACTTTCCATTAAATATGCGGGATATCCGCGGATTATCCGCACTTCGTTTACGGATAGTTTCGCAAATACGGGCCGTCGACTTTCGCCCGGCGGGAATTTGATTGGAAAGTATCGAGTTTTGTAACTTCCCGCCACTTAGTTCTACATATTTCCGTGAACCAGCTCTTTTAATGAAACATATAAAATTCTGCTTCTCATATATACAACGAGAAAAGAATGATATATTTGCAACTATAATCGCATTAATAGAGAAAAATAATTGTTATAAATTATTGTTAAGGAAATCTTTTTCTTTTAATTCAATGCTGCTCTTTAATACTTACATCTTCGTGTTAGAACGACTAGAAAATAGTTGGGGCAGAAAATAACTGTAATTTTAATTAAATTGACCATTTTTTTCTCTCAGCGCAACAACACTCTTACGTATTTAGTTCGTATACGATAAATGGAACAGTTTGATTTTGATTTCGCACGCAAGATCGTAGCCAAGATCGCAGTCAAGCGATCGCACTTGCCAAGCGAACGAAGAGCACCGTAGAAAAGTGCGTAAATGTAGAGTTTTACACAGTTCATGTTTTACGTTTATCGTCGGTCGCCGTCTTTCACGCACGTGACCTCAATGTTGACTTCGAGTCGTATGTATTATAAATCGGTTAAACATCGCGGTCACAACTTTAACGTCGAATCGAAATTTTATTACCAACGAACACGCACGGAAGAAAAACCACCCTTCTCTTTTTCTCTCTTTCTCTCTCTCTCTCTCTCTCTCTCTCTCTCTCTCTCTCTCTCTCTCTCGTCTCTCTCTTCCCCTCTCTCAAAACAACTCTCAAAAGACAAGCTCCAACGTCGAGTATTGCGTTGAATGACAAAATACGTTTTTCTATGGTCGTTTGTGTACAGTCATGTGCGGGTTTGTCCGACTATGCAACTTTTTTTGTTCTCTACACAGAAAGGGATTCGATTTCATACGAGTTGCGAATTGTCCGTGATTTTAAACGAATCACAACATTCGATTTGTCCCGGGTATGAAAAGCAAAAAAAAAAAGGATTCTTTGCTGCGACATTTTTCGTCGGTGTGTGCAAAAGTCAAACTTAAATAAAAAATAGTCAGAATCTCTCTTTGTTCTGTAAGAACTCAATCCCTCTTTTTCTCTTTCTCTTTCTGTCTTCCTCTCTCTCTCTCTCTCTCTCTCTCTCTCTCTCTCTCTCTCTCTCGCGCGCGCGCGCGCGCGCGCATTTTCTAGCTCACTCACTCTCGAGGAATCTGGGGCTCCTTGTGAACAGGAAGAATCCTGAGAAAAGCAAGAGGGACACGTTTTCTTTATCATCTTGCCTTGACCCATTCATGAGAAGAAAAGAAAAGCCGGATAGTATTCAAACCGTTTTCGTCATTTGGGACACGTGCACTTTATCTCCGTTATATAGACTGGAAACTGACGTCAGTCGAGGGAAAGGAGCTCTTTAAGAGCGAGATAAGACAGTTGCAGATATATAACAATATTATTATTTTATATCTTATTATTAATGTTCGTAATGACGCATAATTCCCAACGGTAAAACGATAACGAAAAAAGCATCAAAAACCACAAAAGAAAAACGATGCTGCTCGAAAATCACGTGATATTTTTTCGCATCTGGTGCTGCGCGAGATTCCAGCTCGTCGTACGGAACTTTAACGCGCTACGTTACAAACTTTAATTAACTCCGTCAACTTGTCCGATTCGATTATTTAATTCCCTGAAGTCTATGCATAGCAAGGCTACGCGCATCTGCAATTCGCGCTAAGAATTTCGAGGGAAACACCGGAGTGTGGGGATCGGAGGGGAAGAGGCGGAGGGGAGGATGGCCGAGTCTCTTTTATAAGGAATACAATAACAATATTAATAATGAGGCGCGCGTACAAAATGGAGATTACGGCGCTTCTCTCGCGAGGGGCTACGTTCTTGCCGCGGCGCGCGATTTCTGCCGAGCACCGGAGTCTAATCTAACGGAACTGGATCCGCTCAAAGAGATGCCATCGAGGCAGCAGCCGATGTATCCACTCGAGAAGAGTCCCGCAGGCGTAATGGAAGCCGAAAAGCGGCCGGGTGGCGCGCAGACCCCCGTAGCCCGTGTCTAATCCAAGTTCGTCTCGCCAGCTCACGGGGCATCCCGCTCTCATGTAGGTTGCTTGTCCTTTTGCCGGTTCATCCTGGCCCGCAGGAGCCGTGGTTGCTCTCGTCAATCGCTCTCGGTTTCGACGTCACCGTCGATTCTACCGATGCTTCCTCACTGAGCGCCGAGGAATTGCGCCGACAAAGCAGCCTCGCAGCTGCCGATCTCGTCGATGATCTATTATGACCGCATGGATGCGCTGCTCGGCCAAAGTGCATCCCAAGAGAGAGAGAAATTCATAGGTAGAAAGAGGGGGAGAGAGACAGAAAGCAAGAGACATAATACATAGAGAGAAACGTAAACAGTGAGCGCATCGAAAGCAATTACACAGAGAATTTCAAGCAGTCTTGCTTATTCTCGGCTGTGACGAACCATTTCGCTCACTGTCTATGTTTTTTGTGTATGCGGTTTTTTTGTGGCCTTCATGACCTGCAGTGTCTCGGTTCACATTCGTCACTTCTAGCGGATTTGCATTTTCTTTTCAATTAGTTGGCGCGCAAAAGCCCCGAGCAGTCACCGTGATCGCGTTCGGTCTCAGCTTGATTTTTGGCGCAATACCAATGTAAATGTAAATTTGTGCGCCCGCGCGCGTCAGGAAGTTGTATTAACCGTGGAATCCAACTTCGCCCGATGCAGCTGCAAACTCGGCTGTCCATAAGTGGTGGAACAATATAGTATGTGGTAATAATACGGATGGAATAATTAAATGGACGCGGTGGACGACTGAATTCGCTACGTTTCGCAGTCTGTCCGCTCATGTTTTTGCACGACAATGTTCAGTAGTTGGCACGTTAAGATATTTTTTAGCGTTTTGTTATAATTGATGTTGTCCCGATTTAAGTGAGGTCAGTGGCTCAAACACTCGATTATTGGCACCGACTCTTAATCATTGACACTCTAGAAAAACTTGCTTCCTCTTGCGACCGACATTGCAGTTCAGTTTCTTACCTGCGCTCTCTGATCCCCAAGGAGATCTTCATAATTGAAGTTGTGCACAGATGCCGCAAAAAAACTCAGCTTTTCCTAGAGTGTCAATAACTAATGCTCACTTTTGTCAATGTCGATTAAGTCGAAATTTGAATTCAAATTCTATTCAGAGAGAGAGAGAGAGAGAGATTTAAACTCATTTTATTTATTTACTTATTTATTCAATGTTTATTTATTTATTTAATGAAAAAATTCTTCTCTACGCTAAAAAAACCCATAAATTACATAATAGAACGTATGATATAGGTTAGTTTAAACTACCTGGCGTTGTCTAGGTTTTTTACACAGAAGAAAAAGAATGGTTGTGTCAACCAGAAAAATAGTAAAATATGGCACAGCTTTTCTTTCGGGTTTCAAGAATTAATTCTTGGTTACGCTAACCTACCAATTTGTTGTCTCAAAAATGCATTTTTTCAGGCAACGAATCGCAGTGCTAATGTAAGGTGTCGCATAACGTAACCAAGAATTACTGAAGCCAGAAATAAGAGCTGTGCTATATTTCACTATTTTCTGCTTGACACAATTATTCTTTATTTTTCATGTACATCTAGAACATATCAATTTTGATTATCACAAAGTATCAAGAAGACGAAATCAAGGGGAGGGATGAGATGTCCAGGTTTTCATGTAGCCTATATTTTCCGCAAGGTCCTAGAGACCCTAACTATGCAAAATTTTGCAGATTGATCTAGGAATTAATAGAGAACACACAAACAAGCGTTCTATTTTACATACATAGATAACTGAAACCGCGGAGGCTAGGCAAATTATTGATAGGGTTACCTTAACCATGTTAAAGTTTAATCGACATCAGCAGAAACGCGCACAATGGGGATGTCAAGAATTGAGTGTTTTGCCCTACATCTGACCCGATTTATCAATTTTCCTCGAGCCCCGCGTAACGTCTGACCTGAAGGGAAGAAAAAGGAAGACGAAAAAACAGCGTGTAGCACCTGGATAACGTTGTTCGCTGAAAGCGATATCAGCCGCGAAAATTTATTCCGCGGCACGTATCCGCGTGTTCCCCGACATCAATTGACGAGCTCTCGCGTGCCTGATACGCCAGGCGGTCCGGGTGTGCGCGATTCTCGACGTGCTTAACGGCGGTCCTTTATCTCCGATATCGCTAATGAGAACGAGAAGCGAGCCGCGGCGAAGGCGCAAATGAATTTTGTCAGCGGGGCACGCTGCGCTCGCGCGCGATCGATAACCACCTCGTGAGGGGGAAATATAATACATTTGCGCGAGAGCAAATATAATACATTCCTAAGCATATACGCGTAAAAGTACGAGGGGCGGTGCACACGGCGGGCGTGAAGTCCGACGTGGGTTTCGAGAAGACCGCGTAATTGACTCACAGTGAAGGAATCCCGAGTGCAAACAGGCGAACGCGCCTGCAGGACGTCTGACGACGACGACGTCGACGACAACGTCGTCGTATCGTGTTAGCACGACTCGAGCCTTCCCTGAGCCTTTCCCGCGATGGAGGAGCAAAGGAGTGCCGTAAGATTCTTATCTCTACAAAATATTTGGTCAACGCCGCGAAGCCTTCTCCGTCTCGATATTTGCTCGGCGCTTAATTCTACACGCCGCTCGACGACCGAAGAAATCGCCGTTTTCTCCCCGAATAAACGCGAATCCCCGGCTTCCGCGTCGACGTCGACGTCGTCGAGAGGAGCGAGCGGCTCGAATAGATCCTCTGTGGGAAAAACGTGGCGCGATTCGTCAGGGATAGACGCAGGACGCACACGTGTTCCCGTGCCGTGACAAATTTAACCGGATACCGGGGCCGTACGCGGGCCCTACGTCTTCGGCGAGCTACCCTCCGTTCACCGGTCCGCCGAGAACGAAGAGACGTCAGATGCACGCGTGCATCTGGATCATCATTGTCGGCGAGTCGATTCGTGGAGGAGGAAATCGCGCCTCGAAATCCGGGCACCGTGACGTTACCCGACGATCCTGCAGAGCCCCGCGTCGTCCTCGTTCTTTTTCTGCCGTGGGACGTGAATTCGATCAGAGAGAGAAAGAGAGAGTGAGAGGGGGAGAGAGAAGGAGAGCCCGGTGACCCATCTCCGACGCGACATGTATAAATATATTTGACGGTATTACGTCAAATCTCACGTCAACTTTTGCGATATGAGAGAATGTGAACGATATTACTGATACCTGTCGCCCGACTAATCCTTTTCACCGAGCCATATGAAATCTATTTCATTTGGAGGAGGTTTTTTAACTCTCGCAGCGTGCAGTCATATTTTTTGGGACACATGCAGCAACTTTGAACTATCACAACCTTGTTGAAAATCAATAGTTTAGATTTTTTCTTCCAGAGATATCCGCAGAAAAAGAACTAGCTTCCAGAGTTAAAAAATAGCTGTGGCAGATAAGATGTGTCACTGAAATAGGGAGCTAATGTCGATACTACTGAAGCTAAATTTATTCGCTGTTTAAACTTAGGCGCTATAGCGAGAAATATTAGCTGTTAGAAACAAATGACTGTAGAAAATGATTGTATGCGGCAAATTTTTTTAATATATGCATACGATAAGAAATTTAGGAATAACTGTCATTTTGTTAGCTACTTGAAATATTGCATTTTTAATGTATAATCTAATATATTTGTATTTCATAGCGAATATATTTTAGCTGTTATAGCCAATTCTTAGCAGTGACAGCTAAACGATTAACCTTTTGATTAAGTTTGAATCAGTTACCGCGGTTTAGCTGATATTACTGAGTCATTTTTTGCGTGTACACACTCTAAATTTCTTGGAATGAATTTTACTGAAAAAATAATGCCGAGTCACTCGAATTCAAGTTATTTTCCACTGCTATAAAGTGAATTCTCCACTCTGAAAATAGGATCTGCTTGATGCTGCAATGTTTCGAAAAGCATCATATAAACCAATCATAGTCGTTTATTCGCGCGCTTCAAAGCGTTTGTAGCTTCAAATGTACCATAATCTGAATCGTCGAGTGAATATTTTTATTCGAAAATTGAACAGTGAATCTGATCGTCAGAGAAACATGTTCACTGCAATGGATGAAACATTCGCTTATATGGAGCGAAAATCCATTCTAATCCTGAGTGAAGCATTTGTTCCTGTAGCTTTGAGTGAAAATCCCGCCACTTCTCTTTACTCCAAGAAATTGGGAGAGTAGAATAGCCTCAGTTGTAAGAGAATAGCACAACACGAACGAAAATCTGCAGACAGATTCGCGCCATTTCTAACTGTTCGCGGATTCTTTGCGAAAGTTACTGAACGATCAAATATTCGTTTGCAGACTCAGCATTGCGCGCGGGGAGTTAATAAAGAAAAATATTTTCGACGGAAGATGCAGACGCCGACGATCACACATCGATCCGAATCACCTCGCGATTGTTCAGTCGATCTTTTTTCGAAGAAATAAAATTCGGCGCGAGTGAAAAATTTCGATTTGAACTCACACAGCTCCCGAGATACTTTATCGTTCGATTCCTTTTGTTTTTTTTCACCGTTTTGCACATAAATATGCATTCTCCCTTGAAATAGCTTCCTCGAATATGGCGAGTGCGCGTTCGTCACTCCATCGGCTATCTAAAAATATTCTACAAACGATACGCAGGGCGGCTCGATAGTCGAGCGACGTGACGTTCCGTGAAAACAACGCGTTGCACGTGCTTCGCTCGTCTAACATTGCCTCTGCCCAGAAGCGGCCGATCTGCAGTTTTTCGACACGCGTGAAGCGGCCGTGACGGACGCTCTCAACGCGTAGACAACGTTATCCGCCGACAAGGACGAGATCGTCGTCGCAAAGTCGCCGAAGCGAGATCCAAGATCGCACGGCGGCGGAGCGTGAGAAAAAAAAGCGGCCCCCGCGGCCGTTGTGATTACTCTACGGAACGTATTCGCCACTCGGCGGTGCGGCCGGCTCGTAAACTTTGATTTCATAAGCGCGTTCGGCCGCTATCGCGTCGTCCGCTCTGATTTAATAGAGGCTAATGGATAGGGGTGGGTGGTCCGCCTGGCCGCCGGGTGGTCTTGTCGCAGGACTTTGTTTAATTATGACATATGGCCGGCTGCGCGCGCGCGCCTTTCCCGCGATTCCGGCCACTACGTGCAGGAACACCGTGTCCGGAGGATTCTTCGAGCTCGCCGCCGTCGCGTCCCCGTCTCCCCCGTGAAATCGCCGTCCTCTCGATGAGCGCGAGTAACAACCCCGAGCGCGTCCTGTCGCGCGGTGTCAACAACCGCGTGTAAATGAGAGGCGGGAAGAAAACAGAAAAGAGAGAAAAAAGACGCGCACCCTCGCTCGAGAGGAGCGTCGACGGTTGAAAAAAATATAGACAGCCAGACGAGACTAAGAGGGACGACGTGTGCTTCTCCCCCCCCCCTCTCCCCGCGTCCTTTGTGTCGCCGCGCTCCCCGCGCAATCCCGAGAAATATTTAGCCGCATTCCCGCGTCTAATCGTAACTGTCGGCCGATTCACTGACAGTAAATCGATTTGGCGGTCAAGCACTCCCCGCGTCAAGCCAATCACGGGCTCGTTTCCGCTGAAAACAGACCCGGTAACAGGTTCGTCATAGTACATTTATCCGACGTGTAAGCCCCGTCACCGATTAAATCGCCACAATGGCGGTGATTTCGCGTCCAACAACTCGTTACAATCTCATCGTCGGCCGGTAGCCTCGTAAAGTGATAGAAAACATCTCTAGTTAAAACGAGAAAGAGAATGTATATGCATGTGATTTTTTTTCTCTCTTTTTCTCCCTGTATATGTGTGCGTCCGCATTACTGTATCCTCGTGTTAATTACGAGAAAACGCTCATTAGAGCAGCGCGATTAGAAAACACGACATGTAAAAATATTTCTGATAACATTATTTTTCAATACATGGAAAGAATTTTGTAGTAAACTAGCTTAAAGTACTCGCCATTTCTCGGGTGTGGTTGGTTATAAAGTGTCAAGGAAATGAAATCAGAGGGAGAAGGAGTCAATTTAGGTTTCATGATAGCTTATATTTTCCGTAGAGTCCTAAATAGTAACTATCAAAAATTTATTCCAGATTGGTCAAAAAGTTTATGAGTCAACATACAGACATTCTATTTTAGACATATAGATGTTACTGTGGAACTTTGTAATCAAGAAGTAAGTTGATCCTTTCATTTATATGTTTTCATATATGTGCTTTATATTTTAAGAACTGAAATGTGTTATTAATCCTTCGCGTACATTTATATTTTCTGGAATGTAGAGTATAATCTGGATCTGTCAGATTCAGACTTTGAATTCTGAATTAACTAACAATATAACTTTGTAAAAAATAAGCATTTTCAATTTTTATCCAGAAATACAAAATCTCAGTTGTAAGATAGTAGCATAATAAAATCAAAATCTGCACAAACAGGATCTATCTAGACTTTACTGACTCTATTCCTACGCTACTACAGAAATAGTAAAAAATTAGATTATAAAAACAGTAGTGAAGTTGGGAAGAATTTATATGAAAAAGAGGGATTATAATATTCTCTCCGTGTATTTTTATAATATTTTTAAATGATGCATAGTTCATTAGATGTCAAGTTAAATTCGATGTGTTTGTACATCGCGTAATGCATGGCACTGCTTTGCATATATTTTTATAAGAATGGAGAAAGTATCTCATTGACGTGGTAGGAAAAATGGAGACACAAAAGTTCGTTCGGCTGACCAGAAACGCCGGTAAAGAAATTCGTGGTATGTCAAGACGCGTCATGCGGAGCAAATCGCAAGCCGGTATGGGCACCCTCGAAACCGTGACGATTAGGACTCTGGTGGTTTGAGAAAAGCGGAAAGAGAGCAAGCTGCGTTTTGGAGAAACGCCCGTAAATACGCATGACGGCCTACGAGCTCGACGTTCGTTGTCGTCGCCGCGACGAACGACAAAGGCGAGCGTTAGTACTGTGGTTTTCGAGGCCACCACAGGGAAGTGGTGCAGCTTGGAGTGACGAGAAACATATCGTTTTCACTGTTCTCCGCTGTGGGCGAAAATTCTCCACGAGGTTTCCTCGCAAAAGGAAAAATCGAACGAGCGACACAAAGCGTGTGTTTTCGCGCGTGTAATAATTATTATTAACACGTTGGTTGCACCGTTGATCGCACAAAGACTCAACTGATGACTGAATCGCCAAAAATCTCCTGAACAAATGCAATTCGAGGCTTCTGCACGCAAAAAAGAACTAGTTTCCAGAGCTAAAAAATAGCTGTGGCAGATAAGGTATGTCACTGAAATAGGGACAGCTAATATCGATACTACCGAAGCTAAATTTATTCGTTATTTAAACTTAGGCGCTACAGCGAGAAATATTAGCTGTTAGAAACAAATGACTGTAGAAAATGATTGTAGCTATGCGGCAAACTTCTTTAATATATGCATACGATAAGAAATTTAGGAATAACTGTCATTTTCTTAGCTACTTGAAATAATGTGCATTTTTAATGTCACCTAATATATTTGTATTTCATTGCGAATGTATTTTAGCTGTCATAGCCAATTTTTAGCAGTGACAGCTAAACGATTAGCCTTTTGACTAAGCTACCGCGATTTAGCTGATGTTACTAAGTCATTTTTTTGCGTGCGTGTTCTACTTCGTTTTATTGGCTCTCCGTACCAAATTATTTTTTCAAACGCAATTAACTCCTTAAATGGCATGCCCAGAAAAGTTTCGTGATTAAATGCTAAATTTCTTTTGATTCACTTAAAAAATTATTGTGTTTTTTTAATTCGGACAAATACAAATTAAATATATCTCGTATTTTATTTTTCGAGATTCTTCAAAGAAAATAGCAATAAAGAGAAAATCTAGATTCATTAAAAAATAGCCGCCCTGTGTGAGGAGAATCGTGCAGTCAAGTTTACGTCATCACTGAGAGAGGTTAATTACACTTTGTACGTGATTTTGTGTGAAACACGGTAGAGCGTTACAGCGACGGCCATTGGTAACCACCGTGGCGTTCGACGTGTTAATTAATTAATTCGTCGGCGAGTTTCAAGTCTCAGTGTCGGGCGAGAGACAGCAAAGACGCCGACGAGACACAAAGCAAAGTCGATGTCGCGGTCGCGTTACGGGAGCGTGACGTTTTGCAGCTGGAAGATCGCGAGGGTGATCGAGATCGGATGACAAGAAAGTGTGCGTCGACTCGACGGAAGTCCCGCGACAGGAGCCACCGCCGATATCAGCTCGGGGGTCCGAAACTCAAACCAGAGACCGTGAGCGAGCGTCCTGGGAAGTCTCGGCGAAGCGCTTTCTCCGATTTGAGGGGACGACAAGCACGACGCCGATCGGTACCGACAAAAACCACCTTCACGCCCGCTTAATACCACTGGCGCAGAAACGAGCGTTCCCAAGACGACGACGACGACGACGACGTCAGCGTGTCCGTCGTGACTCAGAACGCGCGCGAGAAAGAGAGAGACAGGACAGGACAGGAGAGGAGAGGAGAAGAGAAGAGAAGAAGAGAGCAGAGCAGAGCAGAGAGGCGTAGGTGGGCTCTCGGTGCTCCAACGGAGCGGGAAAAAGCGAGAGGGAGGCGGATGAAATCTTAACCGGGATCTCGGGATCCTGGCGCGCGCGAGCGGCTTGATTGCGCCGGCAGGAAGCCGAAGAAAAGACCGTCGCGCTGTAATAAAGTGACATATTGTTCCCGCCGAAGAGAACAAGCGAGCCCTCGCGGCTTGGCGGGCTTTTTATTAAAAAGAGAGTCTTTCCCGGAGAAATTCCTCTGTTTCCAAGCGAATTGGTAGTTCCGAATCCGCTGCGCTTTTGCGCGTCAACGGCACGAATTTCCCCCTTCTCGCGCCGCAGGACGAGTCTTCCATCGCTCGTTTTCGACGTTTTTCGAAGTAAATGTGACACACGCGCACTTCTCCGCCGCAATATCAGCCGTTGACGGCTTCGTCATTATCGACATTGTCACATGCATAATGTCACCGCAACGCAATGCGTGCGTGCGAGCGATTAACAGGTCGCGTCCCGCTCTTTAAAATGTCCAATCGTCCGACATTTAATTACGATCGCTCGCCGCACGCGCGACCTCGTGCTCTTCTACTCGATTTACTCGTGTCGCCTTTGTTAATTAATCAGACGTTCGTGGCTCGTTTTAGACAAAAATCTCGCAGATGGCCTTGGGATGCCAAAGAGAACAAGCATCTCTCTCTCTCTCTCTCTCTCTTTGAATTAATATTAAAAATATCTTAACGTCAGAATCGTCGTGAAGTACACGTTGGTGTTCATAAATGTCTTACCGTTCCCCAGATCGAGAGATGGCAAACATTCTCGAGGCGCATTCGTTTCTGAATACGCGTTGATCATGACTTGATTAATTAGGAAGACAGCTGTTATGGTCTGTTTTTTTTCTATTATTACAGTATTATCTTATCGTTTAGCCATTATCCACATATTGATATATAATTTCTTAAAATTCATTTCTCAAAATAGTGGAAATAGTGCGGCCAAGTGCCTATAGATCACTGGTTCAGATTGGTGGCCAAGAAGTTTTGGAATCGTTTTGGGAGTTTAAAAATAAATTTATGGTGCGTAGATGACAAATACAAGTGCCAAAGCGGTCGGACCTCAGGTTCTCTACAGATATAACTCGTTGAAAATTCCTCTTCCACCAGATAGCATCAGTGTTCTCCGCGTTGAGCCGCAACCGCGGTTATTGCGCTTTACACAGCCACATCTCGACTAAACTTGTCACTTGACAGTATTGTGTCAATCAGTATTTGGTTACCCTAGACTTAATTTTAAGCTCAAAATGTTTCCCAAACTTTTCGACAATGAATCTAGGCCGCTGTTAGTCGCACTCTTTCAAGGTAGGGCATTCAAGAGCTCCAGTGTACGCCAATCGACGCGTGTCCGGTCAATAATGAACTTCTACGTCGAGACAACGTACGGTTGTAAAAAGAAGATATTCTCGGAGCTACGTATCGCTTATCATCCCCATCGGCGACTAGAGACATTTTCGCGCCGCTGTACGCTCAATCAGTTTTCCGTCCGATGTCCGTTCGTGCTCTCGCATCGCCCGGCGAGAATTCCGGAGCTCTCTCGCCAAGAGAAAAGAGAGAGAGAGAAAGAGAGAGAGAGCGCCGAGGGGTCCCGAGTGCGCCGAGCGAGTCAGTAAAGAAGGCATCCTACGAACGGAGTAAAAACGCGCGACGTACCTGCGATCTACCTATGCCGCAGGGGACCACCCGCACGCAACCTGCGTCACCTTCTTTTCTTTGCCTCCCACCTTCTCCTCCCCCTTTTTCCTCCGGCTCCTCCGCCAGCGCTCGCCAGTTTCCTCGCCTCTCGTCGCTCGGTCTCGGCCCACTGCCCCCTTTGCGGCCCGCGGATCAAAGCCGCGCGGATTTATGAGCCGACCGGGCTTTACAAATGGACGGGGTATCCTTGCTCCTTTCCGGAGTGCGACGTCGTCGTCGTCGTCGTCTCCTTCGCGAGAGGGTCATTCGACGCTCCAGCTCGGTGAAAAATCGCCGCGGCACGTCGGACTCCAGGCCGGGCGATGTTCGCGTGAAATGAAACGCATTTGTTCGCCGCGTGTCGCGGTAACCGTGAGTCTCTCTCTCTCTCTCTCTCTCTCTCTCTCTCTCTCTCTCTCTCTCTCTCTGTTTCTTCTCTTTTGTACATTTTTTTTCCTTCCTCTCTTTTTGCCTCGTTTTGCAAAACGACGAGCTAAGGTGGACAAACGTCGGCGATGATGAGGTTGAACGACGTTACTCGGCCGCTTGAGACCGGTTATCGGTTCGAAGCATGTTTTTCATCTCGGGTTCGTCTATTCCGGACCTCAGGTAAGGTTTGGTCGCTTCCTCGACCATCCTTGGGGACCTAACGATCGTCAGGTTGGCAACCGGTTGACTTTGACACGATTTTGGAGATCGCGTTGTGACAAGAGAACGCCGGTCGTTCGCGTCGCGGACGCGCGCGTTCCGCCCTCGCGGGATGAAAACGAACGTAAGGTAACGAGCGTGACGCTTTTGAAGTAATTCCGATCGTTACAATTTCGCGGGGGGTTTAATTTCACGCCCGGCCCAACAAATGTCCATGGCACAGCTGTTTTTGACAAATCCAGTAATCATATTTCATCCCCCGATACTCCCGGGGGCGGTCATCTACCGCGAGTATTCAACGTTTCCGAACGACAGGAACATATTTTTGCGCGGCAAATTTCAGCGACGATTTTTTTTCAGCACGAACGCGCGCGGCTTGTTCTCTCTCTCTCTCTCTCCCTGTCTCTTCCACTCTTTTTTTTTTATGCGATTGTTCCACCTCCAAGCGACAACACGAGCGAAACGAGGGTGCGCGTTAATCTCGTTAGTATTCCCGATAGTAAACGGAAGTTCCGTGAGGACGCTATCCGAAACCCCGACCGTCCTTTGTTAAGATTTAAGCAAGTAGCTAACGGCGGCGTGATAAATTTTGATTACGTGGTCGAGACTTCCGAAGGGGTTCAGGGAGACAGAGATAGAGACAGAGAGAGAGAGAGAGAGAGAGAGAGAGAGAGAGAGAGAGAGAGAGAGAGAGAGAGAGAGAGAG
>NW_022639456.1:3043063-3045053 GCF_010583005.1 Odontomachus brunneus | reverse complement strand
AGAGAGAGAGAGAGAGAGAGAGAGAGAGAGAGAGAGAGAGAGAGAGAGAGAGAGAGAGAGAGCGTGAGAGAAAATGCGCACGCTCTCCTGGCCGCGCACGGTAGTCAGAATAATTAGGATCGAAGGAGGAAAATATTCGAAGCCCGTCACGTAGCCTAGCCTAACTTAACCCAACTTGATCCGTGTCGCAGTCAAAGGACTCGCGCTGCGACAGGGTCGTTCGCAGCGGGGGTGGTCCGAGAAGCGAGCGTTCGGTTCCGGGGCGGCGGCACGGAGCCAAAAGGCATTACTACAAAAGCCCGAAGAAGGGTCCTTTCGAAGCCGTGTCTCTGTCGCTTACAATTAGAAAGCGGATTAGTATAATGAGTTCCCCCGGCTTCCTGTACCCGACGCATCGGCCCTCCTCGAGACCCTCCCGACCGAATATGGCGGTTACACGTGGATACGTACGTACGTACGTTCGTATGTACGTGCGACGAATCTCACTCTCCCGTGAACGGGAATGACTTCGGACTCGCCGGACTTACTACGATTTCCCGGAACGAGCGCCATAAAGGTCGAGCGTTACTTACGTTCGCTCGGTTTGCGCGCATCGCGATAAGACACAGCGCCGTGTGTTATTGCGGCCCCGCGCGGTACTACTCCGACGGCGTTCGTGAGCGGAAGTATGGCGGCGGCGGCGGCGGAAGGAATCCGTGCGGAGGAAGAAAATCGCGCGAGTCGAAAACGCGTCGCGTAACGGCCGAATGACCGATCGTGCCGCTACGGGCTACAGACGAGGGTGAGTTTCTGCTTGATACTGCACGAGAGAAGGAAACTGCGCGCATGGAAAAGGGAGAGGGAAGGGAGGAGAACGAAATTGAATTGAAATCTTATAGCCTATACTCGTTCTCTCTCTCTCTCTCTCGTATCCGCGCTTACAGGCGAAACGGAAATTTGCACTTTGACTCGACTTTTTCGCGATAGATTACACTCGGTGAGTGTGATCAAAGTAAAGATGTTGTTAAAGAAAAATACAGACAGTGGCGCAAACTCGGGTATGATGATTAAAAAGAGAAGATGGCCATGAGCTGTATTTTTTTTAATATTTACTAAATAGAACGATTTAGCGCTTGAGTGTACGTATAAACTATTACAAATATCGATTATCTTTGAGACTACAAAAGTGCACTATTTTAGCAAATGGAGGAATTATAGTCTACCATTTTTTTCATACGGCTATCGTGTCCGAGTTTACTCTATACTGAGAGAAAAATTATATCAAAATCAACAAATATTTCCTTGATGGGTGCCATTAACATATTTACTTAAAGCTACGTTCTCTTTATTTAAACCAAATATTGTTTATTTAAATCAGGTAAACAATATTTGATTTAAATAAAGAGAATATAGATTTAAATAAATATGCTAATGTCACCAACATCAAGGAAATATTTGTTGATTTTAATATAATTTTTCTCACAGTGTATACGCGTAATATGTGTATTGAACGTTCCTGATCGTTCAGAGAACTTTGGTGATTTGAGGTTAGGAGAAAGATCAAAAAGGAAAGGTTAGGAGAGAGGTTAAGAGAGCGCGATAGGAAATCTGCAAAAGCAACACGGCTGGTATATTACAGAGAGTCAGTGTCGAGTAAAACAAATCCCTTTTGACGGGAAACGTGCAATGTTCGAATGTTTCGTGACTCCGACGTGGATTAACTCCGCGAAGGAAGAATTCTCTCTCTCTCTCTCCCTCTCTGTCTCTCTCTCTCCCCCTTTCGCGTCGTGTTCTCCCCTCGTGGTCATCGGAATACTTTCTTCAGCGGTCTCCCGTCTCTCGCCGACGGAGATGTTATGATATTCTGTCCCTGGCGGATCACCTTGTACGGTAACAATGGTATCTTTCTTTGTCGTGCGACTTAAATGGAGAGAATATCAAAGATCACAGAGGGAGAGGGAGAGAGAGAGAGAGAGAGAGAGAGAGAGAGAGAGAGAGAGAGAGAGAGAGA
>NW_022639456.1:3028985-3042271 GCF_010583005.1 Odontomachus brunneus | reverse complement strand
AGAGAGAGAGAGAGAGAGAGAGAGAGAGAGAGAGAGAGAGAGAGAGAGAGAGAGAGAGAGAGAGAGAGAGATCGAAAAGGCACGTTTCCGCCGGGTTGCAAAACTAACACACGCCCCGAGAGAAAAAGCTTCGCGGGATCGAGAGCGCGTCGTCAAAGTCCACGTCGTCGCGGCGCGGCGCAAAGAAAATTAATTAACACTCTTTGAATCCCCAAGCGTTCGCTTTCAACGAAACACACTCACTCTTTGCTCGCGTTCGTCGGGGCGACGGTGGTGACGGCAGCAGCGGCAACGAGACGCGCTTTTGCTGGCCGCTTATGACGTGGGTATAAGGGCTTTAAAGCGGAAGGAATCGACAAGAGAGTCGGTCGGAAAAATATTCGCCTCTCTCTCTCTCTTGGAGCGGTCGAGCGCCGGATTCGTTCGCCAGCAAAGAGGAACGGTCTCGGATTAATCGCTCGTCTCCGTTCACGCGAGACGATCGACGTCGCCACCGCCACCGGCGTCGTCGCCCTCGTCATCGTCGTCGTCGTTGTCGGCGGCGGTTACGACGTAGACAACGTGGCCGAGTCTCCCTCAGCGTTTCTCCACGGCCGAGATCGATCGGCCCCGGGTCGCCGAACTTTCGTTTTCTGTCGAACGTCGTCGGCTCTCGTTCTTCCGCGCTGTTGAGAGTCGAATGCTCGTCGAAGGCCCGGGGACAAGAGCTCGGGGGGTCTTCGCCGGTCTACCGCGAGGAAAGACGCCGGCTGATCACCAACCATTTTCTCTCCGCCGCCTCGGCAAGCCATTCCGCTCCCGGCGTTGCGTCTATAACAGCGATCTCCGCTATGCGTTTTTTATGCCTCTTTCTTCTTTGCCTGCTGCTCCTTTTTTTTCATTATGCCGGACCAACCGCGGCGATCCCCGGAGCGCCGTATGCACTCGGGAACGAGATGCGACACGGAAGCGAGCGCGAAACGCCGTCGCCGTCGTCGAGCGTGTCGCTTTCGCCTCGTGAATAGCTCGTTCGAGACGAATTCTCTCCGCGCTGATCGTAAGGAACGTAGAAACGATCGCGGGACATCGCGCTACCGAGGAATCCTTCGAGGAAGAGGCAAGAAACCAAATGGTTTCGCCCGAGAAAGAGAGAAGAAGTAGCAGCAGCAGCGTTCTCTCGCTCGCTCGCGGCTGATCGCGCCGTGCCCCGACTTCGCGAGAGCGCCGACGAAGTGGCCTCGTGAACCCGTAGAATTCCGCGAAGGCAGAAATTACAGATCGGGATGGCGGCCAATCGAAGACGGCGAGCCGCGGAACGCGAAGTGCAGTCTGATGCACGCGGTGGACGCGGGGCGCGGCGGGGGAATGCACGAAAGAGTGGTAAAAGAGTGAGCGCGCGCGCAGCGACGGCGCCGGGAGGACGACGGACTCTCTCTGGTCGCCCCGGGCCACGGACGCCATATTTTATTACTTAAACGGCATGCTGGGGAGACTGTTTGTTGGTTAAACAAGGAATTAATGCCGCGGTAATCTGTCATTACGGGGACTCCTCCGTGAACGAGGACTGGCCGTTGCATGATGCACTACTCTCTTTCTCTCTGTCTCTCTTTCTCTCTCTTTCTCATCTTGTCTCGCGTACCTCCTCATCTCGCTTTCCGCATCGCCTACTCTCTTTCGTTCAGCGAACTTCCCTCTTCCTCAGGGACGGAGATTTATGCGGAGTCTAAGGAAATTTAACGCGCAACCATCGGGACGGTTCGTAGAACGATCTTTTTGGGTTCGTTAATTTTTTTTAACTTGTGTAGATAAAAAATGTAAAAAATGAGAGGTACGTCGTTCTCGAGACATTCTTTTGCTTCTGTTTTTTGTGGTCGTCTGTCTCTCTAGAAATTATTAACTACACAATACAGCCTTTATGTCTATTTCCCTACGTCAGTCAGTATTTCCCATTGTTGGCTCTCTTTTTATGCTCTCGTGCCATGAACCGCATCAGCTACTGCAAAGTATTATCTTGGAACGAATGTTGCGTGTTGGAATTTCGAATAAGCTGCAAATTTCTTCTGAAATGATAAGAGTAACCGTATCGATAATTATACATCTTTTTCAATTCCTGAATATTCTTCGCGACGGTATCAGCGGTCGGCAATCAATTCTCAAAATCTCCGAGACGATTACCGAACAAAGACTCGGTTTAGAGCGACGCTGTCGAACGTGGCCTTCAGTTCACTCTCCCCTCTCGGCGTTGCGACTTTCGATTAGCCGGTAGGAAAAAAAATGACGAACAAACGAGGCGAGGCGAGGTGAAGTGAGGCGAGATGTCGGGACCCGCTGTCGAATGTACCTACGCGAAATACGCGCGCGAGGCGTGTCATTCGATCGCGCGACGCCATCGGCAATCCATCATCGAGGACGTCAGGGATGAATAATGGCCGAATCAATGTCGCGAACCGAAGCCGCGAGAGCCGCCGGCACCTCCGGATGACTGCCGCGGACTCCCAGGAGCAGCCACGAAATTTACGGGCCGTACGTGCGCACGTAAGTGCGCGGCGCGAGACGCGAGAGAGCGCAAATTTATGGCGGCGAACGGAGCGGCGATCCATCCGAATGCAATCGCTCGGAGCGACGAGACTGCGATCGCGATCATCGCGAGATCAGGCGTCCTCGTCCCTCGTCCACGTAGGATTATAGCGGTGTTGATATCCGGGTACCTGGATACGCTACCCGGCTCTTTCGGCTATTATTCGGGGCTACACGGTTATTGTGCAAATTACGCGAACATTCCAGCACCGTGATTGGGTACCCACATCGCCTTCAAAAAAAAAAAAAAAACGTCAAAGTCAGCTGATCGATGGAATCAGCTGCTATGAGAATTGACAGCAGATAACAGATGAGTATTGCCTGAGTGTTAATTGCCTTTTTGGTTTCACATGTCCGGATACTTGAGTATCACGATTGATCTCCATAGTGTTTTAAAAAAAGTAAACGTCAAAATCAGCCGATTGGCGGACTCAGCTGTTGTGAAAATCGGCCGCCGATTACAAATGGATTGTTTGGATATTGTCTGTGATTTTTGGTTGCACGTATTCCAAATATTACGATTGTTGTCGATAGTGCTTTAAAGATAAAAACAAACAAACAAACGTCAGAATCAGCTGATCAGCGGAACCAGGTGTCGTGCGGATATTATATACCCGTGATTTGTGTTTCACGTACACAAGTATCGCGATTAGTGCTCGTAGTACTTTGAAACAGCAAATGTCAAAGTCAGCTGATCGGCGGAATCAGTTGCTGCGAAAACTGATTTAGATAACGGATAGATAGAAGATAGATGTTCGAATATTATCCGCGACTTGCGTTTCATACTTGAGTATCGCGATTAGTGTCCGTAGTTGCTTTGGAAAAGCAAGTGTCAAAGTCAGCTGATCGGCAGAAGCAGTTGCTGCGAAAACTACGATAGACAACAGATGTTGTTCGGATATTATTCGCTGATTTTTTTCACTCCACATGCTCGGGTGCTCGATTATCTCTGGCGAAACTTCGATAACCGAGTGATAGCCGTGAATTTGAGCACCGTGAGCGGAGACCCGAGTGTGTCCGGGTATAGAAACTATCCGGTTTATACTGACAGCACTAGTAGGTTATAGCCGCAGCTGCGGGACGGTCGCGAGCACAAAAAGCTTTTACCCGTTAAAACGCCCGTCACGAAGCTCTCTCTAAAAAATGCACCCGCCTCGTGCACGCGGAAATACCCCGAGATGCACTTTGGACAATGGCGGTCGACTTTGAGCAGCGCCGCGAAGACGGTCGGACACAGAAGGGGTTGGTGTGGAAGATTCGCGCGGGGCTCTCTCGAGTTCGCGCGCGGAACGATCGATTAATATTTATGTATTCGCCTTGATATTTTGTGACTGCCGCGGCGCGCCGACTGGCTCACGACGAGAGCGCGTCGTCGAGCGTGAAAGCGCGCGACGTGAGAAGCGTTTGGGCTCTTAAGAAGCTTTTAACGGCTGCCCGAGACAAGCGGGGAGGAAGCGCGCCCTTGTCTGTCACAGCTCGGTCGATGATGCGCCGCACCCAGGTCGATCGCAGGCGAAATCGCTCGCAGCTCGTTTAATAGCCTCGCAGGCACGGAATAAAAAGTCGATTCCCCGCGCGCCAGAAAGGAAAATAATAATTTGATCTTGAGGGCGCGCCTCGTTACGCGCGCTAACATGCCGTGGTCCGAAACCGTCCGCATCCGGTCTGCGCGTCACGCATCATAGCGCGATTTTTGTCGTCCCGACGACGCCGCCGCCGCCGCCGCCGCGACGCGACGCCGTGAATAGTTCCGGCGAAAGAGTTGCGGGACGTCTTCTCTCTTCTCTTTCTCACTTTTTCGTTTCTTATCTTGCTTTCTCTCTCTGGAACCGAGACGTCTGCGTCGAGTTATCGTCGATGTTACCCGATAACATCGAGGCGGGTCCCGGCGAGGAGGTACCTTCCTCGTCCGTCGGCTAATTGCGCCGGACATCGACGACTCGATCTGCCGCGAATGCACGAAATAACGCGTCTCACGGCCGCCCCGGACTGTCGTCGCGTTACAGGAGGCAGCGGGAGATGAGTAGGTATAACGAAGGTGGTCGGATCGCCGGACCAGACAATTTAATTGTTCGAACTTAAATGGAGAGCAGCTGCCTTCTACCGCCTAACAAGGCGGTAATAACCCGGTTCTAAGGTCTTCTTCTCCTCTTCGAGAGCCCTCGTTTCTCCCCTCGTTTCTCTCGCCCTGCCTGTTCCTCTCTCTCTCTCTCTCGCGCGCGCGCGCGCGCTCTCGCTCTCGCCTCTCTCGCGTTCCATCCACCGTTCTTCGTGGCTTCACTCGAGCCACTAAGCACTAACCATGACGTCCGTGACCCTGGTGGCGTGCTGGATTTATAAGCGAGGGGCTATCCGTGAAACAGCAGGTGCTTCCGTTGCGCCGGACGCCGCCCGAAAAAAATAAAAGCACGCCTGGGCCACGCTTCTCTCTTCCTAATTCCGTCTTAATCGTCGAGATCGTTTAACTTGGAGTCTCCCGCGTAGAAGGGCGGAGTTATTCTTACATCGCGCCTGTTGCAAAACCGCAAGACCGTTCTCTTCCGCACGCCGCATTCTCTCTTTCTTTCTCTCTCTTTCTCTCTCTCTCTCTTGTTCGCTCAACTCAACTTTCGGGAACATCGTCAAGCGGGTTCGCGAAATGCATTCGCGCGTGTCACGAATCGTTTCGTCGGATTAAGTTACATGTGCATTCACACATGCCCCCGTTCCAGCGAACGTCCGTGGCTGATAACGAAGAGACGTGTAACTCGCGCGCCAATGTCAAACATGTACCCGGTGAAGAGTGAACACAGAGTGACTTTCGAAATAGGCGCGGATAGACGAGAGATCACGGGTTTTGAATAAAGGAAGAGCTTGTTTGATACTGCGCGAAACACCCTTTTTATGTACTCTTTGTAACAAGTAGTCGTGATTTTTAATGAATGTGGAATATGTAAAATATCCTACTTCTATATCGTATTTCAGCCAGTTGTTTTAAAAGTGCAGTTTTGAGCCTCTAGTGAATTTAACGCGAGATAACTGCACGAATTTTCCCCATTTATTCACAGCCAGAAATAAATTTTCAAAAGAAATAATGCATTAAATTAAATGGAGCCAAATGCAAGTCTCGGTGCGGAAATATATATATAATGTCAATAATTTACACAAATATTTATTAATCAAGGTTAAATTTGGCCGAATCAACTTACAAAGCAAATGTATGTTTCACAAATAAAATTAAATAATTTATTTAACGTAATGACCATAGAGAATCTGAAGTCACTTCGGCTAATTTAACTTTATTTTTCCTCGATGTATATTTTTCGTAGAAATTTAATTCCGAGTCGATAAAATGTCCTATCGTAATTAGTACAAGTTATGTATCATTTATCGAGACATACGTTTCGACGCGACCCGGACAGGCCAAGTATGCGTATCTCTTTGGGTCTCGGTTTCTCAAAACTTGTTGTCGTAACAAGAATGAAACTTCTGCCTACAAAATTCCCACGGGACCCGATTAGATTAGAGGCGCGGGTCGATTAGGTAAACTACACTGGTTTATCTCGAACTTGAGCCAACTCGATTTCGGGAAGTTAGGTTTGTTTAACGCGAAGTCACAGTAACAAAAATCTAGATAAGCGCGTGACAAGTTTTACTCGTCAGATTATCATGTACAAAGTTCTCTTTATTTGCATATCAAATCTCTCTCTTTTTCTATCTTATGTCGACGTGTGTGAATATTTCCCAGTACATACATGCATACACACACACACACACACATACACTAGAGTAGAAAAGAAACTATCTCTTGGAAACGAAACGATTGAAATGAATTTGGAGACGAACGAGGAGAGAAGCATCGGGGGAGTGGAAAATGTGAACAATGCGGATCAAAGGTCCCCTAGGTGTGCGAACGACACTCAGCGTTTCCGTGAAAAGAAGAAAAAAGGAGAACTGATAGGATCGCCGTGTAACACATATAATAAACTTATTTGCCCAACTCGATTTATCGCGATACGACGAGAGCACGGTGTATCCTCCTCCTTTTTCTATCGTACGTATTTCAGGGGTTAACAAGCTAGGTAGTCTCACGCAGCGGCGGGCCGCGATAGAAGGGCCGCCGTATATAATAATAGCGGGTCCCGGGATCGTTTCCACGGGCAGCATTAATACTACTTATCTTGTGCGCGGTACACCACGTGGTAATTATCGTCCAATCTCCGTAGGACCACCGGGACTCTAGAATATAATTCTTCCGAGTTCGCTACTTAAAAGCGCGCGTATTTCGTTTTTGGATACCCTCGCCGGGTGGTGGTGGTGGTGGTGGTGGTGGTGGTGGAGGAGCTGGAGCTTGGTGATGTCTCGCTCTTGCCTCCTCTCCCTTTCTCTCTACCTGTCTTCCACCGCCTCTCCTTCTGCCGCATACCCGCGCAACGCCGTCGAGATTTTAAATTTAATTTAACGCATTCACGTTCCGCGTGACACGATAACGAGCTACTGACAGCCGATTATAATAATTATCGTAGGAGGAAAGCGACCCGAGAGACGTCGAGCGACCGCGCGCGGACTCGTAAAGTCCGGTCCGATCGGCGCCGCCTCGGAAAGAGCTGTAAAGCCCGAGAGATTAACCCGTCAACATTCCCCGTTATTCGCCGGCGTTGCTTGTAATTTACACGCGGTTTTTGCATGAGAACAGGGATTGTCCGGAGGGTATGCACGCGAAAATAATAATGAAAGCGAGCCGATATGCAATTAATATTTCTTAACGTTGCAAGTCGCCGCGGCGTTGAGATAGTGTCGGCTCGTGTCGCGTCAGTCTCTTTCAATCCGCCCCCGATATTTCGCGAGACTCGTGCGGCTCCGAATTCGCAAGGCCTCCTTCTCCCTCCTCGCTTTTCCTTTCACTCCCCCCGCGTTTGCGTTCGGGCGAACGTGTTCCTTTCCTCGAGCGCGCGTGAGAATCAGTAGCGCGTCGCGACAAATGCAAGTGAAAACTGAATCCAAGCACGAGCTTTCCGCGCGAGACAATATTTGAGCCGAGCAAATCTCTCTTTCACAAATCATTCGGAAGGCAGAGTAGACAGGTAGACACACGGCTACCATCTGCCCGCCGGCAGGCAAAAAATTCGGCAGACCGCGACTTCTCCGGAGGAAGTTTCGGGAAAAGGACGCTTTCCGTCGACGAAAGTGGCCGAGCGACAAATCCTCCGGAGTGTGGGCAGACGGCATAACGGGAACGACAAAATTTACAATGCCCTCTTCGCGGACTAATGGGATATTTATTGCTTGCTTAGGACACGCGGGACTCTCGAGGCCGAAGTCCGTCCGAGTGGGTTAAAGACGAATCTGAGCCCTCGCGAGCGTCGGGCGATGCCGTGTCAACTGGATAGGTGAGTGCCATAAAGTCATAATGGAGGCTCTTAAAGCCATTCGAGATTAAGTGTCGCCTGTAAAAATGACGGATACGCCGGTCGTAGCGTAATATAACGATAATAAGCGGCATGGTGTCGCGCGCCGATATCACCCCCGCGCGGCGTGTTCGATGGTTGTGCACACAGCAGTTGTCTCTCTCTTCTTCCAAAGCACGCATTGGCACCCATAACGTGCGCGATGCTCTTGCCATGAAGATTTAGGTCGCAAAAATCGGAATGCAGAAGTTGCACGCAAAAATCGGCAATACTCGTTGGAAAAGTCGGGTTTATAAGAGGAATATATGTTGGACAAATTAAGAGTTTAACTACTCGGCGTTGCATGGTTTCTCATATCTAGAACATCTTAAATTGTGGTAAAATGTCAAAAGGAGATCAGGAGAAGGAGGGTCAGGTTTCACGTAGCCTTATACATTTTCTGCAGATCCTAGAGAGTAACTCATGCAAAATTTGGTTCTCTTTCTCGCACGTTCTAGAGAAGTTTAGCTAGATCCTTGTTTCGAGAGGATAATAATTCGTGTCCTCAAGTTTTCGTGTCGCGGAGGATCATGCTGGCCGAAAACACTCCGTTTTCGCTCGTGATCATCGGAAACGAAGTGTCAAGTGTATCTATTTAACGCGTGTTGACGTGTCGGCCATACTCGAAACGCAGTGCATAGGGATTAGGTTACTCGACTATGCAACCGTGGAAAGTCTTGATAGTAACAGTCGCTCGAGGGTGTGAAGTGGATACGGCTCGCAAGGTGTACAGGGCTGCTCGAAGGGCGACGATCGGCGGCAGATGTCATCGCCGCTTTCAAATCGACGCGAGCTCGAGCGTCGTCAGGAACTTGTTAACGCGACGGACGATGACAGGGTAGAGAACGTAGCCGGGGCGGGGTTGAGGGCTCGAAGAGTTTCGGAGCTTCTCTCTGATGAGAGTCGACGCGGCGATGACGAGCTGGCGAGAAACGATACTGAGGAACAGCGTCGCGTGGAAAGAAGATAAATTTCTTCTCCTATTTCTTTTCAAGATTTCTTTTTATAAATGTCCCAGCTTTCTCTCTCTCTCTCTCTCTCTCTCTCTCTCTCTCTCTCTCTCTCTCTCGTAAAATAAAAATACCAATGCCTGAATCACGATCTAATCTTATATATTTTTATTGTTTTAGCTTAAACTTTCAACATCAAATATATACACATAAATTGAATATATATTCTATGTTTTGAAGGTTTAAATATTTAAAGACCTAAACAATAAGAATGTTCACCTTACACGCGTGTCGGTGCATCCGTTTTACACAACAATATTACGTCGGGTGTTTGATACGAGACGTTACCCGTCGACGATGGTTACGCGAAAGCTGTCGATACACGCATTAGATTATCGTGCACGCACCATCAACGGGGGACGCGTAACGCTCCCCAGTAAATTACCCGAATCCTGCGGGTGGTAGTCGACTCTCCTTTACGGCGTAACAAGTGTTCATTATAGATCGGAAGCATGCGCACACTCGGTTGGTAAGGAAGAAGCGATAAAAAAAAAAGCGAAGAAGAGAGTTACACGTTCCGTATACGGTACCGCTCGGCCGGCGAGAGCCAGTAGCGCTCGATGGTCCATATACGGCGGCACATCCGGCCGTAAAGGGTTAAAATTATTCCGTATCAGAAAAAGCCTAGCGTCAGGTCGAGTCCGGTGCGCTTCTCGACACGGCGTGCTCTCCTCTCCTCTTCTCTCCCTTGTTCCTCTCCCATCCCCTTTCCCCTCTACATCTGCATCGGGAGAATTTCCATCTCCGCTCATCTTGCCGCGTGTACGTGACACACAAAGGACGGCGGGAACGCGCGGGAGCTCCGCAATCGACATTTTTCACATTTTCCACATTCCCGGAAAACTATCCTCTCCGCGCGTCCGCTCGTCTGTCCGTTGGTCCGTTGGTCGATGAGCCGACCAGGTTCGGGATCGCGTCGAAAAATACAGGGACGACCCGACGAATCGTCTCGGATTCTGACGGTCAGGTAGACGGCTCGCGGGGCACCGATTCCGACGAAGAAGGAAACGATAAGGCAGAGGCAGTCGCTGGCCTTCCCCTCCGACCCCTCCGGCCCTGAGAGCCAGCGCGCATCAGCATCTCCTCTCTCTCCGGCCGGGCTCTTCGAGAGCCTGGTCTCAAGTGGGCCAATGTGAACGCGGCTTTGTGATGGCATAACGAGCGTGGAGAGCCTCTCCCATGCCCCGTGTAATCTGGTCTTCAGGTAATTGTATGTTATACGTCCGGGGAGCCTAGCGAGAGAGCGAGTGGACGAGCGAACGAGCGAGAAAGGAATAGTAGTAGACCGAGCGAGCGAGAGGGCGAGGAAGGGGCGAACGGGAGAGTTTGCGAAAAATCGCGGCTCATTCGGGTACAGGCAGAAGTCTCTCTCGTGATAGTCGGGGAAGAAAACGAGCAAGAGGAAGACGAGGAGGACGACGACGACGATGTGGAAGAGGCGAAGGAAAGAGAGCGGGAGAAGAGGTGAGAGAAGAGGAGCCTGAGAGGGAGGGATGTAGGGAGGAAGATGTGGAAGGGCAGCGAGAGGGTGTGAGAGAGAGAGAGAGAGAGAGGCAGTGGTCGGCGGAGGTGAAGGAAGAGGGGAGAAAGAGGAGGAGAGTGTGTGAGAATGCTATCAGCGGATTCTTCTCGACCCGAGGACCACACGGCGAGACCACCGTGCGTGCCTTCGGCCCTCTTTGCCAATATATCCGCGATCAAACATCGGGCTGAGTGAGTAAATGCGTGAGTTACTCCGATCGTACTACTTTTCTTGCCACGACGTTTCTCGTCTTGTTCGAACTACGTGAATCACGAATGTCGTTCGGTTTCTCTCTCTCTCTCTCTCTCTCTCTCTCTCTCTCTCGCCCGCTCGCACCCCTTTCTTCTTTCGCGAGCCACGTGATGCCCGTGTCTGGATTTCCGGCCGGGAGACGACGGCCCGTCAGTCGTCAGTCGCAGCACAATTGCCGTAATCGATACACTGTTGCGCGTAGTCGCGATTATCCGCGGTCGTTTCCCACCGGCCGCGTAATTATCAATCCACGCTCCCTTACGTAATTATGGTAAGCGCTTGTCGTCGTCGTTCTTGTCATCGGCGACCGTGGGCTGTGCGGATGGTTCGCTTTAGCGCGGGATCGCCGCTACTTATGCAGCGTATCGTGTACCGCACGAGTATTGATGTAATTAAAATGTAATTAAAATTATCGGGCATTTTTTTGGTCGGTAACTTCCGTCGACGCTTTGCATAATAACGTTATCTCCGATAATAATAATAATCGGGCAGGCCAATTTTGCGCATTTGTGATACATTGACGAAAATAATTGAAACAAGGAATATACCGTGTCGCAAGACACACCCCCTCGTTATATTGCAGTATTTATTTATTTATTTAAACAGAGGAAGAGATCCCTTTAGTACACGGAGAAAATATTGCAGTTTTCCTTTATTCATATAAATCTTCAATGGCATAATTTAGTTTTTAAGATATAAGTAACACATAGACGAAATGAAGAGATAATCTATTTCTATTTATCGCGCAGTCACAATGTTTTCTAATAATTTTTAATATAAAATTTTTTCTCTATGCGCAGTACAGAATAATGAAAAAAAAAAAAAACAACATGGAAATATCACGATTGCTCGTGGTAGTGGTAGCGAAAATCGTGTCACCGTCACTTACACGTCCTCCCTCTCTGTTCCTCGCTCGTTCACAGTTCACCGTTATCACGGGACTACGGGCGCTCCTCCGGGATGATAAAGCTCGTCGAGTCCTCGCGCGCCTCGCTCCGAGCGCAATTTGGAGCGGGTTAAGCAGGTACGCGTGCGTGACGTCGTGTAGCATCCAATCGCCAAAATGCCGGGCCGGCGGTCCTCGTTAAAACATTGTAGCACGCAGGTGTTATTACGGGTGAGCGCGCGTCCTTTTTTAGGTAGCGTAATCGTTGATTGACAGTCGTTGTCGAATTATCGTGACTGGCCCGTCGCTCGAGGGTAGCGTAGTTCGGCAGGGCAGAATTTCGACGATGCTGAAGAGCGCGAAATAAGAAACAAAGGAAGACAGGGAGGGAATGAGAGAGCAAGGAAGTAGGATCGAGAGTTAACAAATCGCGCGCGCTGCTATTGCGCGACGAAGGGTCAAAGGTCGGCCGGAGAGCAGCGCGCTGCTCGAAAACGTAACGCGATGAGGAACAACGAACCTCTCCAGAAGCAGAAGTAGTCGAGTCCTTGGCGTAATTGAAGTCTGTGATAAAGGGGCGTAATTTGCCATTCGTAATTGTCGCGTAATTATTTCTCGCAATTAACGCGCCCGGAGTACATACACGTCGGTGGAGGGTCGCTGAGGGGGTGGGAAGGGTGACACGCTGGCAGCGTGTCACTCTCTCGAGTCGCGCGTTATTAGCAGCGCCAAGATTAAATATTGGAGCACCGGTGCGCCCATATTATACCACTACGTGCGCCGCGCTGATTATGCCACTCGGCGCCGCTGGCTCTTCCCTGGCGCGTGTGATACCTTAAATCGGCTGAGCAGCCTAACCGAATTAATTTTTCGCGCTCGGCCGCGAAGTAATCACGGCTCTGCGTGCGATGGTTGGCGCTTCGTTAATCGAAATCGACGCCGCGCAGCGCGACTGTCGGGACGATTAAGCTCGAAAAATTGGCGGATTGGCTCGCACGGCGAGTGGCTCTAGTGCCAATTAGCGCGGCTGGAACGTCGAGCCCGACGCACGTGGACTCGTCTCGAGGAGCGTGTCTTGTCGACAGCGGCCGACTCGATGATGAGATCGCCGACTCGATGGGTCAATTACGCCATTTTGTCGGGGAAGGGGCGAGGGCCGGGCAGATCTCGCGATTTCGCGCCGCAAAGTTAGTCAGCCGTGGAATACCGGCGCGGAATTCGCCGCGATGCGTCTCCCGCGTTTTCCTCCCGCGCCACGCACATTCTGCGGGGGAACGCGCGATAACAAAGGAACGTCAGATCGATTCCCCCGGGGGGACCGCGCCAAGTTGCGCGTCGCCCTCCCCCCGATATGTACCGCGAAAGCTATTACTCACTTATCGCGAATCACTCCGCGAGTCGCGGAGAAACTTCCCCCCCGGAAAACCGCGGAAACGCGACATCGCCGCGCTCAAGGAGGAAGAAAAAGTTCTGCTCGCGCGATATAACTCAGTCGTTACCATCGGAGCGTCTCTTAATAAATACACCGTTACGAGGAAACATAAAGGCCCCTATCTGCTCTTAGGAAAGGAGAGAAAGAGAGAGAGAGAGAGAGAGAGAGAGAGAGAGAGAGAGAGAGAGAGAGAGAGAGAGAG
>NW_022639456.1:3024409-3028694 GCF_010583005.1 Odontomachus brunneus | reverse complement strand
AGAGAGAGAGAGAGAGAGAGAGAGAGAGAGAGAGAGAGAGAGAGAGAGTGAATGTGAGTGAGTCTCCACGAACGAACTCTCTTAACAACGTAATGGGCTCGGCGCGACCGATCTACGCTGCGACCCTCTTATTTCCCGGCGAGAACCGCTCGTCCAATTACTGATTAACGATCTCACCTCCGCGGAAATAATTATAAAACTTCCGAGAATGCCACTTAACCCCGAGGGCGCAACCGCGCGCGACAGTCTGGTCGACGAAAGAACGAGAAGGAGCGGTCGGCTGGCGACGAGCGAAAGAGCGGCCAAAGGCCGACCTTAGACCCGCCACGGGGCAGGTAGGCAAGGTAGGTCTCGCGATCGACGGCCCACAAAAGCGATAAATCGCGCCACCCTCTCCCCCTCCTCCCCCAAACCATCACCGGCGTCCGAGCCAGCGCCTCGACGTCACTCCGTATTTCAATTGAAGACTTTATTCACTCAAGTCAAAATATGTTCAAAGTTACATAAAAATCTCACGTACATTTAACATTGTTACTCACGTAACATTTAACATCGCAGTAAAATACACTCGTAGTTAAAGTTTCATGCCATTTGTCTGCACTGTTCATGAGAAATTTAGTACTGACCCAGATAGAGACAGAGATAGGCAAATTTGACAGTAACTTTGCTAGTAGCAATTTGTAATGATTGCATCTATTATGAATAGTTCATACGCTCGTACTCATAACTATTACATAGAATAGACGAGGTACGAAAGTAATGCAAAAAACAGTGGTTAAAATATCATGCAAAAGCACTGTATTGAATGAAACTCAAGCGAGTATTATGAAATCAGTTTCAAATGAACGTTTGTTACTTACATAGCGAAGCTGACATACGAAAATGTAATTTTGTCCGGTAAATAGTGAATTTATGAGTATTTCCCTTGACGCGCGCCGCTGAAGGTACGGTCCTTTGGACGCCCCGAAAATACACACCTGGTGAATAAACTTCTTAAGGGGATGCTGAAGGTGAAAACTTTACCGACAGAACACTGACATTTTTCTGCAAAGTTTACGTCGTATTGGTTACACAGAATTACAAATGCTTTTACGCAATGAAAGTACGTGAAAAAATAAATAGGAGCATTGCTCGATATGTGACGAAAACGAACAAAAAATTTTTAATGCAAAATCTCAAGCTGTTAACGTCAGTTAACGTAATATTTGTCTAATCCAAAAATGTCTAATCCGCAGCTTGTAAATACTGAAAGTATAGATCTAAATATAAATAGCTCCAAATAGAAAAATTTTAAAGAACATTGCCCTACCTTTGCATTTGCATTTGGAAATTTAAAAATATCGAAAAAGTTTGCAGAAAGATTTCACATATATAGTTAAGTTTTCCGTTGAATGTGGTAAAACAAAGCAGCACACATTCATGTAAGTTCTGTGTATACAAGAAATACGAAAAGGATAGCGTGATTATGTTAGTGACTGCATTATCGGCATTGTTCGAGTTCGTCATTGACTCCAGCATCCCCTTAACGAAGCGACATGTGGATCACATTCTTAAAATGACGCAACGAGAGCAAGAGCAAGAGAGAGAGAGACGCGCGATACACAAGCGCGTGCGTGCCACCCACAACACCAGCACCCCCTGGCCCAGTCGATTAATTGACCGCGATCTCGACGTGGCCTCGGCCCGTTTCCGGGATGCTGCGCGTTCGCGGCATTCGCGCGCGTTCGGCCGACACGTGCTAAATCACCGGCGCTGCGAGACGCGCGCTGTCATACCTCGCGCGATCGCCATTCATCGTCGGCGCTATGTGCTCCGATGTTGTACGCCCCGAGACGGAGGAGCCGTGTCCTCGCGCGAATCTCGAATCGCGATTGCACACGCGCGTTTCGCGATCCGACGCTGCTCGAATACGCGGCCGATGGGATGCTTGCGCGGGATACCGGGGATCCTTCGCGTACGTCGTACGTGGTGTCGATTACGTCGGTATCGGCGGTAATTTTGCGAATACCGTCGCGGGGCTGCGCTATCCGGCCCGGTTTCGGCCCGTTGTTGCGTCAGGTTCGACGGAGAGATCGAGTTTCGTCGCGCGCCTTCGCGAAAATCGACCGCGCCGCCGTATATTTCCGGACTCCCCGGCATTTTCAGGTCGGGATTTATCTTGCCGCGACATTTTTCAGACGTAGAGACAGAGAAAAAGAGGTTTACTCGCGCTATACGCGTTTATACTCTCGGAGCTTAATTCGCGGGAAGTCTTAATTTTTCATCGCTTGTAACTCGGACACCTTTGACTCTCTGCGACATCAAAGAAACGCGCGTTCTTTTTGGTTTATCTCTCGGGTTCAAAGGGAAGGCGACGACAGTCCGCTAGAATCTCTGTGCACCTTAGCAGTTTCTTTTTTTTTTTTTTTTTTAAGATCGTGTCATTACTAAATAGCTCGTTAATTATAACGAGTAATGAGATTTATATACGAAATAACGGCTGAAACGGTTAGCGCGACGTGTCCACGGACGAGGCGTGTCTTGAAAGCCGCATTAAAAAGGCAAGTACATCGCGCTCGAGTCGAAATTTCGATTCTGCATTAACCCAGTGTAGATTCTGTAGCACTTGAGGCATCGCGGAAAATCTCAAGAGGTAACTGTAAAAATAAAACTGTAAAAGTAAATATTATAACTATGAAAAAATGTATATAAAGATATTTGTTTTTTTCTATGTCACATCAAGCTTAAAAACAGATTTATGCTTCGTTTCGTATTTATATATTCGTCAAAGCGCTTTATATTTGCGTTGAAATCGATCGGCATAGAAATTGTTAAAAGACCTGTGTGTTTATTTAATATGTCGCTGTTATTTTTTTTTTAATTTGATTGTTGAATCGTTATACTCGCCATTTCTAAATGTCAAAATAATACAATTTCTGTGTAAATGACTCGAATTCTTACTGACTCATTTTATGCATAAGGTGTACAGATAATTTGTGTCATTTGCTTGCACACTTGTCTTGTGTCAAATTAACTCGAAAATTAGAGCGGACAAATTGGCACTTGTAAAACACGTCGAATTAAAGACAAAATCGTTTGCAGTGCACAAGAATTACTCAATGTTTAATTGTTTCAACGGCACCTCGGGATTCTCCGTTGATCATTCAGATTCGACGAAACTTGCAGGGTCGACGTGTATGAAATTAAAATTCCGACAAAATTTTTCCCCTTTTCGTTAAATCTCGGCAAGCGTTCATCGGGAGGACTGATCTCCGGAGGATCGGCGGACGAACAAATTTTCCTATCGGACACCGGATGCGCCGCGCGAGGCTCGAAAAGAGGAAGCCTCGCTACCGTTTAGCTTTCGATTTTCGCGCGTGGATCTTCTCACGCGGCCGCGCCGCGTCATACTCTCCGAACGGACTAATTACCCGCCGCGCTGCACCCGCGCAACCCCGACAGATCTCTCTCTCTCTCTCTCTTTCTCTTCCCCTTCGCGGTGCCGTCATTTTTCGGATTCGCCGATAATACCGCGGCGAGATAGTCTCACGCAGATAACGCGAGTTCCACGCCAGGTGATGCCTGGCGGTGGTGGTGATGCTTCCACGGTTCGAGTTGGTAGCGGCGGAAAGAGCCGCGGCGGAATTGAACCCGGCGGGGGGGAAGCGACTAATGTAAGTTGCGGGTGGAGAGGACGACCGGCGTAGAGCGGACGATGCAAGAGAGGGAGAAAGAAGATGAGGGTTGAATCCGAGGGGAGAAAGACAACGACCACAGCACCAGTCCGTATCCCTTTGTTCGACGCGTGGCAAGATAAATTCAGCTAATAAATGACCGGGGGCTATTTACCGTGGCGGTAGCGCCTCGTTATCCGGCTCGGACCTCGCGTACACGTACATATGTATATGTATATACGCGCGCACATACACACATACATGCATACACGTGCAAGTGTGCGCGCAACACCGGCGACGGTGTGTTTTGCAGCATTTTGAGCATGGCTCAGTATCGGTAAGAGGCCGATAAATCTTGGCGCGCTCGACTCCTCGAGGCAGAGTTTATCCCGCTCTCCTCCTCCGCGACGATGCTGACCATATGTGCGGGTGTGGGTGTGCGTGTCCTTCCTCTCTCTGTCCCGCTACGTGGCTCTTTTCTTCATCGCTCGCGGTGGCTATCATGAGAAGAAGCGCGAGAAAATGAAAGAGAGACAGACAGCCAGCCAGAGAGAGAGAGAGAGAGAGAGAGAGAGAGAGAGAGAGAGAGAGAGAGAGAGAGAGAGAGAGAGAGAGAGAGAGAGAGAGAGAGA
>NW_022639456.1:3020601-3023851 GCF_010583005.1 Odontomachus brunneus | reverse complement strand
AGAGAGAGAGAGAGAGAAGTAGAGAAGTGGGAACAATAAGGTACGGCGCGTGATGTAAAGTAAATGTACCAATCTCTAGTTAAGAGCGCACTATGAGAATATGTTACGTAAGACCTGGTCATAAAAGGGACTTTTTAATGTATTTAACGTATAAATCAAGGACTGGACTGCTTTTCAGTTTCGAAATTCATTAATTTGATATTAGTTTCCGCGCAACGAGAGAATACCCGCTAAATGAAAAATTTTACGCACGAACGCACCTGTGCCTGAACGCATGTTTTACACACGATGAATTTTTAATAAAGAGTCGACGAATTATATTAAATTGTCCTTTGCATCACATTTTAATTAAAAAATTATCTCATTTTAACTTTGCGGATAGTTTATTATTTCTTATTGCGCGCGCGCGAGCGGAGAGAATATTGTGATTTTTTTTTTCATATAAATTCTTTTCGGCTTTACTATATTATTAATAGTTCAGGGGAATAGACGGTTCAGGTCTGTCTTGCCAAGGAATGTAGTAAATTTCGCTGGGAACATACCAAACTTTTTAATAGCGCATTTCAGTTTCTGAAATATAAACAGTACCGGACACACAAAAGAATAATAAATTACTGCAGAATGTCGATGTATTTCACGGTTGCAAAATTCTACAGCAATTTTGCAAGCGTACGCTCAGCAAAATCCTCGCACTCGTGGCACATACAAATATAGTAGGTCATTTTACAAAAATTTACAGATTCATAAAGAAATAAGAGTTTGTGGATATTGTGTTAGAAAATTTGAGGCGCGAGAAGAAATATTCCATTTTAAGAAATTTCACTTTATTTTACTTATTATCTCACTTTTTTTTAGTTCCAGATTAAGAATCTTTATTCTTATTTAAGGTTATTTTTATTTAACCTTTCGTACATATACTAGGTGGTTCAGCACTTTGTACTTTTTAAGTACCGTAATAAATTAAACTAGTGTCGCCATCTAATTGTAGTTTGGGCCATCTAATTGTAGCATCTTAACTATGCTTTGATTCCACTCTGCTAGCAAAATAAGCGTTAGTTAGCTTCTTAGTTAGCGTTAGGCAGCCGTCTGAAGTGAAAATAATAGAACTTTGATATTCAAAATAAATATACTTTTTCCAGAGATGACTTACGCGACAATTTTTTTCCTTAAAGATAAACATTTCAACAATAAAATGCTAAATTTTTACTTAAAAATAATAAAAATTACAAGTTACAATTTTTTTTGCAAAAACTCACTTTTTTTAAAATCGCGAAATATAATAATTTTTCTTGATATGAAGTTTCTTAAATTTTAATACCAAAAGTATGTAAACACTTTCTATAAACATTAAAGTTAATCCATGAATTTTTTCAGAATTCTAGCATAAATATTTTGAAAGATACAGCTGTTTGAGAATTGCCATGGGTGGCAACCACTCAGTGTGTATACGAATGGTTAAGATTACTCTTATTTGAGGAATTATTATTTTGGTTATTCCTATTTAAAGATTAAAAACGACAAAAGTGTGTTCCGGGTAGAGACGTGTCCAGGCATCGTTGCTTTCACCTTACGTGCACTCGCTCGCTCGTGCACTACACTGATGGCCGCGTGGAAGCGAGTACAGTTAGGTCCCGTGCTTATGAGAGGGCGGGTGGGTCCTCGTCGTGAGGACTTAGCCGCTATCGCGAAATCAGCGTCCGTCTTAATTATCGCCCTCAGTCTCTCCCTCTCTCCTTTTCCCTCTCTCTCTCTCTCTCACACACACACACACACACAGCGTCTCGCCCGTATAGATTCCCGCCTGGCACGCACGCGGGCTTTCTCCGCGAGCTTTTTAGCGGCGGCACGGCGTGATATCCCAGGCGCTACTTACCTCGAGGAGCGTTTTACCTCGTGGATGCCCGAAGTGCCGGTGCGCCGGCCGGTTAACCGAGTTCGCGATCTATAAGCTCCGGTCAGTGACTATGAACCTTATTACACGGCGCGCGGTTAGAGCGGCGTTTATATCGTGGACGCTTTAACCTCGCGCAACACACACAGCCCGGTACTCCCCTCGTTTTAACGATCGTGTGATGTATCTCGAGTTGATTTTTGCTCACTGCGCTGTATTGAGATTAACCAAGACATCGAGGCGTTGTTGCTCGCTCTTTGCGTATCGCGAGTGATGGAAAGAAACATTTTTTGAAAACTGCCCGTGCAACTTAGGATTTGTCGGTTGCCGATTTTGCAATAGTAGTTTAACCTTAGACTTAAGTTTAAACTCTGTTCAAACGAACACATTAGCAGGACAGAGTTAAATCTCTGCTTAAATTACACTGCAAACTCAAGTGTGTTATTTTTAAACACGTGCAATCTGACTAAAGCTTTTTTTACATCTTCCTTGCGGTTTTAAATCATTCAACACGTTTGAGATTACTCTCCTAAAATGAATCAGTCAAACATCACTGTAAACAGTCAATTAATACCGATTTGCAGTTATAAATATAGCACTGAGACTGCTCACTGCTATGCTTATAACTGATATCAGTGACTATTCATTGATACACTTTAAGAGAGTATAATCTAATGAGAAAGACGCGTTAAATATCGTGGCTAGAAATGGTAGGAAACGTGCAAAAAGAAACTCAGTCAAAATAACCCAGAGAAAGAGGGTACATTTGGAATGTTCGCATCTGAGAAACCGCACTGGACGTCCCTCGTGACTTCGATCTCACCCGCGACAATGGAGGACGGTTGCGCTAACGATCGTCGCATGGCGCTGCAAAATCGAGAGGAGACCGCGGAAAATGCAGCGTCGAACAATAGAAAGACGGTCCGGCGCCGTCGCTGCGGGAGGGCTGGTTTCATTTCTGCCGGGCGGCCAAAGGGTGCGGATGAAATAACAGGCGAAAGACAGCAGGTTGTCGCGCGCGTCGTTTGCGGCGCGAAAATCTCACCGTCCCCGACTGTTCCCGGCGAAGCCGTGGTTTCGAGAGCCGTGGTTTCGCGGTATGCGAAATGTGCCGGCGTCAGCTCATTCCACTCGGCCATTCCGTGACCTTAACTGCGCGCGATGCATCCCGGTCGCGCTCACGACTTCGGCGACGGCGGTGGGCCTCTTAAAAGACTCCAGAGAGAGAGAGAGAGAGTTTCTCTGGAGAAGCCTGCGGATTCTCCGGCGGACGTTGCGTTTTAATAATTCACTCGGGGGCTCGCTGCAAAATAAGAAGGCGCCTGGAATCGGCCGGCCATTTTTCTGCCCCCCCCCCCC
>NW_022639456.1:3013575-3020199 GCF_010583005.1 Odontomachus brunneus | reverse complement strand
CCCCCCCTGCTAATTGAAGGAAGCGAGCCTTTTATACTCGGTAGATCACGATAAGCCTCGTTGGCCGAGCCAACCAGACAACACGAGGCCCCTTGCCGGCTTGTGTGTAGAACAGCGCGTGACTCTGTTCTCTTTTTCCTTGCCTCGCGTGGAAAGGATACTTTCCGTCACGGTGTGACGATATCTTCCTTCCTTCCGCAAACACCGGTGCGCGATAATAGCGCGCGGAAAATCGCTCCCTCGGACGAGGGATCTGTTCGACTTCGGTGACTTCGCGTTAGCGAAGCTACACGGAGGAAACATTTGCCTAAGGATATCACTTGTCTAAATATGTTTGGCACAACAAAATATTGATGTTAGTTTTCGCCCATGCGATGGTGTAGTAAACAATAGTAGTGATACACTAACCTTCTGGAAGTGATATACTAACCTTCTTTACTGCCTACCTGTGTGTGTGTGTGTGTATGTGTGTGTGTTTGAGCGGTACTCCCAGTGCTGAATGGTGCGATCAAACTCTCTTAACCATATTTGTTCTGCAGACCACAACAGAGAGACAGCAATATTCATTTAGTTGAGCCAACTATGTGTATATGTGTAAAGTGTATCAACTGAACATTATATATCGTAAGAACTATGATTGTGAGAACTGTG
This sequence comes from Odontomachus brunneus, assembly GCF_010583005.1. Lineage (NCBI taxonomy): Eukaryota > Metazoa > Arthropoda > Insecta > Hymenoptera > Formicidae > Odontomachus > Odontomachus brunneus. The sequence goes on along the minus strand of NW_022639456.1, from coordinate 3,019,548 downwards.
TAAATGAGCGACTTTTAATACCATATCTATTTCACTTGAAATCACATAAATTTTCCCTTCACCTATAAAATATGTGGATGTAATAGCAGACATAGTAGTTTCCTCCGTGAAAATCACGGAGCATCTCTCTTTTCGGGGACGACCGTCGGGAAAGTCATTCAGCGTTCGTTCGGTTGTGATCCGGGCAACACCGGGTCTCTTCATTAGCGCGCATTCAATTCCAATTTATTATTTCAATTAGTATGAGAGTACGAGACATTTGAAAATGCGCGCGCGCGCGCGTCTCCCCGATGAGGAATATCCCCGCGGGGATTCGCGTGAACTGTACGCGGCGTAAATTGTGCGCCGCGCGATGGAACTGTCCCTCCGGAAATTATTTTAACGTGCGCTTTTAAATTTTACACCACACGCTGGGGCGAAATGGCCAGAGAGAGAGAGAGAGAGAGAGAGAGAGCGCCGAACGGACGGTCCCTAATTCCCCGGCCGAAGATATTTCGTCGCGTCAACTGTCTTAATGTTTTGGAGCACAGTGGTTTCACCGTGAGATCACTCGTTAGAAATCATAGCTTCAGGTGATCTCGCAACGAAACCATCGCTCAGCCTGTGCATGCTTCACCGGTTTTTTGTGTTGCTTGTCGTAGCGTTCACTTTAATTTGGGTTGTCATTTTAGATATGAGACATGAATATTTTATTAGAATTTTGAAAGTCTTATGTTTCAAAGGGTTATTCGCGCGCAACCGGCACGTGTCGTGGCCGTTATTGTCGTCGCCGTCGTCGTCGTTCGTTTGTCTCTTTGCCAAATGGGCTTCAGACGCGCGTCATTAATCGAGTGTGTTCGTGAACGCTCGAGAACGCCAGCGCGGGAGGATAAATTGAAGAAACAAAAAAAAAAAGATAGCCCGGACTATCTCGGGTACTAATCAACGAGACGAGCAAATCACGAGCGCGAAAGTAACGCGGAGCGGGACGGAAATGCGAAAGAGAGCAGATGTTCGCGTCGACCGTGTTCTTTGATCAACGTAATCCGAACGCACGCGTCAACGCATTCCTCTGTCGGATTAATAGCTCGATTTCGACTTCCAACGCAGCGATGCCTCGTAATAACCGGCGAGAAGGGCGGGGAAGTAGAGGGCAGGCAACAAAAGCATCGTCGTTAAACGACTGCCGTTTGTAATAAATGCTTACTGTTTGTCGGGCAACAAGGGATTATCGGACAAAAGCCTCTGTGACCCGTGCATTTTCATCGATACACACGCGGTAAATAAAATCGTCGGGAAATGAAAAAAGAAAGAAACGAGAGAGAGAGTAACAGAGAGGAGAAAATGCAACATTCCGCGATGCGCGAATTCCCACGCATTTTCATAAATACCCGAGGCCACGTACGTGCACGTGTATCTCTTCCTCCCCTTCCTCTCCCGCCCCTCCTCCTCGCTTCTATCTCGGCGCATCCGCAAATTTATTTTTATCGCGATTTATTGTTGCCGCGTCGCCTGTTTTTAATTCAGTGTAATAATCGATCGTACGTTCCGTCGAGATTACTGGATCCTCTCACCGATGTGGTCGCGTTAACGTAATCACATGCGGGTAACGTATTCGTTAATAGCGTTTTATGATTGAGCGTGCGTGCGCCCGCCAGAGAGAGAGAGAGAGAGAGATAATTCATTTACAATTTCAATTTTGCATTTACCACTTTGGCCGCTTGCGCGACTCGCCGTGGAAGTAGAAAACCTGCGGGGACGTAATCCGACTGTATAATCACCGTTGCGTCGCGATTCACCGTCGCGTCAAATGCACTTGCTGCGACGGCGCCTATAAAATCCCGACGACGGCGACGGCGACGGCGACTGCGACGCCGACGGGAACGAGGACGGTCAGGACTGGCTTCGGTATTTCAGTCGGTCATTCGGCGGCTTTTAATCCCCCGCGCGGAGAGAGCGCACTGTGCGCTCTCCGGCCATCCGTAAAAAGAAAAATAGCCGCCTGTAATTCCGGAACTTTCCAGACTGTCGGGAATCGGGAGAGAGATGAGTTCGAGACAGTTTCGCAAAGCCGATACCCGCCAAGAGAGGAATTATGGTACGCGATTTGGAGTGGCCTCACGTAGACGCGTTCCGTCGAACCCTCTCCCCCTTCCCGCCCTCCCCCTCCCCCCCGCGATTAAATCTAAGCCTTCGCAACTTATTTCCAGCAAATAATTACTCTTCCGGCGAGCACGAGCGCCGCACTCGCGGCCACACGCGATATACGTTTGCGAACTTTATTTAACGGAGAGGAGGGGGGAGGGAGATACGAGGAGAAAGGGGGAGGGGAGTGAAGCGAGATACGCTCACACGGAAAAAAACAACTCCGTTGGTGTAACTGAATTTTCTGTTATTTGACGAGCAGATGAAAAACTCGGTTGTAGGAACGAAAAGATTCCTGCTGGAGTCTCTCCGCTCAGTCAATTTCTCTCAGTTATCTCAACCGAGTTTTAATGCAGCTGAATGTTCAGACGAATGTTCTCGGTCGCGCGGTAACGGAGATATCATTTCTCGTCGGGGAGGTTTTCGTCCGGTCCTCACTCAGTTCGCACAAACCGAGATATCTTCTTCTATCGCAAAAAATCACACGGAGATGCATGCAAGAAAGAGAAGTATTGCGATATTTTGAGCAGAGCATAGTTGCGTTACCTCAATTATCTCCGTGGTGGTTGGTAATATGCACGGTTGATATTACTCGGTTACTTTGGTACATCAACTGCATCGGCGTAGTTGTGCGCGATCCGGTTGCGGCAGCCGGAAATCGGTTTGGGCGACATTTACCATGGATGTGCTCCGGTCGGAGCGACCAGATATCGTCACTGCTGCAACGCCGGCGACTCGGTAATTGCTCTGCGGTTGCGGCAACCACATCATAATTAGTTGTTCCGTATTTTACTGTTGAATCCGGTTGGCACAATCGGATTTATATGTTATGGGCCAACCGTACTGTTTTTCCCGCTGCTGCGGTGAACTCTACGTCCGGAAATTTCCGTTTCTCACCGTACAGGAGAGACGACGGAAGTGTGACGGAAGATGCGAGAATGAGTAAATATCAATATCACACAAGCCGCATTCGACGGCTTGACCTTCTTCGAGACGTGTGTCGGAGGAAGTAACAGTGATGCCATAAATATACGGTAAATCGCGATGAAAGCGGATACATAAAAAATGCAAATTTCGTTGGGATTAAAGGATAACTTGGCGAGCGATTGCCAAGTTCCCGCGCGATATGTCAGTATACGTTAACGACTGTAATATGCTAATGCGGCGCGTTTGAGGAGAAAACTGTGTATCGCACGAACTCGCGGCCGTCGTCCACGCGTTATATTTGATATACCGTATTTCTCGCGCGCGCACGCGCGACATAACTCCGTAATATAATATATCGAACTTAGTATATCGGGAGAAATTAAATCGAAAATCGAGGTGCTCGAATGATTACTCGCGATATCAACGCGAACGGCGGAAATAATCGCGAAATTTGACCGTACAATTTCAGCGCGCACGTCGCTTTTTCTTCGCGCATCCTCGAGGCGCGTTCGCTCGCAGAAATTCATGACGTCGCGCCGGCGGAAAAGCGCGATTTCAAAACGAGCCGAACGAGCGTCTTCCTCTACCTGTTTTCCAATTTCCAGCCGGGAACACCGGGCGAGATCGGATCTCTCGATGCTACAACGCGAGGGGGGAGGGAACACAGGACGTTTCACAATATTGTACGTTCCCGGGCCCGTGGCTTATGGAGGCGCGCGTGGAGCAAGGGTGTTGTCGAGAGAGAGGGGGGAAGAGGGGAAGGCTTCGAACCCTTGTCACCGCAAAACTCGGCTGGAAATCGAATTCTCAGGGCATCGAATGACAATTTAGCCCCGGTCGTGTTAGAGGCTAGGGAGCGAATAGAGCACGATAGAGTGAGAGAGAGGAGTAGTCAGGGGAGGGAAAGAGAGGTTAGATAGAATTCCTAGCGAACGAGGGGAAAGGAAAGTCAGAGAGGGAGAGAGAGGGAGGAGGGGGAAGGTGCGAGAGAGAACGGAACGGACGGGGCAGAAAAAGTGTAGGAACAAGAAGAAAACGAGGAGCGATGTCGCCCAGTGTTCCAGAGATGTTATCATCGCGGAGGAGGTTATACCACCACAGGGACGTAAGCGATGAAAAGGTGCCCGGGACTAACCAGGCCCTAACAATCGTGTCGCGCATTCTTCTCCGAGCGGACGATCCGCTCGCTCCGATAGTTTCGACAGAGTTGCAATTTGCTCGATGCGGTTGCCTCTCCGGCTCTGCCTCCGTCGCCTCCTCCGCCTCCTCTTGGCCGACCCTAAAGGCTCCTCCACACCGGCGCCGTGACAATAAGATCCTTATCTCGGAGCCGGTACGTTTCTTCTTCTCATCCTCCTTCCGTTTCGAGGGCAACAACAGCTGCTGCTGCTGCTGCTGCTGCTGCTGCTGCTGCTGCTGCTGTCCGGCGTGAATTCATATACACGAGGAGGTATGCGCGTACATTCGACGCGCGTACGTCTGTCGCGCGAGGAACATCGGCTATCGAGTAGTTAACTGATAGCCTCGAAATACCGTAAGCTAACCTAACCTTCCACGTCGCTTCGGAAGGCGTCGGAGGAGATCTCGTGGAGGACCCGTCCGTTTTGGACGGGACCATCGTGACCGTCGCGCGATATCCTCTTATCCAGCGTCGCGAAAAATTGAACGTGGCTCGGATCGCCACGTGATTTTTCCTTGACGGCACGTTGGAGAAACGATCGAGAGCATGCGTTATCAACCGGCCGGTTTAATCACATTTCACCGTCACTTCCACGACACGTTCCTGCGATCTGTCTCGGCGCAAGGGCCCTCTGCCACGCACCGGTACCACTGAGACGACAATAAGAGCCTTATCAGATCGGTTCTTTCTCGGCTACCATCAGCTGCATCGTCGCTGCTGTTTCTTCTTGCGCGCGATACACAGGCTCCACAGGCTGGGCCATGTAACCGATCTTTCTCTTACTGTATCTATTTCTTTTTCTGTCCCCCTCCCCCTCTTTCTTTCTCTCTCAGTCCGGGCAAGTTTTCCGGCGAGCCGAGAGGAAACGGGCCGAAGCGGACGGAGAAACTATCCCTGTCCGATAAAAAGAATGGATCTTTAATAAATAATGGGTCGAGTCGTCACTGAGACAGGAGCCCATTGTAAAGCGTTTCTTTCGGTTCGCTTGGAACCAGCCGGGGAGGAACGAGAAGTTGAGGACGCTTTCGGCGAGAGTGGGCTTTTATACGATTCGTACGGTTTTTCTTTTTTTTTTTCTTTCTTTTACTGCCGACCTTTTGTACGACGATTCTCGGCAGATCGCGCGCGCTCGTGGAAACGGACGTTACTTTCTAAGATGACGTCGGCCGATAGGATTTCCCCTCCCCTCTTCTCCCTCTACTCTGTCCCGAATTTTACTATGACCGCGCGAGAACCCTTCTTCCATTCTTTCTCTTTCTCCGAAGAGAGTTCTCTTCGAAGCGTAGCTCTCTCAGGGGAAGTCGCCCTAATCGCTTCGTTCTTTGAACAACCGCGACGAAGCGCGCGATGCGTGTCATCGCGAGCAGATCTCGGCTCAATAATAAATCACCGTCGCGATTTGTGATAATTGTGATCGCGATGCCATCGAAAGTAGCCGGATATGCAGAAGTAATGCGCTTTTCACGTGTGGAAAAACGTAATCCGCTTGCGTAATAACGCGAGCGTACAACGAGCTGCGCCGCAATGCGATGATGCATGCAAAATTCAACGCGGGCGGCCGATAATGTGAATCGCGATGGAATCGAAATAATGATATAACGTCCGCGCGACGGGCGATTTATCAAATTTTATTAGCATATTATCCGTTGGGGAGAAGGGGCAGAGAGGGAGAGAGTGAGAGAGAGAGGGGGAGAGAGAGAGAGAGAGAGAGAGAGAGAGAGAGAGAGAGAGAGAGAGAGAGA
>NW_022639456.1:3005776-3013541 GCF_010583005.1 Odontomachus brunneus | reverse complement strand
GAGAGAGAGAGAGAGAGAGAGAGAGAGAGAGAGAGAGAGAGAGAGATGGGGAAAGAGTGCGCGCGCGGCTGAATAATTCCGTGTAACTTTGAATCGAGGACCGCGACGGATTATTAAATTTTCCCAATGCGATCTTAATTAAGGCGGCCGCTCGATCGGCGGCCTTAATTAATAGCGGATAAGTTCCGCGGAACGACGACGACGCCATTGTCGAGCGGCCGTAATTGAAACTGGACAGGCGGACGACAGGGTAGCGGCGAAATTGCCGGTGGAGAAAGGGGAGAGGCATAATTGAGAAGGGGCAGGTGGACGAAAGTGTTGGCCCGCGTTTAGAGTAACTCGCGGGACGAGGAGGAGAAACAGACAGAGAGACAAAGAGAGAGAGAGAGAGAGAGAGAGAGAGAGAGAGAGAGAGGGGGGAGGAGGAGGAGGAGGAGGACGAGAAAGAGAGAGCGCTTGGTAAGACCTCCGGTCAACTTTTTTCCGGCTTCGTCGAAACTTTAAACGTCCGCGAGGGAACGGCGCGAGACACGCCTGCCTGAGATACGCTCCTCTACGATATTCGTTATAGAGGTACAAATTTACGGTACACTCTCGCGGAGACCCGGTAAGTGCATCGTAACGCCCTCGTCCACCAGCACCTCTCGCGCGCTACCAGACGATTACTCGACGGCGCGCCGTCGTTCGTTGCTTAAAGCGCTCGTTAGTGCGGCGAGACCACGTGGTCGCGAGGACCAGCGCGATTCTTCACGATGAAATTTCGTTCGAGCCACGTATCTCGCGATGATACCGCCGGCGTATCACGTATCGATAAGCCAGAACGAGATCACGACGTGACGGGAATTCGCTTCTTTGCAACTGGACCCAGAGGAGGAGGAGGAGGAGGAGGAGGAGGAGAGGGAGAAGGAGTAGTCCGTATTCGTACCTTGGGTATGAATTTTTGCCTGAGGTTTAAGGTCGTCTCACGGTCGCGGCATTATAGCCCGCCAAATTGCTCCTCGTATGAGCTGTAAAGTCCTGTGCGAAAAAACGCCGCGTCTCCTGTAAGAAAGATGGAACGACCTTGAGACCCGTGGAAACACAAAGAGGCGATTTCGTCCGTGCGACGTGTCTTCCTTCGAACGGAGCACACCCTTGATTCGTCATGGAAATGCCGAAATCCCGACAAAAGCTCCGCAGCCTTGCCGCAATTGCGCATTTTCCTGAATTGTACGAACTTCCCATCCCTCGCGCCACACTTCGAGCCTAACTACAACGATTGCCACGTGTCCTAAATTTAGAGAGATTACGGAAACTTTGTCTCACATATCCCCGCGCTCGGCCGGCGAGCGATTCTCGATCTAAATCTCGCGGCTCTCGGAAGATTGATTAAAATTGAACGAGTTAACTTTAACCTACTTTAAAAGGAGCATCGATCACTTGTGACACCGTGACGTTCTCGGCGGGGAGGACGCCCCTCGCGAGGCCGCGCGAGGGGAGCTGTCTCTCGATTTGTACTTATCAGTGTCGAAGAGGGCGTCGCGCTGGTTGGTGACGACCACTCTCGGCCGCTACAGGACCATAATTTTCCGCGAGCGATCGTCGAGCGGTCGGACGACGGTCGGTCCCCGGTCGGTCCCCGGCTTTTATAGCGGCCTCAAGCCGGGCAGGGGCCCCGGTTAGTACACGGCGACGGCGCATCTATCTCCGTATCGTTTCGCCGATCGAGTCAATTTTCGACGAAGCTGTTTCTCCGCGTCGTTCGCCAGCGCGGAACAAAAAGAGAGAGAGAGAGAGAGAGAGAGAGAGAGAGAGAGAGAGAGAGAGAGAGAAAAAGAGGGAGCGTGGTCCCTCGGTCTCCCGTAAATCACAGGCGGGTCACATTCCGCGGGACACCATTAATGCGGTTATCTGTACAGTAGGCGACACGTACTAGGTGCCGTGAATCAGATAGCGCGAGGACCCATTGATTCCGTGGAACCAGTTTCACTCGACAGTTACGCTCCGGATTCCGATTTATACATATAGGAGATAGTCGCGGCGACCCGGGCGCGTGTGTGCGCGCTCGTAGCGAGAGTGCACCCACACACGCATATCCACACACAAGCAAAGAGCTCGAGGTCGCGCGGTGACGCGATCCCCGACGCTCCAGAACACACGCGGGACACACGGGCAAACGGTTGGTAGATAAAAGCCGCGCGTATCCGCGGAAATTGCGATAGGGCGCGAGCAATTTCCACATAAATACTGACGTTTGCGCGATTAAGTGTCCTCGCGCTTGCGAACGCTATCGCTTTGTCCCCGGAAGTCCTCTTTCGTCGTTCGTCGTCGCGACGACGCGAAGACGCGACGGCGAGAGACGTCTCTCCTTCTCCTCCTCCTCCTCCTCCTCTTTCCTCTCGAGCCTTCGCCTTCATTTCGCGAACCTCATCGCGGATACTCCGACACTCGTTTATTTGTAAATGTCGCTGGAAGAGAGAGAGCGAAGCAGAGCATTTCCGCCGGACGGTATCTCGCCGATATCTTTTACAAGCGAGACGATCGTTACCGGTGTTACCGGCGGTGTGGCGCTCGCCGGCGACGATCGGCAGGTAATTTCCGTTGGAGAAAGCCCACCGTCGTAGGATCGCGAGGAGGTGAAGAATGTGGCCGTTACCTCGCGACCCTCACGATCACGTAAAGAGCGAGACCCGGGGAGAGCGCGGCGTTCGGTCTCTGGAGGAAGCCGCGTCCTCGGGATAATGAGAGCCGGAGCCATCGAAGGCTGCGGGGTTAACGAGAACGCGAGCCGATCGCGTGAATCGAAATTGCTCTAAAAATCGCTCTACGTAACCAGGATTATCCCTGACCGACTTTATGTACTCTAGTGGCCGCCCTTCGCTCAAGAGTCGAAATTCTGAATCTACTTTCGACCTCAACATTCCATTTAACGGTTACTTTGAAACTTCGAAGCCCACATCTTCGGATTCCATCTAACCTACTAGCTTCGTCGAAAGGTCCTCTCTCTATCTTAGAACCTACAAGTGGCTACGTTCTCTGCCAGTTAAAGCGTTAAGTCAGTTTCCGTGTGAATTAAACATACACTGGCTCTTTACGTTATATGGATGTTAAAAGATTCAGGACGAAGGTAAGAGGCTAAAATTTCGACTCGGACAGCACCATTCTTTGAACATCGCTCCTTCAGCTGTTGAAGTACCGTCACTTTCCCCTTACCGCGAATTGATCCATGCCCCTCGTCTAGGTTAGCAGCAGGGGAAACCAGTCGAATCCGTCTACGGGCCTTATGTTGGCCACACGTTTAATTCACGTATTTCTTGTGAAAGTGACAAAGGAATCACAAAATGTTCCTTTTAGGATATAAGTATCTTCCTTATGTCCTAAAAAAAACATTTCGCGATCTCCTTGCCCATTATTTATTATTACTCTCTCAATAAATACATAAACGAAACGCATGGCCAACACGACCCTTGGGCCGAGTTGACGCGGTCTCCCCTACATACTCTGTGCATATATTCTTATTTCGATGGGCACGACACCTAGAACACGCCGTCGCGCGCTTTTTATGGCTCGTTTCACCGCGATCGTCCGCCATCCATTCGTATGATTCGCGCGTGTCCCCCTTTTCATATCACTCCGGCATTCATGGCCGGCGTTCAACGGCGAAGATAAATCATAGCCTTTGAGAAAAATCGCTGGTCCAGCCGGTCGCCGTCGCCGCAGCCGCCGGGCATCTCCGACGAATTTTATCTGGCCTGTCCGGGTCACGAATACCTCCGGATCGACCTCTATCTCCTTTGGTGCTAATGAAACCAATCTCGTTAGCGACCCCCTTTATCGCTCCTTTTTCTCCCCTGATAGCGACGCGCATGTGGCCCTACATGTAGAAAAAGAATTAGTCGCAGGAGCTGCGGCAGCTCAGACGTGTCATTGATATAGGGACAGCTAACGACGCTGTTATCGAAGCTAAATTTATTATTTATTTGAACTTCAGCGAACCATAGTCGCTGTTAGATACATAAAATAGGGATAGCCGCGCACTTTGTGTGAGAAACATTAAACTGTCGCTTCGCATTGCGAGTCCAAGTCAAAATTTCCCATTGGTTTTCAACACAGATTCATTTGACGCAAGAACCAATGCCTTTACACGATTGTGCGATCCTTATTTCACAGAAGGACAGTTTTACGTCCATCGGATACACGACAGTTCTTCCTTTCCGACGGTTTTTGTTTCAAGTCACCACGACGCCTACAAGTGGAGTTATTGACGTTTGAATTGATCCGCCGACATTAACCTTTTCGTGTACTGTGGCGTAGGTCACGACGCGAGTGAAAACAATAGCCGCGTTCCGCAGCAATTGTTTTCGAGAAGCCAACTTACGCTGCACGTGACAGCGAACGCAGTTCGCTCTATTCCCGATAAGATAAAAATAGTCGTGGCTGCGGCCACGCGGTCGTTCGTCTCTTAGAAGAGAGAAAGCGCACGAAACACAGAGTGCGCCGGCGCGAGAGCCAGTGTCGACGTCGCATGAGCGCGAAACCGAGCTTTAATGTCGACATCGCGGCTTCAACCGACTATTACTCGTGAACGAGTCGGCGTAGCGACATGAAACAAAAGACAACCTCTTTGGCACGTGTCTACGCTGCTCTTTCAGTGCCCCTTTGGAAAATTCTAATGAGGTGAACAGCGTTGATTGCATAAGCGCGCCGCTCTTGACATCTAGCCCCGACCGGCTAATGAGAACTAGTCTCGCGCCGACCAATCAGTGACAACTAGCCCCACACAGTGAGACGGCCGCAGGTCGTGTGTGCAGGACTAGTTGTCAATGGCGACACGTTCCATTGTCAATGGTGAGCGCTGAGCCTGGGTGTGGGCTTTAGCCAAGGCTTTAGCTGGTGTTACCAAGTCGTTTCTTTGCGCGTAGGACCCTGATGGAGTTCGCGCCGAGAAGTAATACAATTCCCGACATAGATTTCACGGCGGTGACCCGCTGACCGCGCAATATCACTTCTTTGTAATCGAATCGAAGGGATAGTGTTACCTGAGGGAAAACAACGACGCGACGGCGCGCGTCTAGCGTAATCGAAAAGAGGAGCCCGAACCACGTGTCTGGCGATGATCCCCCTTCGCGCGTATTTCGCGGAAAATTAGCGAGGTAGAGAGAGAGAGAGAGAGAGAGAGAGAACCATGGCGGATTGGAAGTGATGACGCACCAGAAAAACAAACGCTCTATATCGCTACGGCAACAAATACAAATAAATCAATTTCGGAAGTTACTGGCTGTACATATGCGCGCGAATACAAAGCGAGAGATAAGGATTTATCGGGCATTGAAATGAGGACGGCTTAATTTCCGCAAGATTGATTCCCAACTGGCTGGCAACGCGGGAGATTTTGGGCAAATATTCGTTCTTTTTTCTGCATGAAACAAAAGCGGGAACGCGAAAACGCGAATCGAACCTTGTCTCGTCTCGGTCTTGAAATGCCTTAAACAGCGTAGCGGAACGCAGGAGCCGAGGACGGATCAAGATATCGCGGCCGCGTCAGCCGCGCACGGGGATGCGTGAGTGAGATATCTGCCTTCTCTGAGGGGAGAAGTCCCGACGCGACATTTTCCCGGGCGTCGGTCCCTCGGACCTTGACCGGCCGGCGAGACGCTAATTACGTTTTCGCCCGCGCGCTGAATACCAGTCGCCGACTCAATGCCGCCCACGCGGCGCAAAGCTGAAAAGACGAGACTATCTCCGCGACGTCCAAAGGACGTCCGGCACGGCTTCGCGCGCGCATGAAAGAACTCCTTTAAATCACCCCCGCCGCAGCTTCGGCGGAGAGAGGGACGCGTCGGCGATATTACGTCGCTCGCGTTCGCGCGAGCTCGTCGGGGAGAGAAGCACGGGGAGGAGAGCGAGAGGAGATGGAGGAAGAACACCTCCCGGGAGGAGAGAAATCTCGCGCGATGTATTAATGACGGATATCCTGAATTTAGTGCCGTCTGTACGTTACACCGCGCGTCGCGATAATTGGATTTAGTGCGCGTTGCGCGCGAGTCGTCCGAGCTGGCCCGCGGCCCCCGAGAGCCGATCGACTGGCCCCCGACAATAAATATACAAGTATTTTCATTATCGATTGTCGACAGCTAGCCGCTCGTAAAATCTTCGCGCCGAACGAGATCCGATGATTTACGCGCCGTTACCCGCCGTCCCAGCGTGGTCCTCCCGGAGCCTTCTCGCGGGAAAAGGAGAGAGAACTTCGTTACCCTGGCATACATTTGTGTGTTGTACACTCATGCGTATGCGCGCGTGCCTCGGCTCGCTTGTAAATTTCGCCTAACAATATGAGAACGAACGTCTCGTCTATGTTCCTCGTTTAGAAAGGGGCGAAAGAAATATATATATATATATATATGTATGTTACGTAGTTGTGGGGTTCTCAGACACGCCTAACTTATTCTTCCCCGAGCCGCTGTCATCTCACCGACTGCCGGGACCCGCGATCCCTTTCCTGCTTTCTCTCTCCACCCACTCCGGAGCAACGTTTCTAATTACAGGCCGCCGCGTTTTTCTTTGACCCGTCGCCGATGCGTCCCGCGTCGAGGGGGTGGCTTCTGCCAGAAAGAAACAAAAATTACAGATTCCAGGCGCCACTTAATTTCCCAGCGCGTTCTGACGCAATTCTTCGGGCTATTAAAAAAAAAGAGAAGGAAGAAAGAGAGAGAGAGAGAGAGAGAGAGAGAGAGAGAGGAAACAGAAGAGCGAAGAAAGAGGACGCGGGAGAGTTGGATAAAGGGAGGCTGCGCTCGCCGCCGCGTGTAGCTTCTCGTCGCGCCGTAATGCGTTTCCCTTCTTTGTTCCGCGCTCTGCAATTTCGTCCGGAAATATATAGCGTTTTGAGATCAGTCGTTGGCCGCGGTATGGTGGAAATGTTTCCACTAACGACGCCCTCTTCTTCCCCCTTCCTTCTCCCTTGTTCCCTCCCGCTCTCTCTTTCTCTCTCTCTCTTTTGCCTCTTTCACTCGCAGTAGTAGTATTGTGGACGTTGTTCTGCCTCTGAAAACACAGTTGGAAAACATCGAGCGATACGCGCGGGCGGAGTATTCAAAAATAAATTAGAGCCGGCGAGAGTCATCTCGCAATTTCGGGAACTCGTCGTAGCGCGGGAATCGAGAATTAAAACACGAGCCGCGAGGGCCCGTTCGATCGATTTCCTGTCGCGCTGTCCCACCTGTCGAATCGATCCTCGACGGCGTGACGCGTTGAGATTTCCTGCGCAACTTGTCGCACAATCCGCCGTTACATTTCACACGGAACGGTGAGAGGGAGAGATGGATGGATGGATGGATGGATGGAAGGAGGGTGAGAAGGAGGGAGAGGAGGGAGAGGAGGGCTCGCGCCTCTCGCGGGCAGTAAGTACCCGCAAAATAAAATTCCTTTGAAATGTGATTCGTTTGCATGACTTTATTGGACGAGCTGCCGGCGATATTGAATCGCATGAATATTTAAAGTGTACGTCCGCGTTCCCCGTGTCGGGCGAATTTCCCCTGAAATTATTATCCTTTTAGCTCCATTAAGCATACTTTTTAAACGGCCGCCCGAGTCGTCGCAACTCTCCTCTCTCGCTGCTTTTAAATAGCCCGCTTCTATTTATTATTCTCACTTCGCCGCTTGAAATTTTTCCCCATTAATTATTCATTGGCGTTAATTCGGTCCGGCTACATCAAACATCCCTTTTCGCTCACCCCACGAGCACGAGAGAGAGAGAGAGAGAGAGAGAGAGAGAGAGAGAGAGAGA
>NW_022639456.1:3001701-3005465 GCF_010583005.1 Odontomachus brunneus | reverse complement strand
GAGAGAGAGAGAGAGAGAGAGAGAGAGAGAGAGAGAGAGAGAGGTGCCCGGCGTGGGTGGGTGCCTTTAATCTCCCTTACACCGAACCACTTTCGAACGTTAATTCGCCAACGATGAAACGAGAGTCGAAGTCGGTTCATGGAAAATAGTACTCGATTAAATTCCCCCTGCATTCTTCCTTTTTTTCTCTACCGCTGTCGTAATTAGCGGACGGGGATCGCCCGCGCGAACGATCGGTGAGACGATACACGTGGGCGCTCGCAGCGGTGGGTGAGGAGGAGGAGAAGGGGAAGCAGGAAGAGAAGAAGAAAGGAAGGAAGAGAGGGTTTGAGAGGGGGTGAGAGCGGCGGGGATTTCTCGTGACGCGCATCTGGCATAATTAAATACGCGTTATTAATGAGCGGAGCGGTTCGCGAACGGGCTTCGCGTCGTAATTCGCTTCGAAATAGATCCGAGACGGAGGTGGGTACGCCGACGAAGCGGAGCGCGCGCGTTCGACGGCACTTAAAAATATTATTCCCGCCCCGCCTAGATCCGTCCCAGGGATACTTAAGTATCCTGCTTGCCTGCCTGTCCGCCTGCCTCGCCTCGTCGCGGTCGACTCGTCCGCGTCGAAAGTACTACGGGCATCTAGCCGCAAAAGAAGAGAGGGGTGGGAGGGTGCCTCGCCTCTTTGAGTAGCCTGCTCGCCCGGCCATCGCGCACCCTATATGTCCATCTTTTTTCGTTAATTGCGGCGGCCGGGCGAGCACGCTTCTCACCTGTTGCAAAGGAATAAATATTGCAGTCCGTTACTCGGCGATTCGTCCAGTCCCATAAAGCACGACGAGATAACTATCGCGTCAGTCGTACGCGCGCCCACACTCTGTTTCCCGAGGACGCCGAGGGGAGGGGAAAAAAAAGAGTCTTCGGAAAATGGGAATTAACGTACCGCGCATCAGGCGTAAAAGCGAGTATACGTTTGTTTAGTGTCGATTCTCCCTCGAAAAGTGCCGCGACATTTAAATAACGCTGGTATATTATCATGTCGTCTCATCAATATTATCGGGAGAAAAACAATGAGTTTTCGTTCGATTTTATTTAGAAGTTATTTTTTTACAAGATATTTCGGTGAAATTTGTATGGAAAGGTGAATGCGTCGGGTTTTTCTTTTAGACAAATAAGTTCCGATAAATGGAGTAAGAAAATTTGTATAATCTGTTTTCGACCGAAATACGTCTAAGAAATTTTTCAACAACGAAGAGAAACGCGCGTCCTCCTCTGTAGTCAATCTCTAATCCATTAATTTGCGATGTACCGGATATGTCAATTATTTCGGTGTTTAATTCTTACGGTGACAAAGTGATTGTTATTATTATTATTAGATAATCAAAACCATCTTTCCTCTTGGTTCTTGTTCTTTTTATATCGAATAACGCTGAACGGATTTCCTGCTCCGGAAACACCTACGTAATCGATGAATATATCCGAAAGGAAGCATTAAATTTTCAAGCACGCTCGCAATTAGAATAACATCAGGAAGTTTCGATTATTTATCGACGCGTCTGCTTACTTAAGCAACGATCGCGATTCCTTAAATTAGCTCACCCCGCTTTCCCATCCTCGATACATCTTCATATTTTCATCGTCGCGATATCAGTCGAATCTAATTAAATCGCACAATCCCCGAATTTTTTCTGATTCGCGGATTTGCTTTCCATTTTGTTAAAAACACCCTTTCTGTCTCCTGGTCTTTTTTCCTTCACCTTCTACAGCCTCTTTGTATTAAACCGCGTAGCTCACACTGTTTCTGCTCTCTCTCTCTCTCTCTCTCTCTCTCTCTCTCTCTGCCTCCCTGCTCCTCCCCATCCCGCTGTTCTATCCATCTGCCTCCCGCTACGTCTACTATTACCTCCTATGCGCGTCTCCCCGTCCCTCTCGGTCGGATAGGTGTATCAGATTTCCGATGGCCGCGGCACACGTACTCGGTCGAAGGTAGATTAGATTTTAATAATGCAATTTGGGTTTACGGCGGCATATACAGCGGCGGCGGCGGCGGCGGCGGCGCAGACGGCAGAGGGGGACCGCGCGCGCCCCGTTCGACTGTAAAACGAGCCGGTTTTCGCCCCGAGGAGGTAAACCAGCCCGGACTGCGGACTGGTAATTGTTGGAATTTGATTGGGCCGGGACGCACAGGTCGGATCGAGCGTGTGCGGCCCGCCGCAGCCGCTCGCTTACGCACACGTCGTCCCCCGGCTATTCGCGACTCCGTGAATCGCGCGATCGCGATCGCCAATTCGCCGGGCCTTCTCGGGAAAATTGATAACGGCCGTTGCGCGCAACGATCGATGAGGTGTGCCGCACGGGGTAGCTACTACTACCAGCCCCTTTTGTCTCGAACGAAAATGCCGGCGAATCGAAAATCGCCGTACGCGTCACAACCACCGCCAGAAGCCAGCACTCCCGCTTTGAGCCCCGTCACCGGCGGCCGAGTGTGGTGCACGCATCGATGGTTCGATTTTGGTCGTTATTCCTCATCGAGACTTCCGTCACGCGACTTCCATCTTCGCGAGGTTGAAGTGGCAACCTTCTTTTTTGTCGACTCGAGAATCGTTATTTTAGATCAGGCCGATCGATTCGGCCGGTTTTTGCAGGTCGAAGTGTCGAAACTAGGCCTGGCCGTGCCGTGGTCCAGCAGATAACTTTTTATACCACCAACTACACACATCGGGAGGGAAATCATTGAATCACTATGTCTGTAATGGACGATATAAAAAAATTCCCAGTGGACCGCAAAAAAATAATGTCGGGTTGGCCGGGCCCGGTTTAAAAACGCTCCCACGTCAATGATCGAAGAATAGACCTATCAAGGCTATAATTCGCTCGTCGAGTCGGTCACCGCAAATCAAATTGAATTGTCGATAGGTTAACAATAATACTTGCACCTTTATATGGAAATAACTCTGCAAGACATAAAATTCAATAAATGCCCTGAGGTACTTTCGGTTCGAGATGGTTTTAATTGAGGCTTGGCTTTCTTTTTTTATTTGCAGGGGCCATATCGATTAGTCTGACGACGTTTTTTTTACGTTCTGAAGATCTAAAATTATGGAAAATAGCGTATTAATTGTTGCGCTTTTCACTCTGACATTTCAGTAAAAACGACTGTCTGGATATTTCGCGATAAATCGAGAAATTCTCCTTTCTCCTTTCCCTTCTCTTCTCTCTCTCTCTCTCTTTCTCTTTTTCTCTCTCTCTTTGCGCGTATACAAATATGCGGGATATTGGATTTCGTACCGGTGGCTCGAATTTGTCAAGCCACTCGTAATTGAAACATTAAACAAATGTCCATCTTCGTATACGGGTGGACAACATAACCCGTTACTGTCGATAATCGCGTTGACAGTGACGAAAGAGACGTGTTACTATTTTCTGCCGATATCCTTCCGCCGCGTGTCGACAAACAAAAGCTACGATTTCTGCCGCTGTCGATATCATTATAAAATTATTATCGTGCGCCGTTGTTCATGCCGCGGTAACAATGACGGCCCGTAATAATGAAATATTGAAGTCAGAAAACCCGGTCATCGCGTTTTTTATGAGAGTGTAAAAATTTCCTGCGTCGGAAATACTACCTCGTATTATGTTAAATTGCATAATTTATGACCGGAGCGCTAATATCACGCTGTATTACACGCGCATTATTGCATATGTATGCGTGTCAGAGAGAGAGAGAGAGAGAGAGAGAGAGAGAGAGAGAGAGAGAGAGAGAGAGAGAGAGAGAG
>NW_022639456.1:2991448-3001540 GCF_010583005.1 Odontomachus brunneus | reverse complement strand
AGAGAGAGAGAGAGAGAGAGAGAGAGAGAGAGAGAGAGAGAGAGAGAGAGAGAGAGAACTCGATTTTGAAAATAAAAACACGTCGACAAAAATTCAATTAGCCACATAATCAGTTTCGTTGAAAATAATGACTGACACGACAAGAACAAAGCCACATGTACTTCTATCTCGCGCTGCCTCAGTCGACATCACAGATCAAGTCACACTCCACGTGGCTCATTAGATCGTAATTGATACGTCACATATTCGAAAGTAACCCACTCGACATCGCGTCATCCACGGTGCACTTCCAGAAGTGCATTGAGTGATACGTGGTAACTTCGAGGAAGGCATTCGACACCTGGCGCTTGCGGGAATGCGATTAATGCACATGCCTGATACCACACAAAGCGACGTTGCGTGGACGAGGATAAGCGCGAGCTGCCAGGTAATCCGAGTGCGATGTAAAAATAGACGTAGCAATCGGGAGACGCTGAGTGAGCGATCCGGTGGGAACACACTTCCTTCCTCTTAGCGCGGCTTAGCGGCACTTGCGCGTTAGTCGAGATCGAAGAGCCGGTATCGCGAAGTGCTGGGGGTTTTGTGGTGGACTTGGCTCTCGGGTGAAGAGTGAGACAGAGAGAGAGAGAGAGAGAGAGAGAGAGAGAGAGAGAGAGAGAGGGAGAAAGAGAAGGAGAGAAAGAGAGGCCGACGAGCTTAGAACAGAGGAAAAAGATGTATGTGAGAGAACGAGAAAGGGACAGAGATAGGGATAGAGAGGGAGAAAGAGAAGCGCAAGTGCGGTAGCACCAACGGCCAGATAATTTATTATGGCATTACTCACCGGCGGACACCTCAATGGTCAATGGAGAAGCCACGTGTGTATAGCCGGTGCGCCCAGGCGCGCCTCCTCGCATAGTTGATATCATTTAGTTCCCCTCGCGCGAGCGCACCGCGTCGGCGGTTCGCGACGGAGGTGGACGGCGGCGCGCACCTCCTCGGCCTCCTCGTGGCAGTGGTGGCGAGCTTCGGCGCATCGTGTAGATCGGTCGAGCCCGATAGACCGGTTTCGTGTCACGGCGTCCGCCGCAATTCGTCCCGGCGAATTCGAGGTCGCGAGGATGATCCCCCCGAGAGGATCGCGAACGGGTCAACCGCGTTCTCGCGGATGTTCCCGGTGGACTTGTCCATCTCGTGGCCGGCTGGACATTCTCGCACGGGCGTGACGTAGAGTCTATTCTACTTTCCGAATGTCCGGAAACGGACGACGAAGTGGGTCACAATAATTGAGACTGTCAGAGGTAAAAAGTCAGAGGCTTTTTGTCCATTTTTTTTTATTTGTACTTATAACATCAGGATACATTAGTGCCGGTTTTCGTAGTGAAACAGATCAATGCATTTAATTTTTGCAAAATAAATTCGCACACACAGTGGGGTTGATTAATTTAGCCCCTAAGGGCTCAATCGCAATTTGGGATCCAAATGATCTCTCAGGATCTCTTCTGAGATTTCATAAAAAGCGTTGTTATTAAAAGAAACGTCGACATGCCTTCGTCGATATAAAAGTGAGCACTGCGATCGTTTTAGGGTCGCTTCTATAGATACGAACTGTCGAGAACTCGCGAACGAAACTTTTTAATGTGTATCTCTCCGGGAGAATACGACGGTGAGAACGACTGCGTCTGCCGCTGACAAGTGGTTACTTACGGAAGCGTTAAAATGCGTATTCGCGTGGTATATAGGTGCGATCGATCGCGACGGAATAAGCCGCGCCGTGTCGGGAATAACGATCCTTGCCCGAGCCCGCGGGCCGTCTCCAGCTTTACGATCGGCCGAGTGATTTTTCTATTTGTTTCTAAAAAAAAAAAAAAAAGAAAAGAAGCGAGGAGACTCGTAAAAGGCAGCCATTCGTTCGCCGCCGTAAAGTGGCCAGTCGCGAAGGGCTGAAAGGGAGGGTTACACGGGCCATCAAGGTTGCACAATCTGTCATACAAGTTTGGTGGGGCGGCAACCTGTTGCTTCATTGTTACTCCGAGAATGTGCACACGGCACCGCGTATATAAACTACCTTTCTCCGGCACCTCCACACGAGCCCGCGCGCTATAACATCGTCGTATTGCACCGGGTTGTGCGTTTCGTACGAGACTCGTTTTCAGCGACGCAACGTGACGCCACATCGTGTGCGAAGTCTAGGTAATTGTCCCGTCGAATTTGTTGAACATTACGAAGGAACATTTGTGAGGGTCCCTCGTCGACTTTTCGACGAGCCACGTACATATCGCAGTCCATTTGAAGGAAGGACAAGCTTTTTTGTGTCCTTCCTGTCACATTTAAGGATCGAAACGCTCATATGTATACGCGTCATTGACTGACGAGCGATAAGAGGCGTCACGAGGCATTACGAGGCGTAGCACGTGCTTTAATGCGTTCGTTATCAATGCCGCCGTCGGTATCACGTTCATTAACACGTGTTTCTCTGTTACAGGTGTATCTATGCGAGTATCAACGCCACCAGCGAATATCCGAATTGCCAGGCCGGGTCGACTGTGAGTCACAATTCTGCATCGAGAAACCCGGACAGCTGTCACGAGATGCAGGACGTGGGGACGCATGCAGCGATACATTGCAGATTTCCAAATGTGTCCAATCATTTGTTGTGCGATATATGTACAGTTTCAAAAGATGCTTTGACATACCCTTACTGAGAATAAAAAATACCCGAATCGAAATATATGTCGGCATTCATAGCTCGTTACTTAAGTCATATAATTTATTATATTTCGTCTATCTCTTCGTATTCATTTTAGATAAAAATATTGTCATACAGTCGAATAAGGATTTAGGAATATAAATATATAATTAATTATATTTTTAATTAAAAACTGTAGATAACTGTAGATAAACACAGAGATAACTATAGAATCTAGTAGAAGTTATACATGCTGTATATTGTACAATTAACATGTATTACATATGTAATATTTCTATTGTGATTTCTATTGTATTTTTACTTTTGTGCTATTTTAATAAAATAAATATAATGTAATGTAAATTTGAATAAAGTACTTTATCACACATAACAGTCTTATTATCATATTTTCATTATCACTTCTCTTCAAAACAACACCTTCAGTTTTGGCGTTTTGGTATTAGGAGAACATAATGTGAAGAAGTATCAGGACCCTTTAGTGGGAATTCGAAATACCTCCTTGTGCATCATATTCTCCTGACACAAATCTACGAAACAGAAGAATTTCTGATTTCTGGTTTTGGCGTTTTGGTATCAGGAGGACATGATATGCGAAGAGGTAGCAGGAGCTTCTGGCGCGAATTTGAAATACCTCCTTGCGCATCATGTTCTCCTGATACAAATCTACGAAACAGGAAAATGTTTCCTGGTTTTGGCGTTTGGGTAACAGGAGAATATGCTGTCCGAAGAGGTAACAGGAGCTTCTGGCGGAAATTCGAAATACCTCCTTGCGCATCATATTCTCCTGATACAAATCTACGAAACAGAAGAATTTCTGGTTTCTGGTTTTGGCGTTTTGATATCAAGAGAACATGATATGCGAAGAGGTAGCAGGAGCTTCTGGCGGGAATTTGAAATACCTCCTTGCGCATCATATTCTCCTGATACAAATCTACGAAACAGAAGAATTTCTGGTTTCTGGTTTTGGCGTTTTGATATCAAGAGAACATGATATGCGAAGAGGTAGCAGGAGCTTCTGGCGGGAATTTAAAATACCTCCTTGCGCATCATGTTCTCCTGATACAAATCTACGAAACAGAAGAATTTCTGGTTTCTGGTTTTGGCGTTTTGATATCAAGAGAACATGATATGCGAAGAGGTAGCAGGAGCTTCTGGCGGGAATTTAAAATACCTCCTTGCGCATCATGTTCTCCTGATACAAATTTACGAAATTGGAGAATTTTTTCCTGGTTTTGGCGTTTTGGTAACAGGAGCTTCTGACGAGAATTCGAAATACCTCCTTGTGCATCATATTCTCCTGATACAAATCTACGAAACAGAAGAATTTCTGGTTTCTGGTTTTGGCGTTTTGGTATCAAGAGAACATGATATGCGAAGAGGTAGCAGGAGCTTCTGGCGGGAATTTGAAATACCTTCTTGCGCATCATGTTCTCCTGATACAAATCTACGAAACAGAAGAATTTCTGGTTTCTGGTTTTGGCGTTTTGGTATCAAGAGAACATGATATGCGAAGAGGTAGCAGGAGCTTCTGGCGGGAATTTGAAATACCTTCTTGCGCATCATGTTCTCCTGATACAAATCTACGAAATTGGAGAATTTTTTCCTGGTTTTGGTGTTTTGGTAACAGAAGAATATGATGTCCGAAGAGGTAGCAGAAGCTTCTGGCGGGAATTCGAAATACCTCCTTGCGCATCATATTCTCCTGATACAAATCTACGAAACTGGTGATTTTCAAACTTGCCTGTTTTCATTTATTGATATAAAAAAATGAATATTTTAGGAATGGCATAAAAAAATAAAAAGTTGGTTGTGATTTAAGTTGATTTTTATTTATATTTTGATGTACATATATGATATTATACAAACTAAGGTGTAATGTATAAATATGTATGTTACATATAAAATAAGGTATAATAAAATATAAAATAGAAATTAAATATACAATGTTTACAATGTACAATACAATTAGATTACATACTATTTGGTAAAAATTTCGCAGTCGCACGATACTCGATAAAAAATTTGAATGGTCTCTAATTAGTATTTTAATTACATTAAATGCTATAAAGATTTTCTAATTTGCTTTACGATTTTGAAGATGTCCTTACTTTGTCTTTCGCGATAGAATTTTTGGGACCGACCGACAACTCGTCTTAGAAACGCTTTAAACGCTCTTAAATTACATCTCACAACAGCCGAGTCTAATTTTGCAACTGTGATACCGGATCCTTTTCTCGTATTCTCTTACTCTCTAAGATAACATCCTAGAAGTACCCCAATTCGAATACTTGAATTGGACATTATACTCAGCATCGACGTAAGGATACTTGGGCGGAGAATGTGCATTACTAATTTAGGCAAAATATATAGACTGTTAATTTAAGCACGATTATAGTTCAATTTGCGTTAAGGAGAAGTTTCGGCACTTTGGGTCATTCGACTCGCCATCATTCGACTTGGTGTCCAAAGATCTTCAGTACTTCAAGTACCTGAAATGCCGTAACCTTCCCCTTACCGCCAATTAAATCTTCCCCTCATAGAATACACTTTGTCCAGATATTCTTATGTCGACGGTACACAGACAGGTGAAAGTAGGCAATTTCATGGTGCGCTGAACCCGATAAGCAACTCGCGATGTAACACGCGCCGAAGGAGACGATGCTGTAGCTGTCGCAAACAAGCTAGACATTAACGTGACACGATTTTTGTCATTTTTTACGAGTTTGTTTTTACGGATAGCGGCTCGTTACGCTCGGACGCGTAGATTGCCTGAAATCGCGCGCATCGAAAGGGATAAACGTTTAATCCGCGCGCGCTCGCATTTACGAAGGAGGAGGAAACATTCGTACAACTAATTTTCCGTCGATCCTACGTCGGGAGCATCGAACCGTGAATCCTTACCAAATTGGCTTCCAGGAGTCTAAGACTTTAATCAGGGTGCACGTCGAGCTCCACCGAGATGCGCGGGTGAGTTCCGCGAGCGAGTTCCGCGAGCGGCCGATTATTTTGTCGATTAAATCGAGGGTATCGATCGCCACGACTTCGCTCTTGCCACGATCTCTTGCCGGTGTGCGCCGTTGAATTACGGAATTCTTCGACTTCTCGCTTATTGCTCGCAATGCATTTATTCGCGATACGGGAAAAATAGCAGAGCTATATGTACCAATGAAAAGCCGCCGCCATTTGACGCGAATTAATCCTTTGCGCACACTCTCATGTGTCCGTCCTCAGCAGCCGGAGCTGAAACAATGTAAAGGAAATGTCCGCATTATTTGCTTTCAGAAGATCATACAATTAACATATTCGCCACCGGTGTTTTATCCGAAAAACCTTCTCCACAGACCACTTTGTGTTTTTCTTTTCAAGTAATTGTATAAAACATGTTTAATTTGATAATGTGAACATAGAAACTAATTTTCGCTGCTGTATATATGTGATCTAGCGAAAAAATTATTTTACGTAACTGTGTAAAACAGATTTAGCTTAATAATATTGTGAACACAGCAAATATATTTGCTGTGACGTATGTATGACGTTGGTAGCGAATGTGTCAAGAGATACATACAAATATGTCGATAAAAGTGCCTTCAAACGTGACTTATGGCCTTTTGATTCACTCATAAGCACATTTAGAGACACTTTCGTCGATAAAGAAGAGTCCAGAATAAGAACCAAAGAATTATGATATAATCTCGCGAAACCTACACGGAAAAAAAGATCTACTATATGGACAACTAAACATAATTTGCTGTATTAGCCATTTTTTCTTTGCTGCAGGAGCCAATTTCTTTACTACGATAACAAGAAAATCTGTTCCTGCAACAAAAAAAATAACTAAAGCAGTAAATTATGTTTAGTTGTCCATCTGTAGCAAATTTGCTACGTTAGCCACTTTTCTTGTTGCATGAGCAGACTTTCTTGTTATCATAGCAAGGAAACACAGCGAATTATATTTAACTATCCATATGTAGCAAATTAGTTTGCTGCTGCAGCAAATTATTTTTTTCCGTGTAACAGTTATGTGTAGCCTCTTCTTATATTTTACGTA
Organism: Odontomachus brunneus; assembly: GCF_010583005.1. NCBI lineage: Eukaryota > Metazoa > Arthropoda > Insecta > Hymenoptera > Formicidae > Odontomachus > Odontomachus brunneus. The sequence continues at coordinate 2,994,803 of NW_022639456.1, read as the reverse complement.
GAAAATAAGTAGAAATATTTGTCACAAGTTGGCTGTCAAGTTTAAATTATTTCGCGAAGGGTTGAACTGTTCGCGAAGGGAGCGCGCGTGCGCAACTTCGTCTCGCGCGTTACCTAACAAGGCCCGCTTGAGTAACTCGCCTCCCACTGCTCGTGGCCTCGCTGCCGTTTAAGAATTTAATAAACGATATCACTGCCGGACTGCAAACACACGGGGGGCTCGAGACTTCCGCCGTGGCGCTGGGTTATTACCCACGTATGCCCGTCTAGCTTGAACCTAACCGGCGGAGTTTAAGGACTTCTGCCATTAAGCGTAGTCGATGGGCTTTCAGATTTCATGGCGCTTGCTTACGGCAGAGAGGAAGGTAGAAGGCGAAGGCGCAGCCGAAAAGGACCCTGATATTCATATAATTTAGATCCAGTTAACACACGATTGCTTCCTCGAGAACGCCTGACTTCTTCCTACCTGCCTGCCTGCCTGCTTGCCTGCCTTCCCGTTTCCCGCACTAACGACCTTCGTCAATCAACAATCTACTACCTGGACTGCGCTCGGCTGAACGCATCGAATCGCGTCGATTTGTCGCGCACACGTGACAGTTGTTATCGATAACGTTTTGTTTAGTTTCTGCCGCGCGCACGCCTCAATGCCCCTCTCGCGAGTTTCGCCGTACTTTTTCGAAATTACAACATTTTGCGGTGCTTTGAATTGTTGTAGAGTGCAAACGCAAACACGGCGGCAGGGAGCGGGGCAGCGAAAATATAAAATACGACAGATATAACAAATAGGAGAAAGGCGAAAAAGGATAAAAAGGGAACGAGTTGAAATGAAAATAGGAGTAAGTGTATCCACCGAGAATCCTTGGATGTTTCATTTAGATAATCTATCCGTATTTTGGACTATCTATTAGAGATTAATTCCTGTATTCATAGTCAGAGCTTATATTTAAGGCCTCCTTAAGTTCATCTTCAGATGCTCTGAAGCCAATAAAATGATCCATAGAGGCATCTGAAGATAAACTCAAGGAAGCCTTAAATATAAGGCCTGACTATGAATACATAAACATTGTGAATTGAAGAGAGAAACGAGAATGTGTTGATCGACATTGAATCTAGCGGTCGTTATTGACGCGTCTCATTGTTACACGCATATACAATCGAGAGAATGCACACTGAAAAAAAAATACTTTGTAAAAATTTGTTTGTTGGATATCAAGTTTATTTCACTTATATTTCATAAATAAATTTTCAAGTGTTTTTTCTCAGCGCACTGACTGAAAAAGTATCTGGAAAATAAAAAATATTTATTCGATGGATATTGACAATATTTTTACTTATATTAATATACATATTTTTATATTGAGAACAAATTTTTTCTAACTAAAAAAATATGTATATTTTCCCAAACCCGTTGCTTTTTACAAAAGTGTGTTGTTGTATTGATCGTGGAACAAGTCCATTGACCATTTTCACAAAAGTTATTATTTATTCCATTTTAAACTAAAAAATTTAAATAAATATGTTATTAGTTTCCCTCGAATAAATGTTCCTTACTTTCCGAATATCTCTTCTCTCAGTGTGTTACTTATCTCTAATGTAATGACTTGTTAAAGTCAGCGTAGAAATTCTCGAGACCGAAAGTCGGGAGGGGCGCGAGCAATCACGAGGAAAGGGAGCGCGCTTAATTAGCCCGAAATGTAATATTATCTTACAATAGAAAAACCTTTGATGACTGACATCTTCAGCCAATTAGGTGAATTAATTTTCCACGATTGCGTCGTCGGTTACTTCAACGAAGCAAATTGTGCGAAAAGAAAACTTGGTTTCGACGCGAAGACGCACTTGTTGTACAAAGGTATTCATTCTTATACATTATTATTCTCATCGTACGTCGTGCGTTGGATGATAAAGTCTCGTTGCGGCGACGTAATGAAATCGAAAAAGTTTATCCTGCACCGAGGGAAGAGCTCCGTGGAACTTTAATCATTTCCCGTTACGCGTTTCCTTTCTTTAATACGCACCCGTATTTTCAGAACGTAAGAGAAATATCACGTTGTCTAGCTCACGCATGGATCAAATATCCTCCTCGCGTCTCTTCATGGAAGAACGCATTATTTATTGAAGTACGACGTTATCGGTGTATTTATATTCATTTGTTTCTCTTGCAATTTTATAACAAGATAATAGTCCGTATTATTTAGAAGTAAATGTTATTTAGCATGTCCGACACGAACCGCATCGAGAAACCCGCTGTTTCCGGTACGATTTAATTTCTCGCCGCAATGTGTGTTTCGCATTCTCCAAATGCAAGCTAGCGTCATTTGCGTCACCACACGTGGAATAAAAATAAGGAAGAGCGGCGAATTACCGCGAATTTCGCGGGGACGATATTGCGCTTAAACGAAGAGAGGGTAAAAGAGAGAGAGAGAGAGAGAGGGAGAGAGAACGCTCGCTTGAGATCACTGCGTGTGTGTTTCTAAAATTGTGGTTTATGAAAATGGGAAAATGGGAAAATGGAGACCGTTCTGGTTACGTGCATTTCACTTGTTCTTAATGTGTATAGCGCTGTGTCGATAACGTGAATAAAGAGATTACCGCGGGTTAACGCGTAACACAACGGAAGCTTCAATGCGCGCGCAGCATAAAAGTGCGTGATTTCGCAATTTTACCTCGGCCGGTCGCGCGAAATTAATAACTGTTGACAATTTAATTGCAGTCGTGTTTACGACTCCATGACGCCAATTCTCGCGAAACAATAAAACCGTTCGCGTCGCGTCGCCTCGCTTGCTCTCTCTCTCTCTCGCGCGCGCGCGCGCGCGTGCTAAAGCCTTCCGTAAATAACAATTTTTCAGCGAAGTGCTGCAAAAGGGCAGTAACGTGTCGAGGCGAGTATTGATCCGGCTACGGCGTGGCCCAATTACAATATTTTATTGAACTATAACCACGACGCGCTCGCTCGCGTTGAATGCGCAGAGAGAGAGAGAGAGAGAGGGGGGAAGGAAAAGATGAATAGTGGAAAAAGCTTGGCGGAATTTTTCATTATTATTGGATTAAAAGCGACGAAGACGGCAGTGAGAGGCTCCTTGATGCACGAGAGCGTGTCTTATCATTAGTCCGGTGCCCGTTATCATTGTCCGGGCGAACAACCACTAACACTCGCCCGTTGGCCGAAACATTTCTAGCGTGGCCGACTAATGACCCGATAGTCGAGATAGCGAGACGTAGAAACAAGCATTACTCGTTAGACACACGACGATAGCGAGATCGAGAAAGAAAGCGAGACAGAGCGAGAGAGAGAGAGAGCGAGAGAGAGAGAGAGAGAGCGAGAGAGAGAGAGAGAGAGAGAGAGAGAGAGAGAG
>NW_022639456.1:2983972-2988658 GCF_010583005.1 Odontomachus brunneus | reverse complement strand
AGAGAGAGAGAGAGAGTTCGGCTGAGGAAATCGGTATAGGTGGGGATCTCGCCGCGGGTCTTTTCATTATCCGGTAATCGACTCCTCGAGCTGTGCCGTGAAAAATGCTTTTTTGGATTCGATGCGGCTTTCAGTGATAACGGACAGACAGAGTGGGTGGAGGGAAGGACAAGCTCCGCTCCGGATTGTCATCCGGCGCGATCGTTCATCGCGGCCAGCGTCGGCACGCGAGCCGCACCATCTTCGCCGTCGCCGATCAACCCCCGGCAAGAAGATCGCGAGTGACGGGAGTTTTTCGCCTGGGCTCGCCTCCGTCGGAGGCGGGAGCGGATGGCCCGGTGATATACAGCGGCTCTCAGCAAATTAAATGAGGGTGGTTTGCAGTGCTGACACGTACACCCGTTCGTCACACCCTAACCACACGAGCGGCCACCCCTTACTTGCGCCGTGAGAAAGGGAGTGTGAGAGAGGGAGGGAGGGAGAAGGAAGAGTTGGAGATGCTAAGAAAAAGAGAGGAGAGAGACTCGCCCCCGCCAATCCGGCCGGACGCCGAAATTGAACTGCGGAGCATCGATGATAATGGCGATGCATACTTCAACTGCAGCGGCCGAAAAGAGGCCACCTCGAGATCTAACCGGTTCCGAGACGTGAGCGGCTTGAGAGTACCCGAAGAGGCATCGCCGGGGAGTCGGCCGGCCCTCGTCAAAAATGCACGTAAGAGCGGCGGTGCGCCCTGAGAAACTCCTGCTTTTCGTTAGACCAAGTCCACGTGTCCAAGGGACGAAAGAATGTGTTGTCGCGCGCGGCTTTATGCGCCTCCTTCTCGCTCGGAAACGGAAGGATACACGGAAGGACGTCGCCGTGAAAGATTTATCGCGATGGAAAACGCCACGGCGGACGAGGGATCTCGTAGAGATCGCGCGATCTCCTCCTCGTTTCGTTCTCGTGCGAATCTCCGCGCAATTATATCGTTATTCGCCCTGCGCAAACGTCCTTTCCTTCCCTTATTATGTTTTTTCTGGAGCGTGAGAGACGTAGAATTTATGATCCGTTGATGTCGGACGATATGGGCAATGGGGGTGCAAAAAGGCAGACTGATAATGTAATGAATGAGTGTCTAAGTGTTCCCGTAATTTCCGTGTAAAGCTACACGGAAAAAAAAGATTTGGTTGAATTAATCAAATATCTGGTCGAATATGAATGATCCAGAAATTCCGATTGAAGTAACTCGAATTCTATTTAAGTTAACAAGATTTTTGGTAGACTAACAAAACATGTCTGGTTATTTAACCAGACATATTTAGTTAAATAATCAGACATGTTTGGTTAGTCTACTAAAAGTCTTGTTAACTTAAACAGAATTCGGATTACTTCAATTGGAATTTCTGGATCGTTTATATTCGACCAGGTATTCGGTTAATTTAACCAAATTTTTTTTTTCGTGTAGACGCGATGATATTTGGAACAATTCAAATTTTCGCAGCATTGTATACATGTGCGGCACATTCTAAGCTAATACAAGTTTATACATGTTCCGGGCAATATTACACGGAAAAAAAAGATTTGGTTAATTCAAGTTGCGAAAGTTTCTTGAATTCTTAGTCATAATTTTTTAATAAATATCAATGTTACAATAGACGTGCCACATTTAGTCGAAATAATAAAATAGAAAGGAACTTATATGAACCAAAATGAAACTTAAATAAAACTATCATACTCTTTCCGTACAATTATCTGGACAAGTATCTTTCGGAGAATTATCTAATTCCACGTCGCGTATTTCAGTCAATCACCGGCGACCGAACAAATTATTTCAAGCTCCTAAAAGAATAATTCAAATTTTCTCGGCAGTTTTGTATCATCGCGCGACAATACGTGTCGATATCCGTCACGGATCGAAGTATTCCATTAGAAATTTATGCAAATGCAGCCAACTCCGTACCAACACAAATCACACTTGAAATATACTTCATGCAAGATACGCAAGTAGGTCGTACTTAATAATGTAGGAGCATAGGAAATTGTGCAAATTCCGTGGTCGCCAAGAATTCTGTGGTGTTACGTGATTTCTTGGGGAACAAAAAGGGAAAACGAGGTAGGAATGAAGAGAGAAAGAAAGGAAAGGAAGTAAGGAAGGAAGATACAAGTTGCTCGTGCTTCTTATCGATTTTCCTGAAATTAGTTCAAGACACAGACTCGTGTGGCCGGAAATGCTCGCGACCGCGAGTGTCTTGGATTTCGCGTCAAACGGCGGGCGAGTTCACCGAAACGATTTTTTTTAATTTTCAGGCGGCGTGAGACGCTCTTGTCGAGACGTGCGGTTGACATCGCAGACAATCGACGTTACGTCAAGTGACTTCTCTTCGCGAGGCTCCCCTTCACGAAGGCAGGAATTTGTTATCACGCGTGAGACAACATTCGACAAATTAAATCGCGTTTGACGTATTTCGTTTAACGCGCTGCTCGCGCGAACTTCAGATTAAATTTCCCGGCGCCATTCTCCCGGCTCTCGAACTGTGAATATCGTCCCGGCTTTCACCTTAAATTCGAGACGCGTCCGAACTCGCAAACTTGCGAAACGTAATTTGCCGCTTTAAGAGTAACATTGCCAATTCGGTAATACGCGCGAGTTGTATTATCGCCCTTATCCTGTTCATCGTTCGCGTTGTTGTCGTGCAACTCGTTGTTGCAAAGTCTAATAAAAGCTGATTACCCCGTACGGGAATTTTCATCGAGATGCGAGCACCTCGTATAAAATATATATTTGGAAAATTTCTCCTTCTCTTATGAAATATATGGAATTATCTTGAGAAGTCGTTTCAACCCCCCAAACACGTGCAAGAGAACATCCGTGAGAAGATGCGCGGAGAGAATTTTATGGTAGAAATAACTACAGAATTTTGTAGAATATACCGACATTTTGCATGTAATTTATTTCATATATGCTACTTCTATTTTAGCAACTGAAATGTACTAAAAAAACATTTTACTTTGACTAAATTTACTGTGTTGTTGTAAAATAGATTTTATTAACAATCAAATTTTGCACCACTGCAAAGACACAGTGAAATTGAAAGAAGAATTAATATGAAAAAAGAACTGAAATAAATAAATAAATGAATAAATAAATGAAATAAATAAATGTATTTTTTTTGTATATATACGCAGAGAATTTTATAGTAAACTATAAAACTTTTTTATAATCGAGGAGCGGATTGACATTCTATAATAATTTATTATCCTTTCATCAGATATGCTATTAAAAAATTCATTATGTCTAATAAAATTTATGTTTCTTAGCAAGACAGACTTTATTGATGATCTTTATTCCTGCACTGCTGGAAAGACATAATGAAAAAATTTAAAAAAGAATTTACGTGTGAAAAGGAGGCATAATATATATATATATATATATTTTCTCCGTGTACGCTTACTTTTAACTTTTCTGTGACGCATACACGACTCATCGAAAATTTGACGACGACATGCTCTCTCGCTCTCTCTTTCAGTTTTCGTAGAAAGATTTAACTTACCACGTCGTTGACTCACACACAAACATCGTACGATCGCGTAGTTACCCGGAATCGTGTCTACACGCGAGACGTCACACACGACACTTCGACTCGAGAATTACGTCGCAAGGCGAAACCCGAGGTCGTGGTCGCGTAAGGCCGCGGGCCATCGTCGCGAGCACGTATCGCGAAAGCATTCGCGAATACGCTCTATGCATGCGAGACGCAATAATTTGTGAATATTCGCCGCGGCACGTTCGCGGTGGTACGTATTGCCGCGCGACGCGACGATGAGGAGGGCAGAAGCAGGCAGGAGGAGGAATGGGAGTAGGAGGAGGAAGAGGAAATCGCGGCTAAGTAGGTGGAGGTGAAAGCAATAAGACCTCGCAATGCGCGATCGTACGTAAGGAAACATACGCACGCGCTCGCTCACTCACTTGGGCAGACACTCGCACGGCTGCCGATTCCGTAATTACTCGCGGCGAGTACCGTTTATACGCCGGCCGGGCGCCGCCGCACGCCATCGAGTCGTCACCTTTTAATCATTATAACTTTATCGCGCGCGTGGTACGGTATAACTCGAGGATACACCTCGGGCGCCTCAGCTTACGTGCCGCCCCGCATTATAAACGTCCCGCGGCGGGGCCAATTTCACGAAATTACGGCGATCCCGCCGCCAGTAACGCCGCAGTCGTGGAAACGGGCATTAATATCGAGCGTGGCCAAGACGTGGTTTAAGGTGGCGGCCGCCAGCCCTCTCCGCCGCAGCACCCTTTCGCAGCCTCGCCTTATCGCATTCGCGACAGCGGGATATGGAGCTATCAGGATGCGGCGGGCCGACGATGAAGTTCGCCAACTTCGAGGCTGATACCGTCGGATACGCCCAGTCGCACGGCTCGCACAATCTTTTCCCACCGTGGTTGCGCGCACGCCTCGGAACGGCCGAAGGTAACTCGGATATAATATCGCACGATGTCGGCGGCGAGACGACGACGTTGACGGCGAGAGGGTAAGACCGGAGGCGACGCGACGCCTTATTTATGTGGCTAAGGGTCGCGGCGCTTAAACGCAACAAATCGATTAGCGCAGTTTTATCTTCTTTCCGCGCCTTTCGACCACCCTTTCTTCTCTCTCTCTCTCTCTCTCTCTCTCTCTCTCTCTCTCTCTCTCTCTC
>NW_022639456.1:2948579-2980652 GCF_010583005.1 Odontomachus brunneus | reverse complement strand
CTTTTCTCTCTCTCTCTCTCTCTCTCTCTCTCTCTCTCTCTCTCTCTTTCACTCTTTCTCCCTCGTTTTTTCTAGAACACGAAAGCGTCGCGGCAGAGTTTTAACCCCGGGACTCTCGTCTCGCACGAGCTCGGAATCGGGGCCGGCTTTCCGATACAGTTAAGCGCAAAATGTGGTAACGACGGAGGCGGGATCGCGATTTTCCCTGAAAGCGCGCTCGCGCCAGATACGGGACTATCTGGTTTTAAGTTGACCGTGCGTCAGATATTAGAAGGAGGCGGCTGTGCCGTCGCCGCCGAACTTGGCGGATTTTCGCGCGGCAGGAAGGAAGGAACTCCCGCTCGGACGTGTCGTTTTCGCAAAAGTCCGATACTCCGCACTGCCGATCGATACACGTACCGCCCACACGCTTATGCGACCGGCATACCACCTCGACACATAATTCCGTACGTAATATCGCGGCGAGGCACGCGGCTACTAAATTCGGAAACTTCGACAACTTGCAACTTCGCCGTTCTGCCGCCCCCGTCCCGGCAACCCCGATCTTTCGCCAAGCGTTATGGACACGTTGGCGTCTTGGGTGACAACGACACTCCTCTCTCGTCCACGATAATGGAAAGTATCGGAAAGCACAGCCGCCCTCATGTCGTTCTCCCTCCGTCTTCCCCCTCTCTCTCTCTCTCTCTCTCTCTCTCTCTCTCTCTCTCTCTGTCTCTCTCCCTTTGACAGTATCCGTGTTGGGTTACCTGTCAAAAGCCATTCTCGCCAGATTACCTTACGCCCGTTATTTCGTCGAGTAGATAATATTCATTGCTCTCCCCAGTCTCCCCTCGCGGTTACCGAAATCATTATCTTGTGACTACGAAACGAGCACCGCAGAAGAGAGACTATGGACGTGATCTAGATCGATAACTCGGCATCCGGAATAATGTACTTGTCGATTGACGACGCTTCGGCTCCGCGAGGACGCGCTTTCATCTTGCCAGATGAGATCTCGGGAATTCATTCCGGCCGTAGACGTTATTTAGGACGACGTTGCTGTCGACGATAACTGATGCGGAGACCGATGTATTACTATACACTTTTTACCTCCCCCCGACACAACGCTGTGGAAACTATCTCCGTTTTTCGTCGTCGCTCGCGATCTCGCGTGTCCCGCCGCCACTCGTTAAATGCAAATCGATCTTGAACCGATTCTGAATTTAGTCACGCGTTCATTCTCGCGAGCGTGACCAGAGGAGAGTGAAAGAGAGAAATGAAAAGATAAATTTATTAAGCCTTGAGAGATAAAATCCCTTCAGACATACCGCATAGTAGGAGTACAGTATATGCATAAAAGTATAATATGAATAAGAAAAAATAGAAAACAGAATATTACAGCAGATATAATGCAATGATCCACTCTAAAATATATAAAATTGCAGATGGAAAAATAAAAAGGAAGGAAACAAATTCTAATCAGTAATCAAGGAAAAAAAGAAAAAATTAAGCACGTCTTGAAAATCCGATAAAAAACATAGAAATATGATAACAAGATGTGAAAAGTAACGAAAAATAGTGAGAAAATAATGTGGCAGAATGTAATAAGAATACAAGAGAAAGAGAGAGAACGAGCAAGAAGGAGGAAGAAATTATCCTCGAAGTCGCGATAAATGTCGTTTCTATCGGAAAGAACAAAGTGCAACGTGCTTGATACAACACCCTACGCGCGCGCGCGCAGGGTAACGCCTGGCACATTTTCTTACGTGGCGAACTCGAAACTCACTTTTAATACCGTTCCCCTCGACTTTCTAATGCTTTTTACGTGGCCTGCACACGGCGCTATCAGCGTTAACAACGAGTTATGAATACGAACCTCGGTTTCTAAGTGCATTAAGTATGCGGGCCTGATAAGGGCGCGGGGAGATTAAGAGGGTATAATACGAGGAGAGGGAGGGTGGGTGTGTGATAGCGCGTTTTATGGGCCGACACTAACGATTTTAAATGAGGCGAAACACGGGAAAGAGACCGCGTTCGCGTTCGCGCGAGCTGGGGCTGAGGAACGCGGGTTTCGCGCGAATATTGTCTCCCTCGCGAGCGTACACGGCGGATTAAACGACGTGCAAACCTCCGCGGCCCCGCTGAGATTCCCGATTTATGAAGCGTATACACACGACGCGATATTCGCGCGAGCCCTCCCGGTCCCCCCGGAAAGTCGCGCATGCGAGACCTCGTTTCACGGATTGTCGCCGGGACAAACGCCGTTTCATTGCGAACAACGGCGGCGTTCAGCGCGGCGCGAAACGCTTTCGGCGAACGGGGCATCGTTAATGAGAAAAAGAAACAGAATGAGAGGGAAGAAGAGAAGAAGGGAAGGAACCCAGGCAGATGAAGACAACAAATCGGTTCATTCGCCGGCGATGGGGCGCAATCAACTCGATAGCCCTCGACAGAGGAACAATCTTGAAAAAAAAAAGAAGAAGAAGAAACAGAAGGAAGAGAAAAGAACGAAAGAAAGAAAAAACAACATAGCCCGGGCCCGGAGAGATTTACAATTCACGGAGGAGTCGGGAAAAGTTAACGCGAACGTGCTCTCCCGAGCGAAAGCAAATCGAACTGTCATTAGCCGTTACGTCGTTAGCTCCGCGAGCGCCATGTTACGCGGATGATGTGTCCGAAATTGCCGAAGGGGGTTCGAAAACAAGCTATCCTCGCGCGGACGGGCGCGCGGTCGTCATCCTCGCGGTTGGAAAAACACACATAAATAACCGTCGACGCGGCGGTTCGTTCGCGCAGAACTCGTCGCCGCGATGAATATTTAAAGCGAGATACTTTCTCGAACTTCGCTCCCTTCTCGCGATACCGTCGAGCTTTTCTCTGCCATCGTGCTTTCGTGGCGGTGAAACCTGCCGTCTCGCTGCGAGGCGGGTCTCGAGGGGTAAAACTGGTAAATTGGTCGTTTGATTCTCGATCAATCAAGAGCGAGTTAGCGTTCGCGACGCTAACTGTGTCGCCGTTTCTTATGTCCATCACGAACGCTACAGCCGGCGAAATGCTGATCCGGCTGTGTGCGGAATTCGCGGGATTCGAAGACCATAAAGGCGGCAGGAAGATGGCCGATACACGTCAAATATATGGAAAAAAAATTGATTGAATTAATCTGAATATGGAATGTGTTAACTGGACGTTTGGAGGAAATGAACTAATCATAATTTTAATTAAGGTAATCAGACAAATTTGGTTACACGCGTTCTAGTTAAAGTAACTAGAACGCGTTATTTTTATAGACAAGCGAGGAAAAGGCAGACAGAGACGGATATTTGGAGAGATAGAGAGGAAAGTGGACAGGGACGGAAGGCTGAAAGGGTTAAACGCAGAAAAGACTCGACGTAGTCCTCTGAATTCAATAACTCTCCGGCTTATCCGCCTCAGCGTGACGTCCACGGCTAGCCGGACGACTTCAAAAGGCTGCAGAGGGCGGAAAAGAGGGAGACAGCGAGAGAGAGAGAGAGAGAGAGACAGAAAGAGAGAGAGAGGGGTGGGACAGGGAGAGAAATCGCGAAATCTGACGACGAGTGGCTTTTCGGAAAAATCAGACTCAGCATGTAGGACACTTCCGCGCTGCCGAGAAAGTCCTTGAACTGCTCGGAGGAGTCCGCGGGAGTCGTAAAGTGCCGTTGCCACCGCCTCCTCCGCCACCTCCGCGCGGCTCTCCCTCCTCGAGGAGAACGTGGAGAGAAGTTAAGATGGTACAACGTGGAGATAAAACATGTACTTCCAACCGCAAACGACGACGTGCCTTTTGATCTCTCGACGGTCATCTTCAAAGAGCGAGAGAGCTTGTTCGCGCGTCACCCCTCTTCGCCCAATGATTCTTTCACGCGAATATATTCCGCTTATACGTGCTTCGATGCGCGTCTCGAGATCGCACCACCGACACACCAGAGACTGTGTCTGGCGTGATCGCGTTAATTAACTGCTTGGGTTGAAATAACGTCTGCCAGACGTTGTTTGTGCTTTCGCGAGCCAAATGTGCGCGCTGTTAATCACAAACCTGACTCGAAGCTCGAGTAACTTTTACTTGTACCGAAAGTCTTTTAACTCTGGAAAGGTAGCAATAATTTATGATATAATTAAGGTAGGACTGTGTAAGTCTTATTTACTCCAATAATATGTCACGAAAAAGCAGTGTTATTCACTTCAGTAGGTACACTAGGATTCATAAATGCCTTTACACTTCCGGTATCTGGAGAACTGAACTTTCTCGATCTGGCGTATCGTTTCTCCGTAAGCATGAATCGTGACTGTTAGTTGTTGATTCTTTCAGTAACTAACAATCACGATTCTCGTTTACTGAGAAAAAATGCGCCAGATAGAAAAAGCCCAATTCTCCAGATACCGGAAGTGTAAAGGTATTTATGAATTAGTGTAGGTATGTGATGAAATGAATACTAGTGGTGGTCTTAAGATTTTCGATATTATAGCAGAAGTTGATCGCTCGCATTGGCATAACGTCTCCCAGACGTGCTTTTGTGAGATAAATGCGAGCCTTGTTAATCAACAAACTTGTCTTAACCTTGTTACTTCGTGAATGCCAACGCGACGGGTTAAGGACATTGCACTTTGACGTAACTCGGGCACGTGGAGGTGTTGCTTTCCCGGCCACTTCCGCTCGACGTGTTTTAGGCGGCAAAATCGCTCGGTCTCGTTGAATTCTATCGGGCCGTTCGACAGTCGGGCGACAGCGAAACGAGTTATTCTACGTATTTATTTAGCTTTTTGCGCGCGAATACGTGCTGCGTAGTAAAAAACGATATCCGTTACCAGCCGCTCGCACTCCCTCGGCCAGATTAATTCGGATTATTCGTTAAATTAATTGCGGAGAATGCGCCCGCGCGGCGCCGGATCACGATTTCTCTTTGGAAAAAGCATCAGCAAGCGCATTTGCACAGTCCGTTAATTATCCGGGTATCGAATGGACACACAGGCGGACGCTTTAGGGGGCGAACGAATGAGACTCGCGACGGCTTCAACGCGCGAACATTACGAATGTATACGTATGTATGTGTTTGCCATTTATAAATCGGTTTCGCGAATTACACGGACTCGGAACTGCGTAAACTTGCGTTTAGCGCACCCACTCGTCACCGGTATCGCAATTCCCGCGTTGTAATCAGAAGCGACGCGTCCGGCCTGATACCAGGAGAAGTTAATTGGCGTGGCTTACTTCTTTTCGATCCTCGATCAGCCGAACCTCACGACGAGTCATACTTCCCTTGCCCTCTCTCTCTCTCTCTCTCTCTCTCTCTGTGATATACGGCGAAACAAAGAAATCGCCACGTGTCGCACGGCCAGTGAAAATAGAGAGCAGAGCTCTCTCTCTCTCTCTCTCTCTCTTGGCGAGCCTCCACTACCACCACCCTCCCGGTCGTTAAAGGCTCCAAAGCGTTTACGGCCGCCGTATTTCACCGGGCAGCGATGTGAAACAGTTACACAATTATCGAAAAACCATTATACGCCGACGTCGGCGCCGTTAACGGCGCGGATGTAGACGAGCGAGCGCGCACGCGAGTTTCGCGCGAACCTACGTATGCGCACTTTACGCACTTTACGCACTCTCGCGTCCGTCTGTCCGTCCATCCTGGGCCAGACCGGGTCGCGGACTCGTATAAGCAGACGAATCCGTGATTTATATCCGCCGGTTCCTCGTAAATACACGCGCGACAATATATCTGCCGGACGCTCGTCGCGCACTTTTCGAACGAGAGTTCCTCCACCACCCTCCCACCCGCTACTAACTACCCTCCTCTGTCTCTCCCTTCGTCGCTCCTCTGCTACTACATCCGTCTTCTTTTTTTCTTCCCCCTTTGCTCTTCCTTTTTCTTTCGGGCCTTCTTTGCCAGCGCGCGATGACGAACGGAGCGCGAGCGCCACGGCCATCAGCGGGAGGACCGATCGGGTTTACGATCCTCGTAAAATAAATCAATAAGCGCTGTTTTAAGGGCCTACCGAACGTTACGACGCTGGGCCTGCCTACCTGCATGCATGCATGCATGCATGCATGCATGCCTGCCTGCTTAGTTGCCCGCATTCCTACCTCTACCGACCACAACACACGCAACCTCGGAAAATTATTTCTTTCTCCGGCCTCGCGCGGCATCGATGTCTCCGCGGGGACGCCTGATTTGGAAAGTAGCCGAGACTCGTCCCGTACGTTACCGCGTCCGTACGTCGCAACGACACCCTGGTGGACGCGTAAGGGTCGTCGCGCGAGGTCCCACGCGGCCGTCCCGCCACGAAATCGCGGAATCCGCGCGATTCGGAGAAAAGAAAGGAGGAGAAACATCCACCGTCGTTGTCGGGGTTAAAATTTTACGGTCGCTGCAATAAGCACGATCGACGGAGGGTACCTCGAGTGGCAAAACGGCGACGTAATTGAACGTCTCTCGTGGGCTCGCGAGCAAGGCGGAGCGGGACAGAGAGAGGAAGAGAGACAGATTCGGCGAATTCAACGGACTACCTTGTTACACGGGAATTTGTGAAGAATTAAAGCGAACAGCCGAGCGAACGCCGCTTATTTACAGCGGCCAGAGCCGTGAGAGTGAGAGAGAAAGACGAGCCTCTCGCGCGATACGATACACGTCGCTGCAGAGTAAATAAAAGCGCTCGAAGGCGCTCGGTGGGACCGCCACGTAACTCTCCTCCCCCCCTCCCCGTCGTCAATAAATATTTATAACCGCATAAGGGTCCAACAAAGTATATTACGTTTTGTCGAAGTCGGGAAGGCGTCCCCACCTCGAGTGCCGTTCTTCCTGACCCTAGTTACGTACATATTTGAGCGCTACGCGCTCACTACAATGGTTATACGACGTTGTAAATCTTAATTCTCGTTGCATCTCTCCGGCGTACATCATCTAGAGGTCCCCTCTCCCTTTCTCAACTCTTCTCTCTCTCTTTCTCTCTCTTTCTCTCGTCTTATCTTTACTGCCGCGGCATAAAAATGTTCCGTGCGCGAAGGTGCGCGCCCTTCGAAATTCAACTGGGCTTCCCTTTGTCACCGTCCCACCTTTTTCTCCCTTTTATCTCGTGACAATAACTCACGCTACGCGAGCGTAGATGCGTTACATAAATTCGAGGGGCAAGGCGTGCCCGATGTATACGGACGAAATGTATTGTATTAAGCTGGAGCGAACGTGCACTCGGCGCAACATATGTAAGGAAACGCCAGACCGTTTCGGAACGCATCCTTAATATGTGGGAAACGCTTCGAGGACGTTACGGTGAGTCCTCTCCCCCCTCCTCTTCCTGCTGTGTTCCCGAGAAATAATTCTTTCTGAGGTGTCGCTGAGAGGCGACATAATACACATTTCACCCGACTGCTCACCACTGAGATTCTAGCCGCAACAAATCGATGTAACGCCAAGACTCGCCGGAAGAGCAAGTAGATCGACGACACTCACGAATTTACATTGAGACAGAAGATGGTCATTTTGCACTGTCTCCTGCGAAGATAAGCTTGCAGGCGTACAAGCTGTTAGAGAACGAAACTCCTTACAACTCGTCAAGTTGTCGAATCGAACACGCGTTTGCAAGACGGGTTTCTAGATGCTAATTTTCGCGCACCTGATCAGGAATTTATCTCATGGTTCTTGATCCCAATCGGTTACCTGATTTATACATATATAATCTTAATAAGGATTACTACACTGAGAGAAAAAAAAACACCTAAAAGGTAAAAAAAGGTAAAAAAATGTTTGGATGTTAACAACATATTTGTACCAATACACACTTTTACATGGAGAAAAAATTTCTCTCAAATGTGAAAGTATATATTTTCCTAAAACAACATCGTTGCTTCTCACGAAAGCATTTGTGTTTTATCCTATTTATACAAAAGAATTCAAATTTATGTAAATATGTTATTAGTGTCTAGATATTTTTCTTTCAGATTTTTTTCTCTCAGTGTAATGATTAGATGACCTTATTGATAATTAGGACCTGATATCATCACCTTGCACACAACCAGGTGACTGATTGGGATCAACCTGACCAGAATCGTGGAGTGATTTTCCAGTCTCGGGAAGTGACGCGTGGGAGAGAGAGAGAGGCACGCTTTTCATGTCCCCCGCCGTACGTCAAAGAGTTAAAAAGCCGACTAGCGATCGGTATTGAAGCGCGGCCGAGACGCAGCTGTCGCTTGAGCCTCGTCGGGAATCTATCTCGCGCTCGCACTGTCGCTCGCATCCTGTCGGCGGCAATTTACAACGTGCGCGCGGGCGCACGCCAACAACACCACCACGGCGAATAACAGCATCCAATTACGGCACCTCGTTCCGAGACGAGTGTTAACGCTTCCATAAAATATGCGAGCCCGATAATCACGGCCACGGCCACGGCGACGGCAGGAGTTATAGCGACAGGGACGAGCGGCGGCGGCGGTGGCGGCGGCGACGACGACGGCGACGGCGACGCCTGAGAACGCACTCGGAAACAAAATAATCCCACCTGGTCGGACAGAACAACGGTGTAACGATCGGAGGAGAGCCACGTGCTCGTCCACTCGCTCGCTCGCTCGCCGGTGTCCGTTCTGTGAAGCGATAATCGACCGCGCACACTCGCGTCCGTCCGTCCTGCGGCCGATACACACATACCTGTTGCGCTAATATTTTGCGAGCCACGCGAATTAAACCCGATACTACGTGCATTAACCGGCGACGTGTCAGATTTTAACGAATGCCGCCCTCCCTCGCCCGCCCGCGCGCTTTCAAGTTCCCCGTTTCCCGTTCTTCCTTTGAGATCACGTGACGTTTTGACGACCGGCGCATAAGTGCGTGCGTCACTTCGTTTTACCGGCCGTCATCACCTTGCAAAGAGATATTCTTGGACGATGACAGACGATACCTGTACTATCATATGTGTTGTGAGACAGATAAAGATACGAATCAGATAAAGATACACTGAAACAGATAAAGATAACTAAAGATACGAATTTGTGTATACAAGGTTGTCCTGTCGGTAAACATTTCAGCATCCCCTCAACGGTCGATAATTGTAATATTAGATTTGGCTTCTGGGTTTGAGCCGCGTGGATTCTTCTTTGTTTGATTCCGACGTTTCGCGAACATTTCAGTCCGCTTCATTAGGGAGGTACGACATCGGGTCGTCTCTACTTGATGAAGCGGACTGAAATGTTCGTGAAACGTCGGAATCAAACAAAGAAGAATCCACGCGGCTCAAACCCGGAAACCAAATCTAATTTGCATAGATACCGCATAGAAAACCTAAAATATCAAATTGTAATATTATACAGATGCAGTAGGATAAGTAAAAATAAGTATGGATTTGCGAACAAAAGAAGGATGTTTGTCTATTCATTCTCTGAATTCTCTGGAGTGAAATTCCATCCTTGGAAAGTATTAGAGTGACCATTGAGTCACTCGAATGATCTTTCACTCGTCTTTCAGTCTAGCTGGAACAAAGTCTGCGTTCTGAATCGTCGGGGGAATGTTTCCCCTCGAAATTGAAGAGCGAATCTGATGTGCTCCATCGCCACAGGAACATATCCACTCTAATCGATTGAAACATTCGCTCATATGGAGTCAGAATACTCTCCGAGCTCGAGTGAAGCATTCACCCTTGTGACTTCGAGTGGCAGTATTTTCGCTATTGCTTGGAGCGAAAAAAACACCGCCGCTGTTCACTCGTTCTAGAGTGATACCCCACTCCGAGCGGGAAATGTAGACTGTACAAACGATTTAAGCGAGCTTTTGAAATTTGCAAGCGTAACATTTCTCTACGGCCGTCATGGTGTTGCGCGGAAAAAAATTTTCAGCTTGTGTAACTGAATGGGAACCGGACGAAAAACTCGCTGACGAGAAATAATGTCTCTGTTACTGTGACTGAAAACATTCGTTCGTATTTAGCTGCATGAAAACTCGCTTGAGGTAATTCAGAGCAATTGGCTGAGCAGAAACCTCCCACAGGAATCCTTCTGTTCCTACAGCCGTGTTTTTCATCTGATTCCCAGATAACAGGAAATTCAGTTACACTAACAGAGCTGTTTTTTTTTTCCGTTTTATGAAAGCGCTGGTATGGACGCGCACGCAGCGTGTGGATCTTTCCCCAAATCGCTGTTTAAAATATCTGCGCGCGATTTCTTTTCGTTCTCTTCAGAGGGCGAAGCCCTGGGGAGCGATAATAAACGCATCTATCTATCCGTCCATCCATCTCTGAGAAATGAGCGGTCGACTCGACCGCGTCGTTTCGTGTCCCTTAGCACGTCTGTGTTAGCATACACCGAGAGGAGCACCGGCTGCTGCACAGCGCTAATTTATTCCGTGTCTCCTTCTCCCACTGCAATACGGGAATTTAATTAAAAGTGCAAAGCGTAATTAATAGAGCGAAACCGTATTTATGATACGTCTCCGACGCGCTCCGCAGCGTCCTCTCTCTCTTTCTTGCTGTTATTAATTAATATTATATTCACTTTATTCAATTTTAATTCACCCCGTCTCGTACCACCACCACCACCACTACCACCGCCGTCGCCACTGCTATCACCAATACCCCTGCGATATTATGGAAATATTCGTGGTCTCAAGGCGCCATGTCGCGTTAGATGCAAAATTAATATCTTTCCGACCCCGCAAATACCGACCGTCCGATCGATTAAGATTTCATTGTTTCGGTGCGATAACGTGCCGTTACACAAACCGGTAAGCTTTTTTTTTTTGTTCTTTCAACGACAGTGTCGTCCATCGTTGCGTTGTCTCTCGCGTCGTGCAAAAAGCTTCTCTACTGTATATTGCGTCTACAAAAATATAATCTCCTCTTTAGCGGAATCTTCTGGTCCTAGAGGAGATCTCACTCTTACACATGGCCCCAAGAGTATTCCCCTAAAACCAAACGGAAAATATTCTAAGCGCGATACTCTTGTAAGAATTTCATCTTTTATCTAGAGTACACAAGTCTGGTTTCGCGTCTCGTATTGCGCGTAAAAAAAGTACTCTAGTTTGCAAACACATTCCTCTTCTCTCTTAAAGTGAAACATCATTGAAAGCAGTAAATATATACTGATTTGCAGTTGTAAGTTATTATAGCACTGAAACTGCTCAGTGCTATAATTATAACTGATATCAGTGACTATTCACTGATTCACTTTAATGCCCAATTTCTTCACCTCCGGTTAACTTTATCTGCCAGTTATTCTACTGTAATTGACCAATCATATTTATGGTTGGCAAGAATTAACTAATCATGATTGACATTAATCATGACCGACAGATAAAGTCAAGCGGAGGTGAAGAAATTGGGCATAAGAGAGTGGAGAAAAAGTTAGAATAATATCCGGTGGATCACCGAGATTTAATATAGGCCGCTTCATTGGAAGAGGAATACTCTTCCGGTAGAAATTTTCGTTTAGAATGCAGGATTACGGGAAATAGAGCATCTTGCAACTGGAGCTCTTCCTTTTCATGTTGTATCTATGCAATGACAACGCGTAACGATAACGACACACCGTCGTGAAAAGTTACAGAATAGATCTACGGAGCAAGAAATGTCGATTTTTCCCGCTCATCAAGGCCGAACTGATACTACAAGTTGCATACACACATGTGTCAATAATTGATAACGAAACAACGCGTATGCTCTCATCACTGAGAAAATTCAATCGTCGGCCATTGTTTCCTTGTCGATCGGCCAGTGAAAGGACCCTGCACAAAACATATGGGGCAAGTGGTTTCAGTCAAATTGTCTAAAAATCGGATATGTTTTGTAGTTTTTGAGCTTCTGATTACAAATTCTACGAGTTCGAACGTGGACAGATTTTTTGCTACAGATGTTCGAGAGCGGCAATATTAGATTCACGTACGCTGAAGATCTATTGATTAGTTCAACATTGCATGTGTATGAGACTTGATCGAAAATATCCGTTTGTTAATTTCTTATCGAATAATTTCTCTCAGTGTATGGAATTTGTGATCAAGAAGTCGAAAACTACAGCATATCTAATTTTTAGGCAATTTGACTGAAACCACTTTTCCCATGTGTTTTGTGCGAGGTCCTTTCGCGTTTGTGAATCATGCGGGATTTAATAACGCGGTTGTGGCGGCGCGGCGGCCGCGTTGCACCGCGTGGTGCACGCCAAATAAGCCCCCTTTTTCGCTCGCATCTCTGAACACCCCTTCCGTTCTCGGCGCCCATCGCCCGCCAGACGTACAGCACCCTCGCGTTCGCATGCACCTTTCACGACGAGCCGTGATCGGCTTGATTCCGACGAACCGAATTTTCAGCGCGAGCGATACACGGAAATGAACTTTGCGCCGTGCCGGAGTGGCGTTATTCCGCTTCCATTAAGTCAATCTTCGTCGTCACGCGGCGCCGGAAGCGTGTGGAGATCTGTTTCGCATCGGAACGCTCCAGACTTCGGATTTCATCGAATCCTTGCGCTTCTCGCGAGCGAGCGAGCGAGGAACGTGCGCACGTCGTTCGCATGCTATGTCTACAGAAAAAGAGGATATTCTTGTTTGCGAAAAGCCTTTATCTTTAACACGTCTCTCTTCAAATGAGATATATATTGCATAGTGCTGTGTTCTTATTATTTAAAAACAATTTATATTAATGGAACACAGAAAATTAGATTGAGAATATGATATTTTCAAATATGTATTATGCTCTAGATTTCTTTCTTTATTAAAAATCAATACACTTAAATTAACAATCATTGTTTCATATGTAACAATATGTAATTTTGTTAGAAGAATTTTGTTATCTTGAATTTAAACAATTATTTATAGAATATAAAATTGAATATAAAATGTACTGATACAAGTAAAACTTATTTTTATTTAATATTATATAATCTTATTTAAAAATTAATATGTCAAAATGAAGATATTTTTCAAACAAGAATGCCGTATAAGCATTTTTCTGTGTGTGTGTATGTGTGTGTGTGTCTGTATATATATATAGATTTCGATATATATTCCATAATATATACAAAAACATAATCCTAACTTTAGTTTGTTCTTAAGAGAAATCTCTTCTAGTCTTATAATCCAATCTAAATCCCTTAACCCAAGAGAGAGAAAAAAATACCGAGTAAATTCACGATAAACGTAGTCGACGAACGATTCTTTTTTCTTACTTTTACATTAATTTTTCGTGGAAAATCGCAACGATGAGAGAGATTCGGCACTACTTGCGTCTGTGAAACACGGAGATTTAAGATAGAAAAATGTTTGTGGAGATAAGATTGTAAGATCAAAGGCTTACGAGGACTTGATTGAAACGAAGGTGTCACGAAAGCTAACAAGTTATTCCCTGACTGAGAGAGAGAGAGAGAGAGAGAGAGAGAGAAAGTTCCGTCGACTTTTTAGTCGATTGAGAACCGCTGACTCGTTCGTCGCGTATGTGCCGGCACCGCCTCGTCCATTCTCTCCGCGCACTATATGCTATTATCCCGTGCCGTGACAAAACGATATAAGACACGTACGTAGTCACCTACTATCGAAGTTGAAAGCCGGGGCCCGTGACCTTCAGGTTAACTGCTCGGCGAAAAATATAACGACGCCGCTAAACGACGCGCGCCTTAGATGGTTTCATATTAGCGACCTCGCTTCTTCTTCTTCGTCGTCGTCTTCTTCTTTTTCCGCCGTATCTGCCCGCTACTTTTTGTCGGGCGGTTAAAATCTCGGTCTCGGAGATCTCGACCGTGTACGACCGTGGTCTGACGAGCGTCGTGACGTTTCGAGTGACACGAGACAGTCACGTATTGTTTTCAGCCCGATAAGATGCCGCGAAGTCAGTTAAATACGCGCGTTACGTAATAATTGGTAATTAAAACGCGTGAGAAAAAGCGCCTTGAAATATGGCTGAAAACGACCCGAGTCGGTGTGACAACAAGATCAAGCGGTAATGGAAGGGAGGCTTTAGAAGATTCCGGATGAAAGTTTGGTCCTAAGGAGAATTATTGGAGAAACAAATATCAGTGTTTGCGCGCGAGATTTAGGTCGGTACTCGTAGTTGTAAATTATTTACGATTCTTTACTGAAAGTATATCTCATTAATTACACATTTGTTTTCACGGTTTTCATAGCCGTTACCCGGCTGTTTCTCTGAATCGATATTTCTTACTAACAAGGAACCTACACAAGTGTCCGCCTCCGATTTTCATGAACTTGTAATATGTTGTACTTTAGATCAAAATTATAGATAGAAGTTTTTTATTATATGTGTCCTTTCGCAAGTTTAGGGGGTGAAATATCCTTTTGAAGAAAATCGGTTTGTTTCATTCGAAGGGAATGTAATGAAAACTATAAGAGACAGAAAAAAAATATTTTGAATAAAAGTTGAATGGTTTGAACGGTACTTTACAGAAATTATTTTAATAATTATAATAAGAAGTGGTGGGGGAAATATTAACAAAAAAATTTGTTTTCAAATAATTTCTGTAAAGTACTCTTCAAATCATTCAACTTTTATTCAAAATATTTTTTTTCTATCTCTTATAGTTTTCATTATATTCCCTTCGAATGAAAAAAACCGACTTTTTTCAAAGGGGTATTTCACCCCCTAAACTTGCGAAAGGGCACATATAATAAAAAACGTATCTGCTAGTTTGATCTAAAGTACAACATATTACAAGTTCATAAAAATCAGAGACGGACACTTGTATGGGTTTCCTTGTAAGAGTTAACGAATAATCACTGAGATTCAAAGTTACTGTTGTTTGTCAAACAATGACGGACTAGGAATGCCGGCCTTAGAGTAGGTTCCAAACTTCGACTCGGATATCTCGGGGAACGCGCTCAAAAATCCGAGATATTCCACGTAATAAATAATTTGTCACACCTGAAGATATGATGTAACGCGTCCTAGCTCCTCAAAATCCGGAATCCTGGTTCTGTCAGGACACTCACTGACACTCGCGTGGGTTCGAAATTGGCGCGATACCGATAAGGGAATATGATTAAATATTTACAACTGGCGAAATATTTTAATCACCCGACGCGCGAATTATAAACAATCGCGATACACGCGTCGCGGTGTGTGCTTCGCTCGACCGTGCGAGACGTTATGACTCGAGCGGGATGTACACGACACGCGGCAATCCGTAATCCGTAATGAAAACAGACGACACCTGGGAGAGGGTCGAAGTCCTCTGCCGCCAAACAATGACGAGCACATTCGGCGGCCGACAAATACGCGCTTTCAAAATATTCCGAATCTTCGCGCGCGCGAGGTCAAATTATTAAATTAAATCGAATTAGCAGACGTGCGTGACATATATCGGAAATAATGGCTCATTATCCGTTAATGTGCGATGACTAATTATCATATTAACGCCGCGTTCTCGATTATTTCGTGTTTTCCTGTGTAGGATCACATTGCATGTCCGTGACGACGACCACGCTGCGAATCCAAGCGGATCTGTCTGGCTGAATCCCTTTCTACATATTTCTTGCTGTTCAAGTCACGTCATTTAACGCGTTTAAGCGTATTAAATCATGATTTACACGTCTCGAACATGTTGAGTCACGTGGCTTGAAACGGTAAGAAACGTGTAAACAGATTTTTAGTCAAACTACACGCTTACATGTTTAAGAGTAATATACTTGGATTCGTAGTGCAGAGAGCTGACTCCAGAATGAGATACAGGACGCAGAACAAGGCGACAGCCGGCGGCTCTTTTATTTTTCATCTCTGTTGAATGCTCGAGTCCTGGCGGAATGTCTAACGGAAAATCATGATGAAGAGAAGATCATGAGAGAAGAAAGAGCTTGTTGTTCCATTGACCCACTTAATCTTCATTAATCTTCATTAAATTACTCAACATTCGCTTATCGCACATGCGCTCTACCTGCACTCCTGAATAAGTTATATAATTCCGGTTATTCCGACTAATTCCGGTTATTTCGAGTAATTCTGCGTTTGTGGCATTATGACGTAGAAAACGGATGTTAGAGAGCGTTTGAATGTGTGCGCAGATGCTCGCCACGTTCACTTACACGTTAACGGCAATATTAATTATGTCAGTGGTGCGATGTATTATGAATATTAAATAAATACCGTCGTAAACACGCGTTGTATGGACGCTGTAAGTAGCATTATATTATATTCATGCGCCAGAAATTGTTTACTGCAACAATTTGCGCTCGCAATTAACGCCGGCGAAAAATCGAAGGCGACAGAGTTCTGCAGTGCGAAACTTCTTCCCCCCCCCCCTCTCTCTTTTTTTTATTTTCATCCTCGCGCGAGTGTTTAATTAAAACGGGGCATATTTGCATAAAAATTCCGAACTGAAGCGTGGGCCACGTATATATCCGCGAAATGGCTATCGCTATTCAATTGATTAAAAAACTTTTTCGTTACTAAATGGTACGGAGCTATTCACGCTGCGCGTGTGTATGCACGTCTCGTATGTGCGCTGGGTAATAATGTATGTTCAAGTGAAAGAGAAACGACCGCTACATTGAATGAAAGGTCATTGCTGAAAGCTAGTGCAGGATAAATAGGAGAGATCGCTGCCGGATTCGGTGGATTTTCGGGTTTTGAGCGTCATAAATCCTGCGTTGACTGGACACGCGTCGAAATAAATCCAGGTTGTGTCGAGACGACACACAGAGGGAGAAAATAATAAAATTTTATAATGTCGAGAGAGAGAGTGGGAGAGAGAGAGAGAGAGAGAGAGGGAAGGAGGAAGAGAGAGAGAAGGATGGAGGGTGATGTGAATTATACGCTTTTTGCAACGATCAATCGTCCCGTTAATATTATGCGGGAAACCTCCAGCGCGATTTTAGTTAACTACCGACACTGCTAATTATTGCGCAAGCAGTAATTAGGATACAGATCGTACGCGCTCGACAGAGCGCAGCTGATCGTTCGTGATCTTTGCACTTGCATGTCGTGCGTAAGCCCATTTGTATTTATAGCAGCTGCACGCCTCGCTGAGCATTATTGTCGCGGACAATGAAACCAGTTCGTACGAACGATGGAAAGGAACTGGACGCCCTTCTACGAATAACAGTGCGACTTCGTAAAGTACAAGCGAGTTAGGAAACTGTATCCAATGCAAGAGAACAGTGGGAGACGCGTAGGAGAAGCAGAAAAAAAAGGCGAGGAAGAGAGAGAGAGAAAGAAAGAAGGAGAAAGGAAGAGAGAGAAAGAAAGAAAGAGAGGGAGAGGGAGAGAGAGAGAAAGAGAGAGAGACGACATTTAAAAAGGACGTCGCATGATTAAACGGCGTTATATCGTCGCGATAAAATCGACAGTTACATCGATATTGATCGCGAGCGTAACCGGCGGTATATTATTAACGAAACAGCGTAATACGCCCGGGCACCGTAATTGGCGCGACGCGGGCACCTGACAAATGGTTTTTAACCAGTGCGTATTTGTATACCGTAATTTATTATATACTCGTTGCACACACGCGAAAGACGAACGCTCACGCCGCAAGCGCACGCGCGCCCGCTAATAGAGAACGCGAGAGGAAAAAGAAAAAAAAAAGAAATATACTTTCCGCTCGCGCTATTGGCTGCGTTGTAATTTACATTGGCGCGCTCGCCATCGTGACGGCCGTAAATTTCAATTTAAATGCGCGAGGCATCGTTCTTCGCGCTCGCGTTGATTCGCGCCGACTTCTAATTCGTATTTAAATCACGACAAATCGCGTATGCGCGAGGGAACCGAACGGCAAATCGGACGTGATAGTTTTGCGCCGCGCGCGCGCGAGCAACGACACAGACAAACGATTCGTCTTACGTGAAATTTAGCCGCTTAATTTATAGCTCCCGTGTCTCGGCGGCACGGAATGTTTCAATCGCGATATGCACAGTCACTTCATTCAAGCGGCTGGGAAAACGCGCGCTGGGTCATGATTGTCCCGTTAAAATGTAACCATGCTGCGAACGACGGTCACCACATTACGGATCGCTGAACTTGACTTACCTCGGGACACCGTGCGCAATCAGCCCTGAAGCCAGCAGTCCCCTGGAACCGCGAATTCCCTGTAACCAAAGTAAAAACGGAGAAGATTAATAACTTTGGCCAATTAAAAACTACG
Organism: Odontomachus brunneus; assembly: GCF_010583005.1. NCBI lineage: Eukaryota > Metazoa > Arthropoda > Insecta > Hymenoptera > Formicidae > Odontomachus > Odontomachus brunneus. The sequence continues at coordinate 2,962,606 of NW_022639456.1, read as the reverse complement.
GTTTTTCAAACTGATTTCAAAATAAGGAGATTCTCTTATCTTTAACCAACTTAAGAACTCTTATTTTTACCCAACTTAAAAACTCTTATTTTTAACTAACTTAAAAAGAAAACTCTTTCAACCAATCTCAAAGAAACAAGCTTTCTGTAAATAATTAAACAGTACATAATAAGAGAAAAACACTTAGAAAAAATAGTCTCACGATAGAAGTCGGCGCAAAAAAAAAAACAAATTAGGCAGGTAACCTAACCTAATCTAACCAACTACGTGTAACTGTAGGGAGATAGAATAATAAGAAAAAAGATATGATTATCGACTTAATCAGGTCTTCGCGCCGACTCCTAATATTGTCAGAATATCAGAAATAGGACTGTAGATGGAAATTGGTTCAACATTGTTCCGTGCTTTTTAGGGTTCTCAAGGTCTTTAAAGGGGAGCGGTTGACTTCTCTCTTTTTCTCCTAATTCATCTCCAGCTGGAAATGATTTCAGAACAGGGCCGAGTTTCGTCTCGGGACTCGGACGAGCGCATTCAGCGTGAAACGCGCGCGCTCAGAACACGGATCATCGTACAGATGATGAGTCGGCGCGTTAAAGCGCTCGGCGGAGGAGCTCAATGAGCCCAGCGGTTGACGATTTTCAACAGCTCTCCTCCCGCGTGTGTCAGAATCGCTCTCTAGCAAACGCTCGCTCGGCGGAGCAACAGGGGCGTGAGTGCTGACTGCGCGTTTGATACGATGAATGCGGTCATTGTTGTTCTCCGTTGCCATTCACAGTGATATGCATGCGCGTATCGCGCAGGCGAGAGCATGCGAGAGAAGTTCGGGGAAGGCAGCGCTCGCGCTCTCCTCTTTCTCCCGTTCGGCAAATCAATATTTGATTATGTATTTAATTGCGCATTGATAACGACAGAGTCGACGATCGCCCCTTTGTCCGCGCTCGCGATTTCAGCTCGCGATTTTTGCTACTCGGTCATACACGAGCGAGATAAAAGGGATTCATTCGGTATGATGGATTTTGCGCAACGCGCAAATATTTCAAGAACGCGCCGCGTTGCTCTTTATTGTGAATCAGTTGATTGTCGGTCAAGGCACTTTCCGGACCTTCTTCCTTCGTATCGCTCCTTCTCACGAGAACAACTCGAAAGAACAGTATCCGGAGATTACGAGTAGAAGAGGAAAATATTATTCGATGCGATGCGAGGGAGAGGTGAAATTAGCAATTTCGACGATCACTGCTTTGTCTTTGATCTGCATCCGGATTTTTGCGATTTCGTTCATATTAGCGAGATATGAAGAGGAATTCGCTCGATGTTATGGATTCCGCGCAACGCGAAATATTTCGGGAACGCGTTATTATTTCTTAATCGTGTGACTTTTTTCAGCGAAGATATCTTTTGATTCTTCTCTTCGATTTCGCATGTTTTCACTGAGATCTATCCTGCGTATGTGCGAGAAAGCGGCTTTGCTACCAACGCTACGCGAGATCCAACCTACGGAGAGCGACTTTTGGAAGTTGGAAAATTATTTTAAAGATTTTTGGAAAAGTTACTGAAGGAACAGAATGACGTTTACTTTATATATGGTGCAACGTATCGACTAGTATATTGTTTTTCTACCCACACACAGGGAAAAAAATGAATTTTTTTACCAAAGAAGCCAACCTACTGGTCCAGGTTGCGTATCTTAGTATTATTGTATAAAATATGCCGCAAGCACATTTTGGGAGAACGTTTTTCTGTTCCCTCAGTAATTTTTCGAAGATTTCTGAAATAATTTTCACTTGTGCGTTTTATCATATTTCAGACACTACACTTTTAGTTTGCAAGAAGAAAAACTTTCTATGTTACGTTTCATAAAACGGCTCGATGAAAACAGGCTCTTCATAACGCTGCGACGTGAGTGAGAAATGAAATCAGCAATTAATAATTACAACGACGATCGATTAACATTAAATAATCGCGAGCGCGATCGCCGAATTTCGTGCATATTTTCTTTTTTCTCCAAATTTATAACAGTGAAACCTATAAATCCACGCGGCACAATACATTCGGTCCTCAGATTATTAATGGCGTCGAACTTTGTATTTTTTAGATACACACGCGTTTCTCCGCCGGTGACCGCGCTGCGACGTGTTAGTGCACACACAAACACAGCATTATTTATCGTGCGTAACAAACGACGCGAAATTATTTATCGTTCAAAATTACGAGGGAAGCCCGAGCCTCCCAGATTTGGGAGTGCGATCGCGACGAGGGGAGTAAAAAGTATCGGTTTATTCTGGAAATTCGATTATGTTTCATGGACATTTATTTCGTTTTCGAGGCTCGTCCACGGCATATCTTACCGCGCTACACAGCTCCCATTATCGGCGATTTATCGCATCCGCGATGAAATATTAAATCTGTTATTTGTCGCGTTCCACGTCGATCCACACACTTTTCATACCCACTTTCTCTCTCTTTCAAATATTAAATAAAACGTCGCTGCGCTTCTCTGTCGGCATATTGTGCGTGTATTCTTCGCGGGCGGGAGAACGTGTCTGCAATAAGCGCGTATAATTCGGCGCGAAACGGAAATATCGTCAGAGTAACGCGTATAATCCGCGCTTGTTGCCGCCATTCATATTTTAATCCTTTCGCGACAAGAGACTTCATCAAGGAGCCATTTATCGGAAATTTACCGTGCGTAACGCACGACAGAGTTGCGCGATACCCGGCTGGGACGCGTGTCCATTCCGGATAATTGTGTTGTTGTCGCGTGTAAAGCCCGAAGGGCATGAGAAAATGGCAAAAAGATGTTCTCATCGAAGAAAATCATCAGAGCTGTCTTCGACAGCGAGTCGCAGTGACCAGATATGTATTTTCAGGGCGCCCAAAGAGCGTATTTTCAAGAGAGCTACTTACAAATTCACTATTTACCGAACAAAATTATTTTTATATATTTATTTTGCAAAGTAATAAATGTTCATTCGAAATTAATTTTTTGACACTACCTTGCCCCGCCTCACTCGGTACAATGCTCTATTCAAAGCATTATTATATTTCACAAAAGTTTTTTGACCTACAATCGACCATTACATAAAACTGGTGTGGTGAATGCTATTCTTTTTTCTACGTCGCGTTTTCTAATATATAACATTTATGACGGTAAATGTTTTGCTTGGATGGTATCACTTTTTATCAGGTTACACTAGAATGGTCATCTATATGCTTCTATCATCTATATATATAAAATAGAATGTTTGTCTGTTCTGTCTGTCTGTCTGTATGTTTCCTATAAACTCCTAAACCCTTTGACCGATCTGGATCAAATTTTGCATAGTTTCTCTCTAGGATCCTGCGGAAAATATAGACTACCGTGGACACCTCAACCCCTCCTCGTCTGATTTCATCCCCTTGATATCCCACTTTGTGATAACCCGAGTAACGCTGGGTAGTTTAGGCTAATGAGGTTATACGTACAAAGTTGCGATATTTAGTATAGAATTTCTTACAAAGGGCGGAGATAAGTCGCATGAAACCTCAACTACGAGTGCGTTTCACTGCGATAAATGTCACGTGAAATTTTTGCAATAATTTTAAGCATTTTAGTGCAAGTAAACTCCTTGAACGAGATCGACGTGCACTCCGCGCGCCGTTCGCCGACGCATCCGGTGTGCTGCTCGCGAAGTCTACCGATGTAATTCGCGGGAAAATGTTTACGGTACACTCGATGCAGTAAACAGTACTATTCCTCACGCAATTTGATTTTAACTGCGCCCTGAGTTTCCACGGGATAAGAGCGTGTTCCGAAGTTAACCCCCGAGGCAGTTCCGAAACTGAGTTTCCATATTCTTGCTCGCGAGTGAGCAAGCGAGCGAGATGCACTTGCCGCTATGCAATTTGAAGGAGTGGACGAGCGTTGTTTATAAAGTCCGGACAAACGTTGCTCGATACTACCCAGGCCCGGGAGCGTCGGACAACGGCCGGGAGTTCTCGCCAATTTCGGCAATTTCGGGGACGCGAGACGAGGCGCGCTCAAGCCGCCCGAACGAAACGAATTTCTCAGCAATTTGTTGAAACAAGGACTGTCCATCGATCGACTTGAGTGTCATCCGAACATTTACGCAATTGGAAGATAAAGATTGACAGTTTGAAAAGAGTGAAACTCGCGGAAGCTCGCACGATGAATAACTCTGACATAGAACATTTTTTTATATCTAGTAATTTCTAAACAAATTAAGAGGATTTCCAAACGATTGATGGATTCTGATTAGAAAATTAGATTTAGAATTCATACCGACTTTATTCAGTGAAAAAAAGCGCGAGCTCAAAAAAACCTGCTCTCCCGGTGAGTCTTCCCGTAAACGTTTGCACGATCAATAATTCACACAAAAGATTCCATGGCGTCTAATTAAGTTTGATCTTCCCAACAAATTATGGATTCTGATCGAAAAACTATATTCCGATAGATTCACACCGATTTTATAAAAAAAATAAATAAAATACGCCAGTATTTTACACATTACTTCTATTTTTTATTTTTCAGATAGAAAAACCATTATTTGATTAACTTTTTTTATCACGCCACTATGGCTTTCCTCCTATCGTCCCGTGCTCCGACTTAGAAAAATCAGACGTTTTTCGCGCAGCGCACGTCGCGCGATCGCCGTTAATTAATTCAGGCGGAAAGCCAAACCGAATATGGGAATCGGCGTGTCGGTCTGCACACGCCAGTCACACACACACACACACACACACACACACACACACACACACACACAGAGAAAGAGAGGGAGGGAGCCGGGGCAATTAATTAACCAAAGTGGCTCCGGTGAGGCTCAGAGGCATTGTTGCAGTCGGCGGCGTACGACGGCCATTGTTGGTCGCAGAACAGCCCGCGACCGCCCGAAACCGCATCCTTGTTTCCGCGTCCTTGCACCAATACAGACTTCCTGCGAGCCCCAGCCGAATACCGCCGAACATCTCGGTGCGGGCGAGGAGTCTGGGGAGGCTCGCCCGACCATTCTCCGAGGAGCGCCGTCGCGTGCGGCATCGTGAGAGCGGACCCTGAGCTATCAATTACGCGATTCGCGATTTATCGGCTGCGGTGCAACTGTTGTCTTACGGCGGGATTGTGCGATGCGGCGGTCCCTCGGCGAATCATTCGGTCAATTTGCGCGCAATTACCCGCCCGCCTCTTGCCTTCGTTCGAGCGCGGCGCAGGCGGGGATCGACAACGTTGACGACAGTGAGGATTGCGCAGGTGGAAGTCGGAATATTAACGAGGACTCTCTCGAGCGACAACGCGGAAGGTGCGATCGCGATCGACCGTTGCCGCGCACTTTGCGTTACTTACAGACTCGTAATCCGTTACCCGACGCTTCATTCGACGCGCGAGATTTGCGTATGCAAACCACTTTTTTCGCTCGAAGGGGCTCGCAATTTAAATGATTTAGTATGTGAGCGAATATGTGTTGGCTTGAAATTTTTATTGAAATCTGCGCGCGAACGTAAAACTGAAGGATCATATTTTATCGAGCATCGTGAAATCTGATATTTGTTGATCTGAAGATTCCATAATCAAGCCGATTTTTGAGACATCGGCTTGAAGGATCGACGTCAGATTTTACTCACTGTGATTGAGAGCAAGCGCACGTCTCTCGGTGCGCTCTGTATACATAAAATTTTCAGTCTTTTCCCACCGAGATCGGAAGAGGGGAACTCCCACGCGCGCGAGAGAGAGAGAGGGGGAAGGGAAAGAGAGATGAAATGGCAATTCGAACGCGCATTCCTAACGCCGGCAATTTAATCAGCGATATCGCGCAACCTCTCGACCTTTCTCACTTTCTCTCTCTCTCTCTCTCTCTCTCTCTCTCTCTCTCTCTCTCTCTCTCTTTCTCTCTCTTTCCTCGACAACGCCTGCTACGAACGAATTCGGCGAATTACGCCGGCGGAATAATTTGAAAACTCCATCGGATCCAAAACGAAGTGCAGGAGGAATGAGAGAGGACGCCGGCCGGAAACTCCCGTGGAAATCCGTTTTCGCGCTTAGGTAAAGACGCGCACGACACGCGGGTATGCCGGGGCCGGGCAAAAAGTCTCGAAATCGGGAAAAGGGAGCCTCGAATTCGAACGGAACGCGGCCGGAATAGGGGTGGCGAGGAGAGGAGAGGAGAGGAGAGGAAAGGAGTGGAGTGGAGAGAGGAGGAGATGAGAGCTGAACAGGGCGAGGGACGTGAGGATTCTCACCCGTTCGCTCGCTCCCTCTTTTTTCCATCGAAATGAGATCTCCGCTAATGCAACCGGGAGAACGCGCGTCCGCTCTCGCGCAGCGGGAGGGGACGGAGCGCGGGGGCGAAGGTGAAAAAAATGTAATTACAGCGGGGAATGATAATGAAGTTTACATTTTAATAACCCGCCGTGTCGCCAGATGGTCCCGAATGCAATATTAATACCCTCCCTACGCCGCGTTTACAGCTACTATATACCTGGCTGCTGAAGGGGTCCGACGCGCGAGAGCAATGGAGCGGGTGTGCAGGTGCGTGTGCACCCACACACGTCTTCCTTCGCGAAGACGAAGGAGGCGAGATGGACCGAAACCGAGAGAACAGAAGAGAAGGTGCGCGCGCGCGCGCGAACGAACGAAGAGGTGTTATTGCGTTTCGCGAAGAATGCGGCGTCATAATATATATTTGCGAAGCCGCTCGCAGACCTCGGGCTACACGTCGACACGTCGACGCGCGCGCGCTTCCCTGCGCCGACGACGACATGAATCTAATTTATAAGTTATGAGTCTGTCCGGGGCCGACGATTGTCCCTCCGCATTCTTTTTTCTCCCTCCCTTTCTCTCCATCTTACTCTCCCTCTCTCTCAGTCTCACTCCCGCCGAGCCATCGTGGTCGGGAGGGTCGCCGGGCCCTCTCGGCCGAGTTTCAATTTGCAACTGTATCCTGGCTACGAGTCGTTGCCTCGCAGTAACGAGGCAAGCAGCCACACCGACGACGAAGGCGAACCTCGCGGTCCAATCAGTTTTTGCATAAGTGAGAGGAAGAAATCGAGAGAAGGAGGAAAGGTGGGAGGAATGGGGCGAAAGTGTTTAGAAGACAGCCGCAATTAGAGGCTTCTTTCCGGGATGATGTATCGCGCCAAGTCGCGGAGCTCTTTTTCGTTGATTATTTATAACAACGATATTCTCGTCCACCAATCACCGCGGAACAATGTCGTATTTTTTCTTCATCCCGTGACCCGACCACTGCCTCCTGAATCTCTTGAGGTATCTCACTGCAAACGACAGCGGAAAATTGCCACTCGGAATCGTAGGAATATTTAATTCTCTCTCTTTCTCTCTCTCGAATCTAAAATAAATTCTTAATCCGTGTGAATAAATATCTCAATTGATTAGAGCGAATTTGTCTCAGTGACAGTGAAGTACATCAGATTCAACCTCCGATTTCGAACAGAGATTTCGAGTAGAGAATTTCCTCTATATAAGTTTTCTATATAAGAAGAGTTCACTCGAATTCGGGTGACTCGGTTGTCACTCCACTCCTCGAGTAGAATTTCACTCGCAGAAATTTAGAGAGCAAGCACTTTCGTTCCCTCTTCGCAATGTCTCGGAGCGCGACGTCGAACTCGCTCGCGAGATTACGTCGCGGAAAGCGGAGTAACACTGGGAAGCAACGACTTTCCCGTGCAACGAGCGTTATTCCGAATCAAACGGACGGTCTGCGAAGCGACCGCGTGGAAACGCGCGCGCGGATATGCAAATCCTCTTTGGAAACCGCTCGCGATCGCCGATGTACGTCTCGGGATCCCCTCGAGATCAACCCTATCGAAACAAGCGCACGACTGGCGCCGCCGAGCTGGAAAAAGGCAGCTGCACGCGATCCGCGGCCGCGCACGTGGAGAGAGATCTCTCCACGTAGGTGTTCTCCTGCCGGATTTTCCCGTAATTATCGAATCTCGTCGGAGCAGCGCGATGGGGACAGGGGAGGGGAAAAAAGGAGAGCGAGGCCGATGAACGACGGGAGCGGGATGGAACAAGAAGCGCTAGTTGCGAAAGTAAATGGCTGACGGCAAGAAGTAAGTGCCCGGAATGATTAGAGAGCCGGAGTGGAAGATACCGTTCATTAAGTCATTTTGCACAGTCGAACCTCCGCCCACTAACGGGAGGGCCGCCGAGGGCAGACGAGCAAAGCAAACTGGCTGCCAACTGCCTTTAGTAAAAAGTAACATTACCCCTCTCTCTCTCTTTCTTTCTTTCTCTCTCTCTCTCTCTCTCTCTCTCTCTCTCTCTCTCTCTCTCTGTTTCTCTCGGCCGGGCCTTAGAGCGCGCGGAGGCGAATGCGCTCGCGTGCACCCGTGGGGCCCGACTGGAAGACGACGACTATCTTCGAATCGCGTATAGAACCTGGTCTACTCCCGCGGAGAGACGGCGAAATGGCGTATATATCGCGTGTAAGCCATCGGGAGTCCGTCTAAACGTCGGCCTGATGCTGAAAGATCTCGGGCGGAATTATGCGTTATTGCACCTGCCGGCGGGTACGCGATATTTAAACCGATCGGACGATAAAATCATTCTATATGGAGCGGAGAACGAAATCGTCGGGCGGCGAGGCGCGCCCGGGAATACTGATCGATAGTAATGCAATCTTAATTACCCGAGATACCTGTCCACTGTGCCGCCGGAGGAGGACACACTCGTCGAGCGTACGCGAGCGAGCAACTTTTTCGGCGAACCCTTGAATCGACCTGGGACGAGAATTTCGCTTGCGACGAGGAGAGACGAACGCACACGACAACGTCGCGTATACATATTCTGGTTTTCGTGTGCTCCCAGTTTATTTCGACCCTTCTGCTTTTTTTCCGCGTCAACTGCCGCGAATTTATTTCGGACCTTGCGAAGGGAACCCTTTCCTTTCCGCCAACGCGGCGACGGCGGCGGCGGTCTCTGTTGACGCTAATTAAACGAGTGCTCGAAAGTTGACTAACCGTCGATTGCAGCTCGGTGTACTGAGGGCCCGGTCCCTTTTCCGATGCCCGACTGAATCGACGCGACTCGAGCCCGTAATTATCATGCGAAAGTGGAAAAAAGTGCTGGCCACTCAACAACGGCGAAGGGTCTCAATTCTGACAACGCGGTAAACGTCGATAAAGAATGTCGCGAGTATCTTGGAGGAAATATCGATATACCAGTCGGCTTCTCAGGTCTCTTCTATCTGAAGATATTAATAACCTTAACAATGCACTCGGTCAGGAACGGGTGGCACTCAGTTATTGTTTCAAGAGTCCTCACTTTCTCTCTCTCTCTCTCTCTCTCTCCCTCCCTCTCTCTCTCTCTCTCTCTCTCTCTCTGTGGTCTTTCTCTCACTCTTTCTCTATAAGATCCACTCGTTATTGATTAAAGCCGGTAGCGCTGTACGTATCGCGGCAATTGAAAAGTTGCGGACAGAGAACTGGAATATACATCGCACGATTCTACCTTTACGTCATGTTACATATCTATTTTTCTCTATTTTACCGTAGCTGAGGTAAGGGATAAAACAGCTGCTTTCGAGCGCGTTTCCAATCGTTAATATGACTTTTATCAGTCAATACAATATACGGAGAGAATTTTGTAGTAAAAGTTACTATATAGAATTTTGTAACCAAGGAATGGACCGATAGTATTCTGCAGTAATTCATTATCCTTTCACCTCGTGTGTGCTTTTAAAAAATTTGCAATATTTCTAGTGAAATTTCCTGTTCCTTTTTCATGTTCCTTAGCAAAATAGACCTTAACAATCTATTCCTGCGCTACTAGAAATATAATAAAATTGAAAAATGAATTTATATGAAAAACTTAACTTATCACAAAGTGTCAAGGGGATAGAATCAAAGGAAGAGAGTAAAGAGTATTCATATCCATATTTTCTACAAACCCCTAGAGGGTAACTATGCAAAATTTGGTCTAGATCGGTCAAAGAGTTTAGGAGTTAAAATATTAAATTACAGGTATAATCTATTAGATACAAGCTTCGAAGCGCTTAAAGAAAAGCCATTGGTTCATATGCCGCTTCAAAGCATTTGCAGCGTTTAATGGATCGCACTTTACATAACCTCCAAGCATGAAATGACAACGAATCGATAAGCTTCGGCAACGTACGCTAATGATTCTTGCGAACGATATTCGCGCGATATATTTGCGCACGGTAATCGGAGATCGACGATCAACGAAGATCAAAGTTTCGAGAGATCTAACGGGATCGCCAGTTCGGCGAGAATCATTATTAATCATTATTTATCGGTTAGAAAACGCTGAGTTAATTGCAACTCCGGTCAATAATCACTGTTAGCTCGATTCTCTCTGCCAAAAATTCACCAACGACCCGGCTTTCGGGATAAAGTATACATAGCCGTGTATCGGCGGACACACGGCGGGCGACTCCACGGCAGGAGACGTTCGGCAATTTCGCCAGCTCGATAGCTATTATCATATTCCGCACATATCATATCAAATTTATGGCTAATAAAGGCCGATCGGGTAACAGGCCCGTGGGCCCGCCGTGAGGCCCGCAGGTAGACACCGATCGAGCCCCGGACCCACTCGTTTTCATTCTCTCTTCCTCGTTCGCCAGCGTCCGCCGGCATCGGGCGTAGTTGGCTGGCTTTATAGTCATGGCAGTTGGCAGTAGTGGCAATTGATATGCGCGCCATTGATATATGGGGGCATATTTCACGAAGTTGGCAGACCTGCGAGAGAGCTCTCCGGGTTTGTTATCTCGTCCTCCTCGCTCGGCCCTCTCTCTCCTCTCCTCCTTTCGTTTCTCCTCTTTCCTCCTCCCGTACTACTACGAGCCTCTTCTCTACTCTCCTCTCCTCTCCCACGATTCCTCTCGTCTCGCTCATTCTCTCGTTTTCCCTCCTCTATCGCCTGGGCCAAGCCGGTCGGCCGGGCCGACCCGCGCTCGGCGATCGGGCTACCAATACACGCGGTGAATTATGCTTACCCTTTGTTAAGATCCTTGACGTGTCTTTGATTGGAACGAGCGGGGGTAGCCGGGCTTACCCAGGGGAAAGAGGAGAAAGAAAAAAAAGAGTCCGACCGAACGTGCACGAAGATACGAGGAACCTTTGACCGCACGACGCACGCGGCCAACCTCCTCACCGCGCATAATGGCCATCGGCATGGACGAAATTTACTTTCTAAGCGGTCGCGCACGAAATCTCCGGCCACGGTGCATTGAGTCCTTATCGGTTTGTTAGTTCAACGTCGACGCGAAACGTCCGTCGACCGACAACCGGAAGAGTTACGGCGGTCTCGCGCGGCTGTATCTGTTTATATTGTTTTCCACAACGACAGCTGAAGCGCTCGGGCCGGGAGAGTACGCGTGAGAGAGAGAGAGAGAGAGAGAGAGAGAGAGAGAGAGAGTCGCGTCGCATCCTTGACCCCTGACCCGTATAAATGGATCTCAACTTTCTCGCGCGTACAACGACCAGGGCAGCGCCCGATCCGGGAGAGAAGGAGGGAGCCAGGGAGAGGGAGATGGCGAGTTTAAAACCCGTCGAGCACGAGCTTCTTCTTACGTAACGTATAAGCGTATAAGCGGCGCGCGATCTGTGATACGCCCACTCTCGCTGAGAATCGTGCCACGTTGTTTCTCTCGTTACGCGCGACCGAAAACTTTCCTCGTCCTTGTCCTCTCACGCACGAAGCCACGAATTCATAAATCCACGCTGACCTAAACAAATGCGCGATTCAAACACCCAGATCCATCGGGAACAGTCGGGCATCAATGACGCCAGGTGCGGCACGCGCGAACGGCCATTTTTAAATTACGGACGGCGCACGTGCTTGCGACGGTGGCGGCATCGCGGGGTGACTCCGTTTGCGAGGCTTGATACATCACCGCGCTTCAATACGGAGAAGATAATTCGATCACAATGAGATACGGGAAACGTTTTATCGGAATTGCTAACCTAACTACCTATCTGCCGAAACGTCGCACGCGCTCGTGACCGCGTTGAATAAATTCATGAGTTATACACAATCGCCGATAAATTATGTTTTCACTTGGCTGAGGCCGGTGACGTATGTTTGAGTCGAGAGCGGACGAGAGAGAGAGAGAGAGAGAGAGAGAGAGAGGAGAGGAGAGCAGAGGAGAGAGAGAAAGAAAGCGGAAGGAGGGGGAGGAAAGAGAGAGGTGTCCATTGTTTGATGAAAAATTACCGAACGGTGATTTTATCAGGCGGCACCGCGGCTGGCCGCGATAGCGGGCTCGATTTAAACCGAACAATGGAGATGCTCGGGTAAAACGTCTGTTATAACGCCAGTCAGCCTGACATTTATTTTCTTTTCTCGACTGTAATTTTCACTCGCGACGCCGACAGCGAAATGGACCCTCAATCGCGTGATAGATCAAATAACGGACCGATATTAATAGCTCTACTTTACTAATTAGCCGACGGCCTATCTATCCATCTGGCCCGTATCACTCGCCTGTGAACTGCGCATCTCCTCCTTCCTCCCCCCCTCTCTGTCGCGCCGCACACGAGAATTCGCTCACAGAGAAAGAGAAATATTCGACATGTCTTCCTCGTCGCGCCACGACGTCGATCCGTCCGTGCGCACGGAAAAAAATGTCAACAACTGTACAACGAGCGTCACGCATTCACGGAAGGCGCTTATCACTAGTCTGAACTTAATTGTAATTGCCGTTCTGTGTTCACAGACCGACCGCGATAACATACATTTCCGTATTCCATATCGTCGTACATACAGCCGAGCTTAGATAAATGTGCGCGGGGAGGAAAAAGGGGGAAAAAAGGTCGAGGAGAATTATTCTAAACGAACGTAAAACTCGTGGTAAAAAGTTCGCGCGTTCTATGTATGCCACATGCGTGCGCGCCTGTGTGTGTCTCCGCACACATTTGCGGACGCGCTCACGTATGTATACCTATGTCACTCGATAATTGTGCGCCCACTGGCAGATGTCACGCGAAATAATGAGGCACGTGTGTTTTCTACGAAACGCGAATTTAATTAACGAAATAGCCGGGGCGCACTAGCGGCGGTGGAAAATATAAATTTGCTAAAAATCAGGCGAATCCGCGATTGCGTTGTCAAATGCAATTTCGGACGCTTTTGTCCAATCGCTTTCACACAGAAATAATTTACTCTTTCATTTGCACGACAGACGAGAGCAAACGCAGTTATTAAATGGGTAAATTGTTACCTTGTGTGGTGTTTCTTTTCCCGCGTGTGCTCTTTTTTTCATTCCGATTCATTTGACGCAACACCATCGGATTCGATTAATAAAGCGAATCTCGGCGCGTTATTGGTCGCGCTTACTTCCCTCCCTAACGAGAATTTATTTCGGGATTAATCGAAGGCGCGCGATTTATTACATCGACATCCATACTCATTTGTAGCATCGTGCTACAGTTCGCCGCTCTCGTACGTGCAATTTTTATTGTCTACGTTTATACCGTCGTAATAATTGGCCGTGCTAGAAGCGGAGAGGATCCTCAAGAATTTATGCCCGAAAGAATAAAGCTTCCCGGTGAGTATATAAAACACCCATCGGAAATGCCTGTAAAAGCACGCCAAGATTTCTCGCAATTTATTGCGGACTAGATTCGCGGCGCTGTTAATCCACGCGCGCGCAGTCAAATGAATCGGCGGCACAGACATCGCCCACCCCTCGTAGCAATTTCGGGATTTCGTCCTCCACCCCGTGCAGCTCCACGACGAAGACATTTTGTGAGGGTTTTGTGATAAAAGAATTTACGACTCCCCCTCCCCCCCCTCCGTCTCCCCGTAACTCACTATTCGACTAATGGAGATAACAATGCGCGACTCGCACAGGCAACCGCAGAGAGGTTCGCCGCGGTGTGGTGGCATGCGCAAAGATATCCCGGCTGCGCGCCTCACTTAAAACTTTGACGTGGTTTTCACGAGAGGACGAGAGACGGAGAGAGACGGAGAGAGAGAGAGAGAGAGAGAGAGAGAGAGAGAGAGAGAGAGAGAGAGAGAGAGAGAGAGAGAGAGAGAGAGAGAGAGAGAG
>NW_022639456.1:2935499-2948447 GCF_010583005.1 Odontomachus brunneus | reverse complement strand
AGAGAGAGAGAGAGAGAGAGAGAGAGAGAGAGAGAGAGAGAGAGAGAAAGAGAGGAGCGAGAGCCCTTACATCGCGGACCGATAGCGGAGCGATAGCGCATCGGGGTCATTTATGGGATGAACTCGGATCGAAGTTGGCGAAGAGAGAAGATCGAGAGACAGACGTGAGTAGTAAAGGGCGAGAGGGGCGAAGAGGCCGGTGGGAGCGTGCTGGGAGAGCTTCAGGGGGTGGTTTGATGTGGCGTTTAAACCGCGGCCGGAGGTGCAGCCATTAAATCAGCGGATGGCTCTCGAGCCGCCTTTGCGGCCAAGAAACTTCAAAAGACGTTTTTGCGCGCGCTCGATGCGGATGGAGGCTGCGTATGGTCTTTATGAAGCACGACCATGCCTTCAGTTCGGTCTCATTCGGTGAATCGAAATTTGTTTGACCCTTCTATCGATCCCTCTCAATATTCCATTTAACGCTTGCTCTGATACTAAGCCTATATCGACCTCTTTTGATTCTATTTAGTCTACAGCTTCGCCCAGAGCTTCCCCTTAGGACCTAAAAATGGCATTTAGTGACGCTTTCTCTCTGTCACACAATACTCTAGGAGGGGCCGATGTGGGAGAAACAACTGGAAGGCAGAGACGTAGTGAGAGAAAGAGAGAAAGGACACATTGATCATGTTCTCCTCCAACGTTCTCCCCACCGAGTGGACGAGAAAAGCATCTTGCTCTCTATCGTCCTCCCTAATACTGACTTCATCCCTCCCACAGCAACGCGCCAGTCTCTGTCCTATACACAATCTACGGTCTAAGACTAAAACGCGCAGGGGAAAACATGCGAGATTCGAGGGATCGCGGGAGGAGAGGATCGAGGAGCCACGGCGGACAAGGGGACACGCGGATGAAGGTAGACAGCGGTCGCGCACTCGAGCGAGTCGACGTGGTTGCTCGAGAAAATAGAAACGGAGAGGCGAGAGAGGATCGAGAGCGAAAGCGGCGGCCGTGCGGAACCCTCTCTCTCCGGTCGTTCGCGTCGGATGAGATTGTCGGGAACAGAGATTTTCCGGCCGAGTGTGTCGACTCGAGTGGCGGCGGGCCCGAGTCGAGTCTCCCACGGAAATCGGTCAATGAGCGCGACGACGGCGTCGATGACGACGAGGACGACGACAAAGAGCGACGACAAAGCGGGAGACTCGCCTCTCGTTCAAGACGGCGCGCTCGAGAGCGATTAATTCGGCCGTTATTACGCGCGTACTAATCATACCTCGCAACGGTCACGGCGCGCACGGGTGGTTGCGAGATGCTTGATAAATCATTGAAACGAGCGCCGGGGCCCCGGTAATTTGCCACACGGACTGTCATTACATACTCGCCGCACGAAAGTATGAATCATTCGCGCGCGCGCGCGCGCGATCCTCTCTCTCTCTCTTTCTGTCTGTCTGTTTGTCTCTTTTTACCGCAACTTCAATGCGTATCGGCTTGTCGTCGTCGTGGTCGTCGCCGCCGACGAAGAAGAGCGAACAGGGGAAACCGAGAAAGAAGGAAGGGAAGGAAGATTTAAAGTTTCAGCGTGCGCCGGTGGGTCGATCTCTCTTTTGCTGTCTCACTCGCTCGCTCGCTCGGTCGGTCGATCAGCCGAGCAACAATTTGTCGTGACGCGGGCGGCAGGAATCTTACATATCCCTCGAATGCCGGCTATCCGTGGACCAGCGGCGACGACGGCATGTGCGTGTGGTGTGCGGCGACCACGACACGCGCGCGGCAGTACGAGTGCGAGGGAGCGCGGACGAGGAGGACCAAGAGAACGGCGAGGAGAACGACGACGTCGCGCGTATACTCCGATTTGTCCGGCATCCGGGGAGAGAAAACGAAGTGGCTGTCTGGCGCTGGCTTTTCGCCATACGCCCACGCATTCCTCTCCCCGCCGTCCAAGCGTGTCCCGGGCGTAGAACAACGTCGCCACACTAATCCCCACGGATATCCAGGCAGACGCGTCGAGGAGGAGTGATTCCTCCCTGCGCTTCCGCCGTCGTTTCCTCCATACTGCCTCCTCCCTGTCGTCGTCCTCCACGGCGTTTCGCCGCCCGACTTCTTTCCACACGTACATATACGCGGATTAAGAGGCGTCGCGTGGGAGAAACCAACACGCGCCTTTCTCGGAAATACGTTTACGTATTGATCAGGGGATCAGCCCCTTCGTCGTTCCTCACCCGCTTCAAGATGTCTTCCGTTCTGATTCCGACCGTCGAATGACTCGTCAACCAAATGATGCGAAAGGAGGAGATAATTCAAACAGAAGGGATGCATCCATGTACCAAAAGTACAATGATAATAAGTCGCGCCTAAACACGAGTGTCCCCCTCTTCTCCAAGTGAGTCGGTCTCGAAATATAGTTCAGCTATGATTTAAGGAGATTAAAGCAATCTCTCACGATAGAACGGCGCCGCGATTTACGATTTACCGGCAGATTGCTAAGTACAATGGAGCGAATCGCGCGCATTTCCGGCAGACTTGCGACGGAGGAGCCCTCAAAGTCAAAATCACAAAGGGCGACGCAGCACGACGCAGGGTGACGAAGGCGGAGAACGCGCGCCCTTAGCAAATCTCGTTGCTCTTATCGTATCGCGAACGCGGGGACTCGCGTCCCATCGAGACCGCAGTCTATTTTTACACGGGCGTCTATTTATTTCTCTTGCTCGCGCCAGTTAAGAAATAGTCGTTTGCTTCTCGATTTGTCAGCTCGAACAAAACGAACGCGCCAACGAGACTGCTTTATCGCGATGTCCAACGAATCCGAGAAATATACTGGGAACGAAGAACAACGTCGCCATGCTAATCTCGGATCTCAAGAAGTGCAGGGGGATGATTTTTTACGGTTTAACGCGAGCGCTCTCTTGCCGGTGGATTAAGGAGCGGTAATTTATGCCGTAGGGACGAAGAAAGAGAGCCGCGAATAACGCTTCGGAAGCGAGCAACTGGCGCGTAGAGATAATCCAAGAGCTTAAACGAGCTGCCTGGGAAGAAGACGAGAAGACGTTTTACGGCCCTTGTCAACTTTGACACGCGGCTACGGCCGCGCGCTACGGCCACACGGTCTACGTATATTTGTTATTCTCCGAAAGTTTATTTTCCGAAGGCACGCTCTCGCTCGGGGGTGTCGGAGCCTCGGATTAGTCGGCGGGGAATCCTTCCTCGATCGCTGACGCGATTCAAGGACGCGCGACGTCATACTCGGCTGCGTGATAAATGACGGTGTATATACCGCCGGATCCGCTCGCATTTTCCGCACGATTGCGCAATTATCTCGACGCTACGTAATTTGCGAGAGGGAGATCGAGACGTCGTAAATAAGCCCCTCCCGTCCGTGTAATCGTAACGCGCTCCATAAAAATCTTACGGTTCATCGCTACGATTATGCCGTGGAAATGTTCAGCCGCGTTAATCGAGACAGCTGTAAAAGATATGTCTTTATAAACGGTGAAACAGAGCGCTCAATTTTGCGTTGGTCCTCTGTTTAAGAGAGCACTCCGAAATATTCGGCCCAATATTCGACTCAGAATGCTGCTCCCTTAGCGACTCCCTTAGGGCGATGCTGGACACCGACATGATGTAGTTTTGTAGTTTGTACTGTTTCTCTATTTAGTAGGATTGCAAATGCCTTTACAGAGTGAAAGTACAAACGTCATTGCATGGAAAAAGACACAAAATAGTATGTAGAAAAAAAATTTGTAAATAAAAAGATTTTTTTCAATTTTGACACAATACTTAGTATTTTCTCCTACATTTGTACTTTCACTCTGTGTATAAAAGCATTTCCATGAAATCATATAGAAAAACAGTACAAACTACGAAACTGCATTGCATCGTATTTAGCTACACGTAGTATACAACTGCATTACGTATTTAGCATTCTCTTCAGGAGTTTATTCATCAGGTATGTATTTTCAGGGCGTCCCCAAGGGACGTACTTTCAGTGGCGCATCAAGGAAGCTGTTCATAAATTCACTACTTATCGAACAAAATTACGTTTTTATACATCCATTTTACTATCTAAATAATAAATATTAATTTGAAACTAATCTCATGATTCATTACTATCCCGCCACGTTTCGCTCAAGTGCAATACTACTCAAAGCATACAACAGGAGTTTTACAATTGATCATTGCATGAAAACAGTATACTATTCTTTCTTCTATGTCACGTTTTTAAATTTGTGATATTTATAATAGTAAGTTTTTTACTTGGGTGACATCACTTTTTACAAAGATACAACTGGGAAAATAATCATGTATGTTGATTCTAACATACGGTGCAAAATTGCGACATTTGGTATTAAATTTCTCACGAACGATGCGGACAAGACGCACAAAACTTTAACTACGAATGTAGTTTCGCTGCGATAAATGAAATTTTGATATCATTTTAAGCATTTCGGTTTAAGTGAATGAACTTCTTAAAATCGACACTGGCGCGAAACCAAATCGACGTTGCAATCGAGCAGCCTTCTCTATTTTGCGAGGGACGTTCCGCCGGCGGAGCGAGGAATGAGGGGGGGAACGAGTGCCGAAATATTATCCTATTTTGCTAATGGGTTACATGAGGCCTGGTGGTCCGGGGTAACTGACGGTGAAGAGGTTAGTAGAAGGGGATATGAGAGAAAGAGAGGGAGGGAGAGAGAGAGAGAGAGAGAGAGGGTGAGTCGAAGGAGACGTGGATGAAAATGCAGAACCTTAATTTGATTTAATGTAATCGACTCGGTGCGCGCGCGGTCGGCTCGGGGAGGCTTTTAAGAAATAATTTAGCCGTTCGTTCATATTCATTCCCGGAGTAATGGTTTATTATAATGCCGTCCCGTCGCTGCCCTCCTTCTCCTCTCCATCCTCAGCCCCAATAAATTCGAAGAAATCGCTCGCGTAGCAATTATATCGCGGCAGGCCGCGGAAAGATCTATTAGCGTCTCAACGCGTGATTGGATTCACGTCGAAAACATCGAGGCAGCAATTTTTCCCCGCCAACAATTCGCACAACCCCGAGCGCGCTCGGCGCGTAGAAACGCGCGGGATCCTCGTCCTCGACGAGGAGAAGTCACGGGCGCGCGAAAAGAAAGGTCGGGAGCTTTCGAAGAATTTCAATTCCCTCCGTGCATCCCGCGCTTCGGCTTCGGAACGGTGTTGCTCCCAGGCCTGCCGATTCGCCCTCGCGAACGAGCCATCGCGGGCGCGCATTATAGGGGAGAAGAGGAAGGGGAGGCGCATAGACGGAACAATGCAAATAAGCCAATTACGTCAATCCTGAGAAATCGTTGAGAGAGCGGGCGGACAGCGCGCGATCGGGGCAACGCCGGGAAGGCAGGCTTCCCTCGCAGAATTGCGGAGGGAACGGCAGGACGGCAAAAGGAAGAGGGGCACGCAGAGGATGGCCGCGGAGGGTATCGCGAGGCCGAGGGCACCATGGCCACGGCGGGCGCATGCGGCACGAATGCATGCGCGCGGCGCATTAGGTAATGATATCGGCATTATGGCCGAGCACGAACGAAATGACGAACGGGCCGACGGATTGGAACCGGGGCCCCATCGGGGCCCCATCGAAGGAGGGCCACGGGGTAATTATACAAGCAAACAAGGGGCGGTCCCACCAAGATTATAGGGTCCCTCGCGCTGCGCCCCGCTCAGCCCTCCCCCTCGTCCCATCCCCCTCTCGCGCGGTCTCCGTGCCCCCTGTTTGCCCGTAATTACAGGGCCGAACTGTTTTCTCCTTCTCTCTCCTTCGCAGCGCGGCCATCCCCTTCTATCTCTCTCTCTCTACCGGGGCTCTCTCGTCCTTTAAGATGCCACCCGCTAGTCTCCTTTACGTCTCCTTCGTCCCTTTCCTCCGCTCAACGACGGCGCTCCTCCTTCACCCTTTCCCTCCCGTTGCCGTCCCCCCCTCCCCCTCCTGTCGATGCCCGTCGATCATCCTCTCGGAGCCGCTTTATCGATAAACCTCGGCTGGGATGCGCTTCACCCGTTTTTAAATACAGCCTGTCTCGGAACCGTCTACCGATAATAGTTTCGAAATAGATTCCCCTTCGATAGGGGAGTCCCTCTCCTGTCGGGTTCTTTTCTCTCTCTCTTTCTTTTTCTTTCTATTTTTTTTTCTTGCCCACGATGTTCTATTAGCACGCGCTTCTATCGTATTCGCATTACGTACTGCTCGCGGTCACGATCGCGTCGCAAATTTTCGTCGACTTCGCCAACGGAAATAGGATACCGCCGGCGGAATAATCCGGGTTTTATACGACTATTATTATATCAGGCGATAAGGAGCACCCATGGAAAATGGAGTCCGGGCCCGTTACACCGTCCGTATAAATTTCGCTCGCTCTTTCCCCGTTCATAATTACAAAAGCGAAACTTTTGATAACTTCTACACCGGTTCTTATTTGTCTTCCCGGTAGCGTTCGCCGTTACTTTTCATATTTTCCACCAAGATGCTCCCGATCCCTCCTCGCCCCGTGTCGAACGCGTGTCGATCGTAGACGTCGATGACGTAGCTCGCGTCCGTCGTAAAATTCCGCAAAGCCACCCCCTCGCCCCGCACGGACAACGGTGGCGAACGGAGAGTGGCGATATTTTCTGATGATATAGTGCCGGCGAATTTACGAGGAAGCGTGCTGCGATTATGAAAACCGGATTGGCCGCGTGACAAAGTTGTATACGCGCGTCGCAGCCTCCCACGTGGTAATTACTTTCGCATTGGCAAATAATTCCACGCCGTTTCTTCGCCGTTATCCGCCAGATAACGCGTCAGTGACGTGTTAATCTCGTATTTCGTGCCGTGAAACACTTTCTTACCGGCGACACGCGCGTTATGGAACCGCTACACAGAGAGAGAATTTTCTAGTAAAAATAGGGACAAAATATATTCATGTGTGATCTCTTTTTTCTCCGGATATTTTAAGAGCTGAAAAACGCGTGCTATCAAACTAAAATGTACTATTGGAAAATTTGCTATGTTTCTAGCGAAATTTATTTTGCACTGAGAGAAACGAATATCTAGGAAATAAAAAATATTTATTCGGTGCATTAGTAACATATTTATTTATACAAATATATATGTATCTTTTTACATTGAGAAAGAGTATTTTTCAAATAAGAGAATACATTTTCTTAAAACCTCAGTTTTTCACGAAAGCAATTGTTTGTTCTATTTAAAAATAAAAATTTAGATTTAAGTAAATATGTCATTCACTATATAGATATTGTTTATTTTTTAGATTGTTTTCTTTCAACGTATGTTCCTTAGCAAGATAGAACAGCGTTTCTGCAGCACTAGAAACGAGTAGAAACGTGGTAGAATCGAGTAGAATTTATATGAAAAAGGACTATAACATTCTGTCCTGGTACAATAACACGATTCGAATGAATGGGACACACCACGGTCGTTTTAAAGCGACGTTGCGTTTCGAAATGCGTTGTAACAGTGCCGGCAGTATTGCCGCTGCAGTCAATGCGTTTCAGCCGTCGCAAAATTGCGAATAAATTGCGGCGACGCTGGACAAATCGGGACGCGCCAGCACACTACAGGCAAATATCAATATTCGACACGCAGGGCACAATTTTGTGACTTTTCATTTCGACGAGGACTCACTCGAGTAATGGAGTATTCGTTGCGTTCGATAATACTTCCAAAATGCGCCTCGATAAGTTTACGACAAGAGGCGTGAGTAAGGAGTTTCCGCGCCGACAAGCGCCGGCGTCGATCTCGCGATTATATCGTGCGAGAGGGAGTCGCGGATCGTGATGTTATATCCGCCAAGTTACGGCAGAACTAGCTAATGTAAGCAATATCCATCGGCTGACAATATCAATGCCACCTGCAACTGAAATTTAGCGGAGCGGAGAGGACAAACTTCGTTGCAGCCCTACATCATCTTGACGGTTTCTGTTAAGACTTCCACCTCGTTCACTTTGCGGTATACTTCGACCTACTTTCGGCTGGTAGTAGCAGTAGTTCCCGCTCGCGAGTGCCACGAGTAGTCACGAAACCGGACGGGTAAAATTTAAATATTTTATAGGCTGACAACACACATACACACACATCAGACGCACCTGAAATAATCGCGGTGTGGTTTGACGGACTCTCGCCCGAGAGAGTGCTCCGGCGAAGGTGCTAATTGTCCACGGAAGGAAAGAAAACGATAAGTCGTCGCGAACATTTTGAACGGTGCCGAGAGCTTGTCGAGTTAGACGCTCGCTCGAAATTGCGCGAGCAAGTTCTCCTGATGAAAATGGAGTCAAATGACGGAACTTCATGTAACGATTCTACGTGTAGATTAACGAAAAGGAGGAAACTGCGAGGGAGGAAAATACAACGGGACAGCGATTCGCTCGCTCGAAAGCGGCCGTTCTGACGATCGATCTGACGTTTCCTCACACAACGCGAGAGACCGTTCTACCTTCCCCTCTCCCCCCCTTCCCCGAATGTTTCCTTTAATAAAAGCCAGCGTACCGCGAGTTGTACGCTACATACTAAATATCATGGAAGCTTGCTTCGAATATTTCGCTTGGCACAGTTAGCTGGCAAGTAACTTAGCCAAGGGACGTTTATTTTTGCACTTCATAGCGCGATAACTCACGGCCGGCACGGTGCCACGGCGCAATTTACCCCGCATAAGCGCAAACGCCGGCGGAATCGCCGTCCGCGATCTTCCTCGCGCGCGCGGAATAAATCGTAGCGCGCGTTGTCCGTTTCGGGTACGAAAGCGAACTTAACGAACACAGCGTCTCGCGATTTATTCGCGAAACGGTGAAGGAGGCGTCCCTGGCCCCGGCGCGCGTACACTCTACACGGAAAATCAATCACGCGGCGAGGATCGCGCACCGGGGACTGCGAAATTAAAAATTTAGATGCCGAGGGAACGTCCGAGAATTCTTCGTGAAAGAAAAATTCCTGTCTACGATGAGAAAACGAGCTACTAAATTTACGTAGTTACGGAGCGCAAGAGAGAGAGAGAGAGAGAAAGAGGGGCAGGTGAGGGAGGATTGAACGCGGATGGCAACGACGGGAAGCGGAAGGACGAAAAATTTGCACGCAACTGAAAATATTGACCGTAATTAAGGATTAAATTTTCAAAGAACGGATTTACTTGTAGTATAAAATAGTAAATATTAAGGAGATACTCGGGAATAGTTGATAAAACCGGTTATTTCTAATATTTTCTTACAAAATTAAGTAAGCAAGATTTTTAAACATGTCAAAGATAGTTCCAAAATCCCTGCTTGCTTGATTCTGAAATCTGTTAAAGAAGAGTAGAAGTAATCGATTTTGTCAACTTACCCCGACAGTCAAATAACCTCGATCTCCTCTACTGTATACTGAGAGAGCAGTAAGTATACTATAAAAAATACACTCTGAGAGAAAGAAATGATTGATTTAGCTCAAATTATAGTTATTTTTTGTCCATATCTTTTGCAGTAAAACAGTAATAGTAACACTAATATAAAGTTATTATGTGTGCGTGTGTATTATTATTAACAATATATATAGCATCTAATAAAAGAGAGAATGGTTTCTCTGATCATATTTAGTAATTATTTCTCTATGTGATTATAGTTACTAAATATTTTTTCTCAGTATAGATAAGGGTCGTATGTCATGAAAACGAATGAGAGAAATGTTTCTTTCTTAAGAAGAGATTGTCCCTAAGTTGAATTTATCCAGTAACTTTGTATTATTGTACTGTAATAACTTAGACTGTTAAATATATATATATATAAAAACATATAATATCTTGAACCATTATGAAAAATACACTTTCCCAAAATTTCACTTCGAACGTTAACAAAAACATAGATGTAAAGAAAGGGGAGAGCGAGATTTCAATTTAAATTTCTATTACAGCAGTCGACTTTGGGAGGGACCAAAAAATTTTGTTTTCCAACAAAACAAAGCCTCTCGTATTCCTGTTTCGCTCATTTGCATCGCCGTAGTTTCGTTCGCAAAAGAAAGACAGAGAAAGCTATTTATTTTCAACGTTACTACTTTCGCAAACAGTCCTCTCTGAAAATATTTTTGTTAAAGGAAAATCGATTCACACTCGTCGAAAGATCTACCCTCGGATTTCACATTTTTTTCGTTAGCTTTCGATGCGTGTGTGCATTTGCGTGTAACGTTGCTGAGTGCCCCTGACGAAAATTAAGGGAAGGAACACGCCTCATGAAAGTATCCCAAGATTCAGCGTATTCTCTCGACTCCTCCACGATTCTCCTCGCTCATGGCGGCGCAGCGGATCGGCCGATGAGTAAGAGGATGCGAGTTTGAGAATGGAATTCTCGGATGCGTAAGACGAAACGTCACGCGACCATACGTACACACCGCGCGGCGGTGAGACGGCCGGTGAATTGCCGAATTACAAGTCTCTCATTTGAATAAACATACCGCGCGACGGAGGGTCGCGAGGGAAAAAATGACGCGGGCGTAACAGGCTGACAGCCAGAGGGAGGCGCTAGACGACGTTGTAAAAGGTCACGTGTAAATAAAAGAAGAAAACGAGAGAAAGACACATACGCGGCTCGACTCGGAACAGAGCGGTGAGTCCGATACTCGCCTCTCTCTCAACAGAGAAAGAGAAGTGCCTTTTTGCCGTGGGATAATGTAAATAGGTCGGGCGGGGTCGTTCCGAATGTGCGCGACGTCGATCTCGCTCTTGTCTCGCCCGTAAACCGGTCGCGACTTGAAAATATCCGTTTCCGAAATTTCATTCATCCGTAGAGTCGCCGCCAAAGCCGCCCGAATTGGATCTGGATGATCCTAGAGCGAGTGAGAGGAGCGAAATTACGGAGACCGAGAGAAGGCGGCGAGCAAAGATGAAGAGGGATGAAATCGTAGGATCTCTCTCTGATGGAATCTGATACGCAGTTCGAGCCGACCCGAAATTTCCGGTGACAGCCGGTCATTCACGATTACTCGTCTCCTAATGAAGATTAGGATACCGGCGTGTCCTCTGCGCGGGTCGACGCTTTTCTGAAAGCGCCACGTCAACACGCTCGCTTCACGCATTTCATCTCACATCTTTTTTTAAATATTTACGAACAATTTTCATTAAAAAAGTTCGAATCGATATCCGCACGAGAAATTACCGACTTCGAGTGATCGAGTCTGTTTGACAAAGTCGACGGCACCGAGCGAATTTGTTTGCACAAAATATTGATCTAATTTGAGTAATGACGCGCTCTCTCCGTTTTTCTTTTATGTACGCACACACACATATCCAATACACTGAGGGACATAATTACCTTAAAATCAACAAATATTTCTTTGATGTGGGTGCCATCAACATATTTACTTTAATCTAAATTCTGTTTATTTAAATCAAATATTATTTACCTGATTTAAATAAACAATATTTGGTTTAAATAAAGAGAATTTAGATTGAAATAAATAATTAATGGCACTCAAAGAAATATTTGTTGATTTTAAGATAATTCTTCCCTCAGTGTACCCGGTAGTGGTATTGGGTTGACGACTGAAGCTCGAAAATTACGGTCTGGATTCCCGGCCGGCGCTCGGCCGCCACGAGCTTGTCTCCCGAGTTCAGCCGGGGAAACTTGAATGAATAAAAATATCAATAGCTTTTCTTAAGTGGCCATCCATAGTCGCGGTGTAGCTCCAGGGCGGCCTCTCGTCAAGTTTCTTCTCCGCGAGCGGCGATCGGCCGCTATCGCGGCTCGGCTTCTTACTAATTTCCGTTACGGTCCCTACCTCGTCGAACTCTCCGCGAGCGGAATTCCAACGGCCAATCACGGCCACCACCATCGCCGTCGCCGTCATCGTCGTCGTCGTCGCTTCTTACCGCGGCGCCCGCAACCGAGAGAAACGCGAATAACGCGCGCGCGCGCGCCAATTTCTTCGGACGCGGCTTACGACTCTCTGGGAAAGCAAGCAACCCGCGCGGGTAAAATCGGCGTTGGGAGAAATTTTACGACGTTACGACGGGCGCAGAAGAGCATTTATTATTTGCGGTCTTAGAGGCGATCCTCGTTATCCTCGTTACCGCGGCGTCGGGGCCGTCGGGGTGGACCGACGAGAAAAGGAAGAAGGTGGAGTTGGCCCGCTACGCGTTCGTACGACCAACAGAGAGGAACGACGAGAAGAGCGAGATGTAGCCGAGTGGCCAAGTGCACGCGGGCAAGGCTCCGGCGGTACACGAGGAGAGAAGAGGAGGATGAGGAGGGCCTAGGGGTGAGGGGAGGGGGGAAGGAACGAAAGAGAAAACAATAAGACGAACGCGGCGGAGCTGGAGAATGAGAGGTGGTGGCAGAAGAGAGTAGGCGAATACGGACGAGAAGGACCGAGAGGAGATAGGCACTGGCGGCGGAGTAATAACGGACTGCTCGCCATGATTATAGAGCACGAGGCAGCCGGTACGTTGCTTAAATCAACAGAGAACAGAGCCGGGGGTTTCACCTGCCGAATCAATTTTTACCTCGTTTCGAGTCTTCTTCCTCGCCCACTCCTCCGCTCCGTTTCTCGCCGGCCGCGACCGACCGGTTTTCCCGGTCATCGGCTGTTTTTCCCGTCTACCGCCCTGCCTGCCTTCTTCCGTGTTTCTTCCGCGCCGGAGGAAACCACGCGGCGTGTCGAGCCGGGGTGTATAGGCGCTCGCACACCGAGCGAGCGAATAAGCGAACCGACGACGGACACGAAAGTTTCCGATATAGCGTTTTATATATAGCGTTTCTCTCTCTCTCTCTCTCTCTCTTTCTTTTTTCCATTGCAGCGATACGTTCGATATTATTATGTCTCTAATATCGACGCTCCACTCTGCTATCGCGACTGGAATATCGATTTTATGAATGCATTGAGAGGAAATATCTAAGAAATAAAAAGCATTTATTTGATAAGTATTAATAACGCGTTTACTTTTATATATATATATATATATATATATATATATATTTTTTTTTTTTTTTTTTTTT
>NW_022639456.1:2931481-2935437 GCF_010583005.1 Odontomachus brunneus | reverse complement strand
TATATATATATATATATATATATATATATTTTTTTTTTTTTTTTTTTTATACTAGCTAAAACTATCCGAGTCGAAAATTTTTGATGCTATTTTGACGCTCTTAAGGACAGTTTGCGCCTACTTAAACGGTTTATAACCTAAGTAAAACCTACTTTGACAATAGTGATACTTATTAACTTCTCTTTTGAACCTTTAACTCTACCTTGTCAAAATTTTAACGCTACTTTGACGCTTTTAAAAATAGTTTGAGTTTACTTAGATAATCTACAACCTAGGTGAAACCTATTTGAACGATATTGACACTCATTTCCGAGTCGAAATTTTGACTCTTTGTTGAACCTTGAATTCTACACCGCAGTAGGAGCTAAGATAGCAAAATGGGTTTAATTCTAGTGATATAATTTACTCCTATTTTGATATCTGAAATATGCAACAAATAAAATGTATATTTTGTATGCTATTTGATGTTTCTGTTTTGTTATTTATTAAATTTTTTAATTATTTCTATAAAATACATTATAGAAAAATTGACTATATAAAATAGTTAATTTTTCTTACCATTCAATATTTGCCACCTTACCATATTTTTTATTTCAAATAATTATAATTCTTGGTAAAAATTTTACACGGGTCAGTTATACTATATTTATATTGTAAATATTACAAATATTATGGTAACATTTACTATAAAAATTATATTCCTAACTATAATATTTTTACTATGCCATTATAGTTCCAAATATCATACATTTTTCTCTCAGTGTAGTATCATACAACCTACTTTGACGCTAAAGAAAGCGAAAGCGAAAATTTCAGACATCATCAAGGTCAAAGTAGGAGTAAATTATATCATTAGAATTAAACCTACTTTGCTATCTTGTTTCCTACTGCGGTGTAGAATTCAAGGTTCAACATAGAGTCAAAATTTCGACTCGAGTATCCGATGTGTTGCAGGGTTATCACAAAGTGTCAAGAGGACGAAATCAGAGAGAGGGAAAAATAAAATATACTTTTTAAATAAAAACATTTTCTTAAAAATCCCACTTTTCATGAAAGCAATTGTTTATTTCATTTAAATAAAATAATAAAAAAAATTAAATTAAAATAAAGGCTACATGAAACTTGGACATCCCACTCCTTTCACTGATTTCATCCTTTTGATATTTCGTGATAACTTAGGCAATGTCGGATAGTTTTATAGCTGATATAAAATATTTTTCAAATAAGAAAATGTACATTTTCTTAAGAATCCTGCTTTTCATGGGAGCAACATTGTTTATTCGATTCAAACAAAAGAAGATTAAATATGCTATTAATATCCACCGAGAATAAATGTTCTTTTCTTATTTTTTAGATATTTCCTTTCTCAGTGTATACACACTCAGTATACACACTCAGTATACACACGGTAGCACGGTATACAGGTGTACAGACGCGTTCCTCTATATATAAGTAAGAAATAACGATATTGCCGATATCGCGAGCGAGTGTGTGAACGCACGCGCGCCAGAGAGAAATTAAATTCCTCTGGCAACGAGCGGGAGATTATAGCAAACGGTGTATGTATAGTTTTTAATTCAATTAGCCTGCCGTCTCGCGCCTCCCCACCGCAGCTTCAGCTCTAGCTTTTCGCTTTTACGTCGACTGCGTCCGATTCTTGGCCGGCTATACCATCGGGCGCTTTTCATACGCTCTCTGTGTTCCGATGGAACACACAGGGATAGGCTGTTTCTTATTAGATTCGTAATTAAAGCCTTTCGGCGAGTCTCTGCGAGACGGATTAACGTCGACGGGGGATTCGTCTCTCGCGTTCGGCTGCATCGTCATCGTATTACTCGGATAAATCGGATGTTCAGATTGCAGGTAAAAAGCTAATAATACAGAAGATACATTCGACATCGTGAGTGCCCGAACATTCATTAGGTCGACAGTTATTATACAAAAAAAAAAGAATGATTACGTCAAAAAATAATAAAATATGGAATAGCTTTATTTTTGACTTCAGTAATCAATTCTTGGTTGACGTGTGCGACATCATTCATTAGCACTACGATTTGTTGTCTAAAAAAAATACATTTTTGAGCCAACAAATCGGTAGGTCAGCGCAGCCAAAAATTGATTCTTCAAACCAGAAAGAAAAGCCATATTTTACTATTTTTTTAGCCGACACAATCATCCTTTTTCTCCGTGTAGACAATTTTGACGCATTCTCGTTTCTACACTGGGAGTAAAAATATTTAAGGAATATAAAATATTTATTCGATGGATACTGATGATATAAATATTCTTGTGTATATACATCATATTCTCTTTCCGTGTATCTTTCCATGAAGTTTATTCTATTTAAATAAAAGAATTTATATTAAAAAATAAATATGTTATTAACACCAAACAAATATTTAAAAAATTGTTTAGATATTTTTTTCTCTCAGTATAATAACTGTCGATGGATGTGCAGGCATTTACGATGTCAAGTGTTGTAACTTATGCAGGAAGCTTACCGGAGGTAAAGCTTAGAGATCCGTTGTTAATAATCATTGACGATTCGCCGTGATCGTTACCCAACACCGAGACTTCGACACGTAAACGTGATTCTCTTCGCGGGGACCTCGATTCCGCTTTCTTTATCTCTTCGTGGGGCATTTCGGAAAGTCTCTCTACGACGACCGCGCACGCGACACAGCCCGGAGAAAACTACCGTACGTTTCCAGTCATTTTCAAATTTACGAACGATTACATTATTCACATCACCGAGGAGGAACACACAGAAGACCGGGAGGACCTGACGGATGCAAACAACGAGTTTTCCTGCTCCTTCGTGGAACGACCGTAGGAAAGAGATCGATGTCTTCCGGTTTTTCCCCGCGTTTATCCCGCGCGCTTGCCTTATGTACCGAGAGTATGTAGAGAGAGAGAGAGAGAGGGGGAGATAGAGAGAGAGAGAGAGAGAGAGAGAGAGAGAGGGGGAGAAAGAGAATGCGAGAGAGTATGTACGACCGTAGCCGGGTTTATGCGAGAACATCAAACCAGTCTGGGACCGGATATCGACGACTTTACAGGGACTGACGGCAACGCCGGAGTTTCGTGTCCCAGCGAATGGAAGACGTTTGCCTCGCCGCACCATGAATTTCGCCTATATACGCGGTTTATTACCGCAGGGCGGTTGCCGATGGAGGAACAACGGTGCTTTTCACGTGCCACCGACGACGGAAGCATTCGCGGCTCGTATCAAGTCCGTATCAAGTACGTACTTGACGCGGCTTGCTATTTCGTCATCGAAACTTCGCTCGAGAAATGCTCCAGTTTCATGGCAACTTTTATTTTACTTATTTTTATTAATCCCGCGGGCAAATCTTAACCACGCAGATCCCGATTAGAAATTGATTCTATCGATCAGGTTGATTCTAATCAATTATCTGGTTTGTATAAGATGTAATATGTTATCGCGAGATCCTAACATACAGGATGTCCCGGATCACCTTCATAATATCTCGTGAGGACGTAGAGCAGATCGAGATGAACACAAAAGTCCTATACCTTTTTGCGATATTTGCAATAATAGTCGGACTATTAATTAAAGAAGATCAGCGAATGATCACGCGCGATATGGTAGATGAGCTGCAGTGGCGCCGTCTGCCGTCGTATACTTATACATTAAGTCAAACTGAACAAAAAAGTCCTCTACCATTTTGCAAATGACCACATAGATTTTTAGATATTAATTATAGAAAATTTGTATATTATGATACACAGTCATGTAATAATTTTCTTTAATTAATAATCTCTAAAAATCTATGTGGTCATTTGCAAAATGGTAGAGGACTTTTTTGTTCAGTTTGACTTAATGTATAAGTATACAGCGACAGACGGTGCCACTGCAGCTCATCTACCACATCGCGCGTGATTCGCCAATCTTTTTTAGTTAATATCTCGACTATTATTGCGAATATCGCAAA
>NW_022639456.1:2929538-2931471 GCF_010583005.1 Odontomachus brunneus | reverse complement strand
ACAGACGGTGCCACTGCAGCTCATCTACCACATCGCGCGTGATTCGCCAATCTTTTTTAGTTAATATCTCGACTATTATTGCGAATATCGCAAAACGGTATGGGAGTTTTGTGTTCATCTCAATCTGCTCTATCATCTTCATGAGAGATTGTGAAAATGATTCGGGACACCCTGTATGTATATAAATCTTGATTGCTATGCTGCTTTTGTTTGGTTCAGAACAAAATAAAATCGTCCTACACAAACCGCATAATTGTCCGGGATCGATTTGATCAGAACCATGGAATAAGTTTCTAGTTACAATAGGATGGATTCGCGGATACGAATGGTGCGCGAACGAGTAAAAATCGCCGAGCAGACATGGACCGTGCTCTCATTTTACGTCAGCGAGTTTCTTGCGAACTGCTCGGCTACTCGCATTTTGCAGAAACGGGAATTTAATTTCACCGACATTCCAATGAAGTTATCAAGAGGAAGTGTGCCAAACTACAAACGTTAAAAACATTTTTAACAAGCATATCACTTCTATGGATGTGTTTTCCGAGATAACGGATAAATGAATGTATATCGAGAGGAAAAGATACTCATTAGAGACAGGATGGAGTAACAGGCGTTCAACATCGTGCCCAACATCGTGCACACTATCGAGTGTTTCGCAGCGCGGTATCTCGATGAGGAGCCCTAGGAGCGAAAGCGCGGCGCGATACGCGTCCCTAATTTCGCTCACGAAGATGATAATTAAACGGGTTAGACACGCCCTACAAAGCAGAGAGCTGAACATTTCCGCGCCAGCGTTAATCCAAACTCGCCCCTCGTTCTCGCCCGTCTATTTCGCACAACGCGCGAGCGGACGGTCGACGTCCATTCGAACTCGACGGATGAGACACGCGCGCCGATCGCGACTCGCGAGAAAAACGTTCGACGAATCCTTTCGCGAGATTCCTCCTTCCCCTTCCCGCTCCTCCTCTGAAATGATGTTGAATCCGCCGCAACAGATGATTCTCGGGCGAGCTGTCGTTGAAACGATCGTTAGCTTCGTGCTTTCTCTCTGGCTATCTCTGCGTCGGTGCTCGTCCCAACAACGCGGTCGTAAGCGCATTCGATTCGCTCGCAGCTGCTGATCCGTTTGTGACGTGCGCCGAACGGCTTAAGTGATTAAAACGCGAGCCGCGAATCTGCTGCGGATCGGCGCCGCGAATTGATCCCTGTTACGAGCGGCAAGCGTGCTGGAGCTCGCCCGAAAATTCGTTTCCGCTGATACGCGCCAGCAGCGAGATAACGATGGGGCGAAGCTCACCCTCGTTTGTCCCTGCAACGTAGATCGCCGTAGATCGCGAATGTTGCACAAGCCGCTGATTAAAACTGCCGTGTACCATTACCGCGCCACATCCGAGGATTCCGAGCGCAGCCTCCGATATTAATTTCGTGTAATTGTGATAATTGAAACGTTCATTTTAAAAGCAAGGGGTCCCGCTATTTCGGGATATTATGAGAGGAGCTATATCGGAGCGTATCGATGAAATATAACACGAATACACGAGCGCGAAATACATCGCTCCAGCAGGATTCGCAAATGAAATTATGCCCGGTTTCAAAGTGCACGATTTAATCATCGGAAACTAACATCACGCGGCGATGTTTGTATTACCTCAGAATCCACACGAATTCTTGAAAGTTTTAATATCGCTTGCCCTACCGGGACCTGCCTCGGTCTGCAAATTCGGTTTTATCGTGCTCGCACGAGAATGTAGCACATTGTGCGTTTGTTGCAACAGCAATTCTCGAAGTTTTAAATTCTTGGTTGCAATAGAAACGCGACATACAGTCAAAACTATAAAAAAAATGTCACATTTTGAAATATGGTATGCCAAGTCTTGGCACACGATATTCAAAAATATGACATTTTTTTTGCAGTTCTGATACTCTCTTGAAA
>NW_022639456.1:2925087-2929438 GCF_010583005.1 Odontomachus brunneus | reverse complement strand
AGAGTTCCGGTTTGTTTTATAATAGTTCTAGAGTTCTATATCATATACATAGATGATTACTCAAGACTCTAAACGTTGTAGAAATTCCGCTTGGTACAAAAGCAAAATGTATGCAATAAACCTGAGCATTTTCGGGATACAAACAGAAATTCGGGAGATGCAGGTGGTATCTCTGACTGTGTGACCTCCGCTTTAATATTTCAATTCTCCCGTTTCCAATTCTCACATGGTTTGTTTTTATTCCGACGGATCGTATTAAGATAGAGCAGAGGAGCTCGCGAAAGGGAAAGAAGGAGATTTATTTAGCATTCCTTTCTGCATAAATTCTCACAGGAATGCGAAAAGTCGTAACAGTATAGTCTTTGAAAAGTTAAAGCTCGCGCGTGTATGTGTGCGCACATACATGCGAGTGTCTCTCGCAAAGCGACGCTGACACCTCGGCGAACGACACCGTAAACGTACGCGCATGTCGCGTTTCATCGAGAAGCTCGAAAACAGGTGGAACGTGAAGCAAAAGTTCAATAGGGCGCGGGGTCGCTCGCGCTGCACGTCGAGGCACGGCGTACCGATCGCCGTATGAGAAAATCTCCCGGTAATCCGAGGACCCGGACCGGATGCGAGCAGCAACTTTCTAAGTGGGAAAAGGTCCGTGCTCGGCGACCATGAGGTCCCGAAAAGGATCGCGCCAAAGGGGACAGAAGTCTCTGTCGAGACGTGCCACGTGAAACGAGAGAAAAAGAGAGGAAAAGGCAGGAGAATGAAAAGAAAAAAAAAGAGAGAGAGAGTGAGAAAGAGGGAGGAGAAAAGAGAGAAACGCATATTACGTATGCGACGCGGCGTCGCCATGGAGAATTCGAGCGCGGATATTCGCTAATTCGCTCGGCACGCCCGCGATTTTCCTCGCGGTATGCCGCGAAGGAGGCGCAGGTCGTGTCGGAAGGCGAAGTACACCCAGCATGGGCCATTATGAATTCCCCCTCGGTCACTCTCTCCGCCCGTGTCCCTTCGTTCGTTTCTTCCCACCCCCGTCTCGTTCACCCTTTATCGGCAGGACGGCTGGACGGAGGAACGGACGACGCGCAGAGAGAAGGAGAGAGAGAGGGAGAATGGAAATTAATCGCGAATGCCAGCGGGACAAAGCTGCCGAATCTATTATCCCCGGACGGAACGGGTCCCTAATTAGTCGCGCGGATGCTCCGATGCGGAGGACTTTGTTCTTTCGGGCAGCGCCGTGATATAATGGCGATCGCGCGCCACACGGTTCGGTAATTGGAGGCATCGCTATCGGCAGACAACGCGCGAACGGATTCCTTTTGCGACTATGGAAATTCTTATCCCCCTCCCCCCGGCTCGTCAAGTTTGTTTTTGCACGACGCAAGACGAGGGAGGACTAGGAAATCTTGCGAAACGAGGACGAGAGGAGAACGGATCTCTCGCGTATAAATTAATATGCACTCGCGCAAACACACAAAGTCCTCGCCCGATTGAGCGGACGTTTACGTATTTACGGAAATACTTGCACGCCGCACGTTGCACCACAATCGCGCGCGCGCGGATCGCGTTACAATAACACGCGCCATTAAACAGCGGCATCAATACGACGGACGTAACGCGGCCGGTAGTTACCGGCGGATTTGTACAAGCGAGTACATTTATAGCAATTTGGTACGTAACTAATAATTAAGCGAATCAGAGAGACCATTATGGTCACGCACGGTAGTTCCGAATGTAATCAAGTCACGAGGTCAATATGACGATCGCGCGTATATGTAGCGCGAATTACGATGCTCGCGAATCGCCCGGCCGTGTTCGTCACGCGGATTCGCACGCGGGACGGCGCGAATAAAGTCCAGATAGGCGATAAAATTTGCGACGCGATCGCGATAACTTGGAAAAGAAACGCCCGACAATTAACGCAGTAATTCATGCGAGGCTATATGCGGAGCGGCGTCGCGCCAGTTACCTCCCGAATAACTTTCATCGATGGCGCACGAGATCATTAATAGTAATTCGGTCAATTCTGCGCGCCTGGGTAACGGGATTAATCACCGGTAATCAGGTTGGAAGCCATTACACCTATGTGTATACGCTCGCTCGATCGTTACTTGAGTTAACGTAACGATACGAGAGCTCGTGCACACAGGTCGATTGGAGACAATCTCGATGCAAGCACGCAATCGGTGAAACCGAACTTGATTCGCGTTGATAACCTACACTATTCTAATCTCGTTAATACACATCGTTTTTCGAAAACTTGGAAATAATATATAGGATATTCTCAAGAAACCATTTAGCATTTATATGGTAGATAGTACACACCATACTGAGTAAACGAACCTTAGCGAACATAGGTCGAAAGCTCAACCGTTTCTGAGATAAACGTTTTTGTATGTTAGCATCATGAATGGCTTAGATTTATACGTGTCGCCCGAGTCAAAATTTTTATGCTACTTTGACGCTCTTAAAGATAGTTTGCGTCTACTTAGATAGTTTATAGCCTAGGTAAAACCTACTTTGACGATATTGATACTTATTAACTCTTTTGAATCTTTAACACTACCTTGTCAAAACTTTGACGCTCTTAAAAATAGTTTGAGTCTACTTAGAGAATCTATAACCTAGATGAAATCTATTTTGACGATGTTGACACTTATTTCCGAATCGAAATTTTGACCGTATGTTGAATCTTGAATTCTACACCGCAATAGGAGCTAAAATAGCAAAGTAGATTTAATTCTAATGATATGATTTACTCCTATGATATGATTCACCCTGATAATGTCTGAAATATATGCAGCAAATAAAATGTATTTGTATGCTATTTGACGTTTCTGTTTCGTTATTTATGAAATTTTTTAAATATTTCTATAAAATACATGTTCTATGTAGCAGCTAAAGCTTCAATAGAGGTTTGCAACTGAATCTACTTTGCTTCCTAAGAACCTACTATTACAACCTATTTTGACGCTAAAGAAAACGAAAACGGAAATTTCAGACATCATCAGGGTCAAAGTAGTAGTAAATTATATTATTAGAATTAAATCTACTTATGCTACCTTAATTTTACTTGCTACCTTAGCTCTTACTGCGGTGTAGAATTCAAGGTTCAACATAGGGTCAAAATTTCGACTCGGGGCGTATGCGATGTTTACCTCAATGTTTATAAACCGCGTTCTGTATGTCTTCATTCAATTTCCAGTACATACTTTATAACAAAAGATTTCATTTTTAGACTTTATAACTATAATCACCAAATAAGATCCGCAATTACCTGCTGATGATACCTGATTGATTGCCAGTGAAATTTTCTGTTATGAAGTATATATAAAAATTGAATGAGAACAACAGAACGCGGTTTATAAATATTGAGGTAAACATCGCATACGACACGTATAAACCTAAGTCATTCATGATGCTAACATACAAAAATGTTTATATCTCAGAAACGGTTGAACTTTCGACCTATACTCATTAGTTTCTTTACTCAGTATAGTGTGTACCATCTATCATATAAATGCTGAATAATTTTTTGGAAACATCCTGTACATATATATAGGGTGTTGGTTAAGTATGTTGCCATACTCAACAGAACAATTTTTTGGTTTATTTCAAGCAAAAAAGTTCATATAAACATGTGTCTTAAACGGCTTAGTTTCCGAAATAAAAAAATTTAAACGTGTAGCAATAATCTGTTTCGTTTAGAACAGCTTCCTCTAGTACTGGTGTTCTAACTGTCATAGGCTTTCCAAGATCAAGTGTTCCTTACAAAAGAACCCTTTCCTCGAAGATAGTGGTGAATATTCGCAAATATTTTACGACATGGTAAATTGCGTTGGGGATATCTTTCTGCATAAATACGCCTTGCCTCACGTGAGTTACCATTTGCAAGACCGTCGGCAAAGTGCATATCTGCCATTTCAAAATTTGTAAACTTAGGCGTGATGAAACCGATTCTGATGGACTGAAACAATTTGGCCCGAAAACGTATGCACAAGCTAACCGACCCGCAGCAACATCAGAACTGAAGTCTATTTTTGATTTTATGACTTTGACTTTGACTTTGTCACTTTGTTTACGGTCATAACTCACGTGAAGCAAGGCATATTTATGTAGGAAGATATCTCCAACGCAATTTACCGTTTCGTCAAACATTTGCGAACATTCACTTGTATTTCGGAAACTAAGGATTTATATGAACTTTTTTACTTGAAATACGTTTATGATATATGTTTATATGAACTTTTTTACTTGAAATAAACCAAAGAATCGCTTTGTTGAGTATGGCAATATACTTAACTAACCCTGTATATGTATATATATATATATATATATATATATATATATATATATA
>NW_022639456.1:2920112-2924834 GCF_010583005.1 Odontomachus brunneus | reverse complement strand
CACCATATTTCAAAATGTGCCATTTTTTTTGCAGTTCTGATACTCTCTTGAAAAGTTCTAGAGCTCTTTGCAACAAGTTTCAATAGTTCCGGTCATTAAATACAAAAAAACAGACTTTCAAAAAAAGGTGCGCTAATCTCGCAGGGCACCTAATCAAAAAAACTATTTAAATTAACTATTTCTTTAGAGTTCCGGTTTGTTTTATAATAGTTCTAGAGTTCTATATCATATACATAGATGATTACTCAAGACTCTAAACGTTGTAGAAATTCCGCTTGGTACAAAAGCAAAATGTATGCAATAAACCTGAGCATTTTCGGGATACAAACAGAAATTCGGGAGATGCAGGTGGTATCTCTGACTGTGTGACCTCCGCTTTAATATTTCAATTCTCCCGTTTCCAATTCTCACATGGTTTGTTTTTATTCCGACGGATCGTATTAAGATAGAGCAGAGGAGCTCGCGAAAGGGAAAGAAGGAGATTTATTTAGCATTCCTTTCTGCATAAATTCTCACAGGAATGCGAAAAGTCGTAACAGTATAGTCTTTGAAAAGTTAAAGCTCGCGCGTGTATGTGTGCGCACATACATGCGAGTGTCTCTCGCAAAGCGACGCTGACACCTCGGCGAACGACACCGTAAACGTACGCGCATGTCGCGTTTCATCGAGAAGCTCGAAAACAGGTGGAACGTGAAGCAAAAGTTCAATAGGGCGCGGGGTCGCTCGCGCTGCACGTCGAGGCACGGCGTACCGATCGCCGTATGAGAAAATCTCCCGGTAATCCGAGGACCCGGACCGGATGCGAGCAGCAACTTTCTAAGTGGGAAAAGGTCCGTGCTCGGCGACCATGAGGTCCCGAAAAGGATCGCGCCAAAGGGGACAGAAGTCTCTGTCGAGACGTGCCACGTGAAACGAGAGAAAAAGAGAGGAAAAGGCAGGAGAATGAAAAGAAAAAAAAAGAGAGAGAGAGTGAGAAAGAGGGAGGAGAAAAGAGAGAAACGCATATTACGTATGCGACGCGGCGTCGCCATGGAGAATTCGAGCGCGGATATTCGCTAATTCGCTCGGCACGCCCGCGATTTTCCTCGCGGTATGCCGCGAAGGAGGCGCAGGTCGTGTCGGAAGGCGAAGTACACCCAGCATGGGCCATTATGAATTCCCCCTCGGTCACTCTCTCCGCCCGTGTCCCTTCGTTCGTTTCTTCCCACCCCCGTCTCGTTCACCCTTTATCGGCAGGACGGCTGGACGGAGGAACGGACGACGCGCAGAGAGAAGGAGAGAGAGAGGGAGAATGGAAATTAATCGCGAATGCCAGCGGGACAAAGCTGCCGAATCTATTATCCCCGGACGGAACGGGTCCCTAATTAGTCGCGCGGATGCTCCGATGCGGAGGACTTTGTTCTTTCGGGCAGCGCCGTGATATAATGGCGATCGCGCGCCACACGGTTCGGTAATTGGAGGCATCGCTATCGGCAGACAACGCGCGAACGGATTCCTTTTGCGACTATGGAAATTCTTATCCCCCTCCCCCCGGCTCGTCAAGTTTGTTTTTGCACGACGCAAGACGAGGGAGGACTAGGAAATCTTGCGAAACGAGGACGAGAGGAGAACGGATCTCTCGCGTATAAATTAATATGCACTCGCGCAAACACACAAAGTCCTCGCCCGATTGAGCGGACGTTTACGTATTTACGGAAATACTTGCACGCCGCACGTTGCACCACAATCGCGCGCGCGCGGATCGCGTTACAATAACACGCGCCATTAAACAGCGGCATCAATACGACGGACGTAACGCGGCCGGTAGTTACCGGCGGATTTGTACAAGCGAGTACATTTATAGCAATTTGGTACGTAACTAATAATTAAGCGAATCAGAGAGACCATTATGGTCACGCACGGTAGTTCCGAATGTAATCAAGTCACGAGGTCAATATGACGATCGCGCGTATATGTAGCGCGAATTACGATGCTCGCGAATCGCCCGGCCGTGTTCGTCACGCGGATTCGCACGCGGGACGGCGCGAATAAAGTCCAGATAGGCGATAAAATTTGCGACGCGATCGCGATAACTTGGAAAAGAAACGCCCGACAATTAACGCAGTAATTCATGCGAGGCTATATGCGGAGCGGCGTCGCGCCAGTTACCTCCCGAATAACTTTCATCGATGGCGCACGAGATCATTAATAGTAATTCGGTCAATTCTGCGCGCCTGGGTAACGGGATTAATCACCGGTAATCAGGTTGGAAGCCATTACACCTATGTGTATACGCTCGCTCGATCGTTACTTGAGTTAACGTAACGATACGAGAGCTCGTGCACACAGGTCGATTGGAGACAATCTCGATGCAAGCACGCAATCGGTGAAACCGAACTTGATTCGCGTTGATAACCTACACTATTCTAATCTCGTTAATACACATCGTTTTTCGAAAACTTGGAAATAATATATAGGATATTCTCAAGAAACCATTTAGCATTTATATGGTAGATAGTACACACCATACTGAGTAAACGAACCTTAGCGAACATAGGTCGAAAGCTCAACCGTTTCTGAGATAAACGTTTTTGTATGTTAGCATCATGAATGGCTTAGATTTATACGTGTCGCCCGAGTCAAAATTTTTATGCTACTTTGACGCTCTTAAAGATAGTTTGCGTCTACTTAGATAGTTTATAGCCTAGGTAAAACCTACTTTGACGATATTGATACTTATTAACTCTTTTGAATCTTTAACACTACCTTGTCAAAACTTTGACGCTCTTAAAAATAGTTTGAGTCTACTTAGAG
Source organism: Odontomachus brunneus (assembly GCF_010583005.1). NCBI lineage: Eukaryota > Metazoa > Arthropoda > Insecta > Hymenoptera > Formicidae > Odontomachus > Odontomachus brunneus. The sequence goes on along the minus strand of NW_022639456.1, from coordinate 2,922,041 downwards.
AATCTATAACCTAGATGAAATCTATTTTGACGATGTTGACACTTATTTCCGAATCGAAATTTTGACCGTATGTTGAATCTTGAATTCTACACCGCAATAGGAGCTAAAATAGCAAAGTAGATTTAATTCTAATGATATGATTTACTCCTATGATATGATTCACCCTGATAATGTCTGAAATATATGCAGCAAATAAAATGTATTTGTATGCTATTTGACGTTTCTGTTTCGTTATTTATGAAATTTTTTAAATATTTCTATAAAATACATGTTCTATGTAGCAGCTAAAGCTTCAATAGAGGTTTGCAACTGAATCTACTTTGCTTCCTAAGAACCTACTATTACAACCTATTTTGACGCTAAAGAAAACGAAAACGGAAATTTCAGACATCATCAGGGTCAAAGTAGTAGTAAATTATATTATTAGAATTAAATCTACTTATGCTACCTTAATTTTACTTGCTACCTTAGCTCTTACTGCGGTGTAGAATTCAAGGTTCAACATAGGGTCAAAATTTCGACTCGGGGCGTATGCGATGTTTACCTCAATGTTTATAAACCGCGTTCTGTATGTCTTCATTCAATTTCCAGTACATACTTTATAACAAAAGATTTCATTTTTAGACTTTATAACTATAATCACCAAATAAGATCCGCAATTACCTGCTGATGATACCTGATTGATTGCCAGTGAAATTTTCTGTTATGAAGTATATATAAAAATTGAATGAGAACAACAGAACGCGGTTTATAAATATTGAGGTAAACATCGCATACGACACGTATAAACCTAAGTCATTCATGATGCTAACATACAAAAATGTTTATATCTCAGAAACGGTTGAACTTTCGACCTATACTCATTAGTTTCTTTACTCAGTATAGTGTGTACCATCTATCATATAAATGCTGAATAATTTTTTGGAAACATCCTGTACATATATATAGGGTGTTGGTTAAGTATGTTGCCATACTCAACAGAACAATTTTTTGGTTTATTTCAAGCAAAAAAGTTCATATAAACATGTGTCTTAAACGGCTTAGTTTCCGAAATAAAAAAATTTAAACGTGTAGCAATAATCTGTTTCGTTTAGAACAGCTTCCTCTAGTACTGGTGTTCTAACTGTCATAGGCTTTCCAAGATCAAGTGTTCCTTACAAAAGAACCCTTTCCTCGAAGATAGTGGTGAATATTCGCAAATATTTTACGACATGGTAAATTGCGTTGGGGATATCTTTCTGCATAAATACGCCTTGCCTCACGTGAGTTACCATTTGCAAGACCGTCGGCAAAGTGCATATCTGCCATTTCAAAATTTGTAAACTTAGGCGTGATGAAACCGATTCTGATGGACTGAAACAATTTGGCCCGAAAACGTATGCACAAGCTAACCGACCCGCAGCAACATCAGAACTGAAGTCTATTTTTGATTTTATGACTTTGACTTTGACTTTGTCACTTTGTTTACGGTCATAACTCACGTGAAGCAAGGCATATTTATGTAGGAAGATATCTCCAACGCAATTTACCGTTTCGTCAAACATTTGCGAACATTCACTTGTATTTCGGAAACTAAGGATTTATATGAACTTTTTTACTTGAAATACGTTTATGATATATGTTTATATGAACTTTTTTACTTGAAATAAACCAAAGAATCGCTTTGTTGAGTATGGCAATATACTTAACTAACCCTGTATATGTATATATATATATATATATATATATATATATATATATATATACAGAGTGTTAGTTAAGTATGTTGCCATACTCAACAGAGAATTTTATATATATATACATATATATATATGTATATGTATGTATGTATGTATGTATGTATGTATATATATATGTATATATATATATATATATATATATATATATATATATATATATATATATATATATATATACACATAAAATATA
>NW_022639456.1:2888405-2920102 GCF_010583005.1 Odontomachus brunneus | reverse complement strand
TATATATATGTATATATATGTGCGACCGAAATCATGGCATAACCAAGAAGGGGTAGTTTATGTTACACATACAATCTAAGTCATACAATCTGCACTAAATCATGAAAAATTCAGGAGTGAGATTATTCAAGCTCTAAAAGTTCAATCCACATTAGCAAAACTTCAATAATCTTTGCATAAAACAGCACAACTGTGCATTGAATAGCAAAGACAATATTTTCAGCATCTATCTATATCTTAGCAAAATGAAGAAATTCTTATTATTCATGATATAGTTATATTTAATGGAATTGCAAAGTTGCTTTTCTCAAAAATAAATGCCAATGGCAACTAGTTTCGCACAGTGTTTTCGTGCTCGCGATGAACACGAGCGATACGTAACTTTCTTCATTCGCGATCGAATATTGTCCGGATTCCCTTCTTCGTCTCGTCTACTGTAACAGCGATGGGATTAATCTCGTTACTCGTGAGCTAAGGAAATAATTTTGCTATTAATCTCATCGTATTTCCGAATTGCAAAGTATCCGCGCGACGGTGAACAATGAATGAATGCTGGTGTCAGTGCCGCCACGAAGACACATTTTATATCCCCGTCGCGCACAAACTATCGAATGCCAAACGAAGCCGCGGATTTGTTTAATCAACCGCGGGCGGTCGCCGCACGTTCTCAGCGGTGTCAATTTTACATTACAGGGCTACCTGCGGCGATGCAAATGCGACTGATAATTAGTTAGATTAGAAGTCATTAATTCGCGTATCCGTCCGTACGTTTCGAGCCGGGCGCGATTGGGACCGCAAGGCCAATATGACGACGCGAGAACGGCCGGTCGGTGGTCGGTGTCAATCACGTTACATTTGTAATTGTTCGGCGATATCGGTCAAATTGCGGCCGAATTCGAAATGCGTCGACAGGTGCATGTATGTGTGCGCGCGTGTGTGTGTCCGTGTGTACGAGTGGTCTCGCGATCGGCATCGCGACGACGCGGATTGAAATCAAACTAATTGCGCGGCGGTGGCGGCTGCCGCTGCTGCTGCAGATCTCGGCATGCACTCGCACGTAATCTCCAATAAAATCGAGCACGTAACACCTGGCAAACTTGGCGTGTGCTAGCGCGCTTGTTCGCCGTCCCATAGAAATCTTCGCGGACGTAATCGCGACTGTTGCGCGCACTTGACGCGAGTGTGGCGAATTAAATGCACTTCGAAGACTCTCAAATGTTTCGAATTAATTACTCGTAATAAATTGGTGACTACCTGAGAAACTGACAGAGAGAGAGAGAGAGAGAGAGAGAGAGAGAGAGAGAGAGAGAGAAAAATCGCAATGAGTTATTGATCCCAATTCGTTATGACAAGGAATTACGTCGCGATTTAATGATTGCTCTTAACATTTTTTTTTCTTTTCCCAAGACCATTTTTCAAGTCGATTAAAAAGGTTTCAAGTAGACCACGCGGTAACTTTTAATTTTCTGGCTGCAGATGCCGTTACGTTGTGAAGCTCCATGAAAGCTTCGTGAACGACAAAATAGGCAAACTAAACTTAATCCGACCAAACTAAAACTGAAACTAAACTAACTGCGAACTGGATTAAAATCAGTTTGAAAGCAAGTCTGCTTTTGATAGATTCGCAGCCGACTTTGCTAAAATCGAAGAGTCGTTCCATAATTCACGTAAAATCTCAATGTCCGCGTCCAGGCGTTTAATGTTCAATGTTCGCGACCAGGTCGCGTAGACTACCTATACAGATCAGACAGATATTCTAGATCAAAAGATAGAGAGACAGTAGCTAGAGTTACTATCAGCTCGAGAGAATTCACGACAATGATGTTTATCGTCCTTGCGTTGGACAAATGCAATTCGTTTGGTGACTAACTACACTGCTTAAATATGCTCGAGCACGAGTCGAGACAATAGAAGGAGAGAGGAAAAGAGAGAGAGAGAGAGAGAGAGAGGGAGGAAGAAGGAGAGAAATAATACGGGCGAGGTAGAGCATATAAGGAAGAATTGTCCCCCAACGCTCTGTCGTAAGGCGAAACAGCGGCATTTTGTTCGAATGTCATCGAGTTAACGACCGGAGCGGTATTATGCAAAGTGGAGAACGAGCACGTCGGCGGCGACGGCGGCGGCGCGATGCATTCTCGAGATGGTCCTTCTCCCTCCGCCATCTTGGAGTGCATCTCGCGCACTCGCCTTCTGCTTATCTCGCGCCCCTGATAAATCTGCATTTTTTTTTTACAATCCTTCCCTCCGCCCTAACCTCTCTTCTTGCTTGCTTCTTTATTTTGATAAAAATAACACATCCCCACACTTACCCTGCCCGCGCCGACCGTCGAGTCACAAACATCCCTTTCTCGGCGACGATATTTATGCTTCTACGTCACGGGAGAAATATCGCGCAATGTGAATCTCGCGAGTTCCCTCGCGCCAACGGTCGACGTGTGTGTATATAATACAGACACGTGACGCCCGCGTGTATATATACTGAACGTCATTAATGCCTGGTGGTTTGTTGGTTTCGGGATCGTCCGAAATTTTCGATCGCATGCATCGTGTTTGCAACGACGAAATGTACATTATTTCCTCTTTTTTGACGCGTGACTTTATGATTTAAACTACACTGAGAGAAAAATGTATGATATTTGGAACTATAATAGCATAGTAAAAATATTATAATTAGGAATATAATTTTTGTAGTAAATGTTACCATAATATTTGTAATATTTACAATATAAGTATAGTATAACTGACCCGTGTAAAATTTTTACCAAGAATTATAATTATTTGAAATAAAAAATATGGTAAGGTGGCAAATATCGAATGGTAAGAAAAATTAACTATTTTATATAGTCAATACAATTGGAATATTTGGCAAATATAGGTACATGTAACTATATTCCCAAAAGGTGCTTTACCATATATATAGAGTAATAAGATGATGACTATAAATCTGTGTTCATTCTACTATATCTTCATGTTTAGATGAACTATAAATATATGTTTGAGGCCAAAACGAACTATAAAATATAATAAAATTATAGTTATTCCAACTATTTTTTTTCTCTCAGTGTATAAATGTCACTCTTTCCGAGATTATTAATATTAGAGACAGTCTTGCACGGAAACAAACATTTGGATGAATTAACCAAGTTTTTGGTGAAAAATATAAATGAACCAAAAATTCTAGTTGAAGTTAGCAGAATTTTGTTCGGCTTAATAAGACTTCTAATTAAACCGATTAAACGTTTTTTCTGTTTGTTCAAATAATTGGTGCTTATAATGCACAATTGTTTGAAAAGGATGTGTGTGGATAAAAATTTTTAATGAACCTGGATCTAATGCAGGACCAGACGTCAATGATGCTTATTTATAGTGCACCGACTGGTCGTTCGCGGGCTGAGTAGTGGCGCGTGTTTTTGCTCGTGCATTAATTAAACTCCAACTTAAGTAACCGGCTGCACAAGCTAGAGGCAATTTTCCAGCGCTATGCGTGATTCTCGCGCTCTTTGACGCATCACGACAAGCGTTCACCCCTCATCCTGCCGGAGTCCTTCTGGTCACCTAACTATGTGTCGTCGTCGTTGATATCGCGATTCTAAATTTCTCGCCAAATATTTCATATATCATCGTGTCTTTCTGTTTTTCACGCCATTTTATCGAATGATATCAGATTCTATGTTATCGCGACAAATCTAAAGTGATTAATTCAATAATATTCAATTTCAATTAAATTTTCCGATCGTATATCTAAAATTGACCTCGATTTGCTCGTATCATATGAAGACTACATAGACTGGGGCTATCTGTATACGGGAGTACACTGCTATCTCAGGTATCGCCACGATTTCTACACTGAGAGAAAAATGTATGATATTTGGAACTATAATGGCATAGTAAAAAGATTATAGATAGGAATATCATTTTTATAGTAAATGTTACCATAATATTTGTAATATTTACAATATAAGCATAGTATAACTGACCCGTGTAAAATTTTTACCAAGAATTATAATTATTTGAAATAAAAAATATAGTAAGGTAGCAAATATTGAATGGTAAGAGAAATTAACTATTTTATATAGTCAATACAATTGGAATATTTGGTAAATATAGGTACATGTAACTATATTCCCAAAAGGTGCTTTACCATATATATAGAATAATAAGATGGTGACTATAAATCTGTGTTCATTCTATATCTTCATATTTAGATGAACTATAAATATATGTTTGAGGCTAAAACGAACTATAAAATAATAAGATTATAGTTATTCCAACTATTTTTCTCTCAGTGTACGAGTATAGAATTCTTCAAGTCAAAGATAGAACACCGCTATTTGTAGTGAAAAAGTGAGTGAATGAATGAGTTTCGTCCTTTCAGTCTTAGAGTTTCTTTCTCACATGCAAAAAAAGAATTAGCTTCCAGAGCTAAAAAAATAGCTGTAGCAGATAGGATGTGTCACTGAAATAGGGACAGCTAATGTCAATATTACTAAATTTATTCGAAGTTTAAACTTAGGCGCTACAGCGAGAAATATTAGCTGCTAGAAATAAATGACTGTAGCAAATGATTGTAGAGGTGCGGCAAACTTCTTTAATATATATGCATACGATAAGAAATTTAGGAATAACTGCCTTTTTTTAGCTATTTAAAATAATTTTTAATGTCACCTAATATATTTGTATTTCATAGCGAATGCATTTTAGCTATTCTTAGCAGTGACAGCTAAACGATTAGTCTTTTGACTAAGTTTGAATCAGCTACCGCGGTTTAGCCGATATTACTAAGTCATTTTTTGTGTCATTTTTTTTGCACTTCTACTATAGTTTTATTCTAAGAGAGCTCTAAGAGAAAATTTTATTTTTTGAAAAACCTTTACGTAGGGGACTCAGAAAAAAATTTCTGAATTCTCTACGTAAAGCCTGTTCAATTGTTCATTTGATTAGTAGAGACATTTGCCTCTTAACACCTGAGATAGCAGTGCTGTGGACTATATATAGCCCCCGTATGTAAACAACTAGTTCCGGTCATTCCTAGTACATCGTTTCATCTTGAAAATTAAATTTTGATCACATTAATGCCAAATGTATATGCTCAAATGCGGATCAATTAATTTTAATCAGGGATTAATAGTACACTGGATCTATCCAATCGTCGGATTTAATAGTTCCGTAGGAAACTTGTAGGAAGACTTCTTATATATGTGTGTGTGTGGCATAAATCTGGGGACGATGAAACTGAGATACCATTCTCGCTTTTCAGGAATAAGTAAAAATCTTCAACCTGTTTTAAACCGCGGATAATATTAAATACGACGGTTAAATATATGCTCCTCATCGAAAGAAAATAGCGGCTCCCATCGTTATTCATAATTAATACGTCAATTTCACGAATAGAGCGCCCGACGGACGCGCAACGTACGCTTGGCGAATAACTTGGCGTCTTTTTTCTCTCTCACCAACGTACCAACGGCGTCATGCATCTAAAGGGACAGACTAAAACTATTTATGTCAGCGCGGCTTCTACCTTCTATGTTAATAGCTCAATTTGTATTCTGCAACAGGGAAAACAAAACACATCATTTACAATTTGTCTTGATTTTGCGAGACATCCTTTAGCGTCGTCCCGATTTCGGTAGCCGGGGATCCGTATAAACGGCCGAATCGCTTAGCAGCCAAATATACCGCGGAATGGGAAAAACGGCTTTACTTATGGCCGAGTCCGAGATAATCATAAATAATTTAACGTCACGTCGACAGCGTGCAAAAGTGGGCGGCATTGTCAACGCAGATTTTCGCGAAGGTGCAAGCTCGGACCGGCACGTTCGCGCCCATATTCACCGGATAGACGCAGCAACATTCGCGAATAAGGTAAGCGAGCATCTCTCAGAGCCGTCGCGAGCGACCATAATCGATCAGCTGGATGCTGAAAAGCGGTCGGAACAATCTCGCGCGGAGATACACAGGGTGTCTGGATTTCACGTCACGTCGGCCGTTCAATGGCGGATTCCTCGCGCAGCTTGCAAATAATTAACGAAGGTTTCTCGCGAGGATTAATCGCGCAAAATTAACGGAGGGGAATCGACCCAGTTGTCTGGATCGTGAAACTGAACTCCACTACGACATGATGCTTGTGTTCCGCGCGAATACCTCTCGATCTACTTAAAACAACCGCATCCATTCGCAATTCCCCGACGGAAATTTATGTCGCAACTTAATTCCCGGTAGCGCGTTCGTCTGAAAATTTGAAAACAACAAGGAACAATAATTTTCCGCGAGTCGTTTCCCGAGGGGAAAGTTGTCGCAGATTTGTCGACGGCGGCTGTCATTGACAGCTGACGCGCTAGGAAATGAACACCCCGTATACAACTCGACCTACGCCACCGGAGGAAGAGGAGGAGCAGGAGGAGGAGGAGGAGACGAAGGAAGGCCGAACTTACGCCGCCGGATAAACGGATAAAATGCAGAAACGGTACCATATTTTACGTTGCTCGGGGGACGAGTAAACAACGTATCTGGGCCAGCTGAAAAATCGCGTCTTGACGATATCGCGCAGAGTGACGGCGAGCGATGTCTCCCTCAGCGAGCGTGACGTCCGCATCGGCACGTCGTTTATTTACGCGGATTATTAAAAAGGGCCGACCAACCGGGGGAGCGCCCGATCCCGAGGAGCTAGAGTCGACGCATTCGCGAGAGAAACGCCATTCCGCCCGCGAAAACAAATTTGAATGTCCGGGCGTCGATAGAGGAGAGATAAGGGGATCGTCCTGATCCTGTCCGGGGCCCCGGGGATCGAACGAAAGGAGCCGTGGGTCGCGCGGGTGGGAAGAGTAAGCAAGCAACATTTCTCACAGGCACCATCACGGACGGCGGAGCCATAATCAATCCGGTGGATGTTGAAAAGAGGCGCGAGCTATCTCGCCCAGGGATCCAGGATGGTTCCCCGCTCTCACAGCGGGTAGCCCGCGCCCGCTGCACCGCTGCACGGCGCCGGGTCCAGAAAATTGCACAAAGCCATCGTCGTAATCCGAGTTTCATAACTTTTACGCCGGCGAAAGCTTCTCCATTTCCGGAAATATCTCGCTCGCTCGCGTGCGCGCGGGCACGGATGCGGGCACGGACGCGGTGACATAATGCGAAACGAAAATATATTCCGCGAGCTTGTCGCTCGTTCAGACCACTAATGCGGTAAAGAGGAGCGACGCGCCTGATCGTCGGTGAGCAACGAGAAATGTAAATTGGACACGAAATTGATGCCGGGAGAAACGAGCTATGTTTTCGCGAGGGGGTCTTACATAAGCACGCAGCGCGTGCCTCCGCCTTTCGCCTTCATATTGTTGTATCTTCTCGCGGATTAAATAACCTCCAGCTCTCGCCCGAGTCCCTCCAGCCGGTCGATCCAGTCGATTTTAGTCCGAGTTTCGCGCGCGGATTAAGGAAACGGCCTCGTAAATTCACGAAAGGATTCGAAGGATGTTATATAAGGGGCGCGGGTGTGTGAGACAAGGGGTGAGGGGCGGCAAGGCGGGCGGTGGGGGAGGGAAGGAGAAACAAAGGAACGGCGAGAGGAAATGACGAGAGAACTCGCGACGGGGGAAAGAGGGACGGAGAGAGAGAAAGAGTTACTAAGGCGAGGGGAGAGCTATAATCGATCCGGCGCGCGCTGAAAGAAAGGAGGCGCGAGCTATCTCGCGCTCGTGAGCTGAAAAGAATGAGGAGAGGGAACACGGTGTGTCCAAGGGCCTCGGTGTGTGTTGGAGGATGGTGTTTGCGAGCTCTCTCGCTCGCAGCGGGAAGTCCGAAGTTCGTGCAGAAGGGACTGTGTCGGCGTCGTTCCCGGTTAACTAGATGCCAGCCGAGATTCCACGGTGAAGGGTTGGACGGACGGACGGACGGATGGACGCACGGACGAACGAACGAACGAACGAACGAACGAACGAACGGACGGACGGACGGACCTGGCGGAGGTAATCATAAAGCCACGATGAGAAGAGGGAGAGAGAGAGAGAGAGAGAGAGAGAGAAGTGGCCGAGGCGGAGGAAGAAAACGGCGGGACTTCGGCCTCGGGGCTGCCAGTGCGGCCTGGAAGCGTGTCAGTAAATTTAACCTAACCGAATGCCGGGGCGTGCAGCCCCACACCCCGCTCCTCTGCCTCCCGCGCCTCACTGCGCTGCATCGCGGCCACCTACTCTGCATCCTCTCCGGAGTCGAGACGACCGAGGAAGAGAGTGTATGGCTCTCGCGCGAGCTGAAATGCCGACCAGTGCCGTCGATTTCGAAAAAGCACGTGCGCCCTACGTTGCCTCGGAACGACATTTTCTCTCCTTCTCTCTCTCTCTTCCTCCATTCTCGAGAAATATAGAAAATATTTCCGCGCGGAGATCGTGCGCGAGATCCTTCTAAAGCGACAAATTCCGACCGAAATCCGCCATTTCTCGACGGCAAACCTCGCTTTCCGTCACCGAGCGCTCCTTCTGTCAAGTTGCAAGCAAGGGTTACGGATTCACAACGAAACGACGAAATTTCATCGCGAAACCTATGTCATGCGCGATATCGTCATTAGTTTTTCCTTTCTTCCCTCCTAATTCGTTTTTGTAACTCTTAATGAAGGAGAGACGTGCCGCTCTCTCTTCTTTCTTCGCTCGATCTATCGACTCCCCCGTCGTTCGAGATTACACTCGGCCGGATCGCGCGCACCACGAGGCAAAGGTGATCGAAGAAGAAGAGGAGAAAGAGGAGGTGGACGAGAAAGAAGAAGCAGAAGAAGAGGATGAAGAAGAAGAAGAAGAAGACCAAGCAGCCCGAATTACACACCGGCTTCGAGGCGAGCCTCCTCGCTCGCTTCGGAGATCCTTATCGGCCGTACCTGGATACTTCATCGACGACCTACGACGGAGGAAGGAGCGCTCTCGGCTCTCTGCGCCGAGGGTCGGAGGTTGAGCGTTGCTCGATCGACAGCTGCCATGGAGCCGCCTTCACCCCTCTCGCGTAGGTGAGATTCTTTCGCGGCTCTTTCTCTCCGCGCTCGTTATTTATTTGCCCTCTTCGGATCGGGAGATGTCTGCCGATAGCGAGCGGATCTACGCGGCCGCAAGGACGACTTGACATGACCGAAACCGACGACGACGCGTTGTGTCTACGGGTTACGTATAGACACGGGGGTAAAACGGGATTTCTCACGAATTTTCGGCCGCGATACGCGTGGCAGCTCTCCGTAGCGTAGAAATACACGTCTCTCACGCGTGTATCTCTCGAATCGTCTCGTTTCGTATCGTTGTTCCGTCTCGTTGAGACACGTCGAAAGAATGATGGATGGTCGAACAGACCGAGGGAATTAATGCGGGTTTGTGGTCGTCCACGCTGCCGAGATGGCACCGACGCTCAAAAGAGATTCTCTTTGTAGAGTTCCACGAGTCGGGCGGGGCTTTGAGCAGAAAGAGTGTGCAAACTCAAACGACACCGCGGAAATTTCGGGAAGTTTTTGCGTGTTCTTAAAAAACAGAAAAACGAAGAGAAAAGGGAGAAAGAGAGAAAATGTTCTTTGAAGAAAGGGAAGAAAATTAAGAGAGCCGTCGAATTAATAGCCAGACAACGATGTTAACGACGATCTGTATCATAATCAAGCGTACGCGCGCACGTGGATCCGGGAGCGCGCCGCGCCCGAAAAAAAAGAAGAAAATAATTGCGCTCGCCCCCGACACGGCGAATAAAGTGCTCAAACACTCCGTCGCGGACGCTCTAAATAACGCAGTAAGCCGCGCAAAAAGCCGCGGATAATTATATGACCCGGCGAAACCGAGTCCGGAAAGCATTTACCGTTAATCCACTCGTATATCGGCTCGCTCCAACGGACCGATGCGCTGCTCTCGCGAAATAAAGATCAACGATAATGGCGAGGTCGCCCGGCGGAAGAAGAAAGGGCGCGCGCGCACGTGGCCACAAATTTCGCGCGCTTTTAATTACGTCCCGTTAACTTGCGAGGTCTATCGATTTCCGTCCCACGCTAACTGAGCCTTCTCTCTCTCCCTCTCTCATTTTCCGTCCCTCTTGTCTCTCGTATTTTCGCGAACTATAACAAACTACAGGCGCCTCTTGACACTTCCCTTCTCCTTCTCTTTCTTCCCCTCCCTTTCTCTCTCACCATTTTTTCAATCCCTTTAAACTGCCTGAAGAAATGGGGTTTGCGGTTTGGCGTGTTTGCTAAATAAACGGGACGCGCCCGCCTCTTTTGATGGTCCCGCAGAAAGACAGCACACATCCGTGGCCCGTACATCGCGGCCCATTAAGCGGCTAATAAGTGGATAGAGGCGGGTTACCAGCTACACGCGCTTTCTCCTTCTCTCTCTCTACCAACGCTTTAGCTCACGTTCTTCTCCTCTCTTTCCTCTGCGAACGACCAGATTCTACTACTACTACTCTCACCGTCTCTCCTTTATTCTCCAGACTACACCTCTCTTTCTTGTCTTCTTCTTCTCTGTCCTCCTTGTCCTCTCTCTCTCCTCCTCTCTCTATACTTTCTCTCTCTCTCTCTCTCTCTCTCTCTCTCTCTCTCTCTCTCTCTCTCTCTCTCTCTCTCTCTTCTCTCATTCCACGCATCTCGCGCTCTTGCTATCGCGCCCGCTGATTAGTGCAACGGCTGCGCGACGTATGCGCATACACTCGCGTTCTTTCTTACACGACGCCGCGATATCGCCGATTAGGGGGAAAGAAGAATGAGAGGACGAAGGGCCACGGAAGGGCACGAGAACGACGGCGGCTGGAAGCTGCGAGATCGTGTTCCAAAGACGGACCCGTGGTCCCTACCCAAGTTTGTAACTCCTTTTGCATCCAATTAAGTCCCGCGCTATAACTTAGGCTATACCGAACAGCGATGGGTCGCTCGCGCTCCGCTGTCCCCCTCGAGCCCCCGCGGTCGCCCTCGGCTCGGAAGTGCAACAATGTACACGGCGACTTCAAATTACGACAAGCCGTTCGAAATTTACACTGTATGGCCGACTCTGAAATTTCGCTGCAAGTTTCCTCCCGCGAGTGCGTAGGCGACGAGGGGGAAAGTCGGAATCGCGGCAAAAGCACCAAGCGGAAAGTTCCTCGCTTCGCGAAGAGCCCGATGACTCTATGTTGGCATGATATTATTATGTACAACCGGCAGCCGTTCGTAACCATCCAACTTTGCCGACTCACTTTACATCCAATTAACCGGCTCGCAATAAAGTTAGAACAGGTATACGTGAAACGCCAATAGCAGAGGGACCGACCGGTGCGTCCAGCATGGACATCGGATAATTCGCATTTCGATTTCGGAGTTCGATACACAAGTTGCCGATGAAGTTCACGGGATGGTTATTGACACCGGCGTGTTGGTCGCTTTCTCTCTCTCTCCTCCCTACTCTCTCTCTCTCTTTCCCCTCTGATAACTGCCGGGGTAGTTTAGCGCGTAGCAGTATATACGCTCCTCCGCCGTAAATTAACTCAGCCAAACCGAAATTGGCTCTTAAAATGGGCCAGTGACGTTAATGCATATCAAGTATTTATTCATAGCTGTTTGCTTACGTGCGGATCTGATCGAAATATCATTTGAAAAAGTGTTCTGCTCAGCTGAAATTATAAATATCAGTTAAAATTTATTACTGCTTTTTATATCTGTTAGAAAATAGTCTGTGGTATACACGACGTCATGGATACCCGAACATTTTCTAGATCAGGAGTAACAGGATTTCCGGCTTTATGCGAATAAGATTGAAATCGTTATAATTAAAGCCATTATTAACTTTACCTTGTAAAGAAGAAATCCCTTGAATTTTCAGGATTTTCAAGCGCACCCAATATCTCCTCTCTCACGTGTCCAAAGTACCCAGAAAACTAAACGTGGCCGACGCAATATCTTCCGCGGTGCGAGAACGGTGTTGTAACATTGCGTCGGGTCAAATATAACACGAGAACGCGAAATATCACGCCTACGCTGCAGATACGCTCTGATTGCGAAGTAAAGATAGTAGGTCAGTTATTGGCACCTCTGGCCCCGCTATTATCACAAAGTACCGGCATAGTTTCGGAGGTCCCGCGCAGTCAAGTCTCGCACAATAATTTAGGGTACGCCGGATACCGATACTGGCGCGAGAGACTAACTCCTCCTTGCCCCGAGAACAATATGCGCTAACCCTATCGAATCTTAGCCTTAATGCCGGGCTTAATATGCACCGGCTTATACAGATCTCGTTGATCGAGTTCGCTTCCCCCGCTCACCCCGCAGCCCCTCATTCACTTCGCATACACCGTAATCCCACAAATTCACGAGAGGTTTAATTAAACGATCCTTTACCCATAGAGCAACGCGCCGGGCAAAACCGATTTAACCACGATGAAAAATACTCGGGGAGCGAGATTTTTCAAAGTTTCGTCGACTAAGCCAGATAATCGCCGGCGTTCTTTCGAATTAATTTCTTTTACCGTCCACTGCGGCTTATTAATTATTATATCTCACGGAGCGTGACTCTCAAAGAGAGCGAGCGACCGGCTGAGTTAGCGAAAGAGGGCGGCGAGAGAGCGGGAAGAGGCAGGAAGGAACGAGTTATCCATATATATAAAATAGAATGTCTGTCGAGACAGACTTTTGGTCCCGATGATGTGCAGACGTTTAATTAACATGGTGCGTGAGTTTGGTGTATGATTTTAGTTATTGAGTTATTGATTTTAGTGTATTGAGTTAAATATGGAGAGTCAGATGGGGAAAATTATGTAAGAATAAGCGCGCAGGTAGTATGTAAGTGAAGGCGAAACAAGACGTTAGATAGGAAAACAGGATTCAAGGTGGAAAAAGTGCATAGGTAATAGAGGTTATGGCATCATAAGAAATGTGTAGTTAGGGTAGTGTAGGTAATGGAGGCAAGCTCAAATTATGGTAATGCAGAGGAAATTATCGATGAAGAAAATATATAGGTGGTATTAGAAAACAGAAGTACACACAAGGGATGGAGGAAGAAGAGGATACAAGAAATGAAGAAGAAAGGTTTGATCATCGGATAAGGAAACAAAGTAAAGGTATATGGAAGAAGGATGATACAAGAACTGGTGCTGTGCAAATAAGAAGGGTGAAGTACAGAGAATAAGAGAAAGATTATAGGATATGCAAAACTTCTACTTGGCGATGTAAACTGAAGGAGACATACAAGAAGTGAAGGAAAAGGCAACCACATCATGGAGTTAGTAGCAAATATAGAGTGGAGTAACGAGACTAACAAGATATGGAAGAAAATTCGGAGAAAAGAAGATGAAAACGAAGTAAGGAAAGTAATAGAGAGATCAGATAGGAAGAAGAAAGATAAATAGATAGATGTGCACAACAGAAGAAAAGAACATAATTTGGAGTATTGTATACGAGGACAATGTGGTATCCGTTGGTAATTCCGTTGAATGAAATAGGAAAGTGTAATTAAACATGACAGATAGAGAGAAAGTGTAGATAGTGTAAATTAGGTGAAAATTAAAAAAATTGTGAAAGGAGATTACCCCAAAAGCATTAAAGTAATGAGAATGATATTGTAAAGTCGATTAGAGAGAGGCAATCTAATTATAGAGATATTAGATAACAGATAAAAAAATAAGAAATGTGTAGATAAATGTGATGAATGTGTGTAGTTAAAGAATAAAATTGTAAACCAAGTCCCCTTCTTGGCTAAGCTGAAGGGAAATATATCTTCTGAATAGAATATCGGTCTGTTTTCTATAAACTCCTAAACCCTATGACTGATTTAGACAAAATTTTGCATAGTTACACTGTAAGACCCTGCGGAAAATATAGGCTACCGTGAAACTTGAACATCCCCTCCTGAAGTTCCACCCCCTGATGTCATCCCCTTGACACCTTGTGACAGCTCGAGTAACGCCGAGTAGTTTAAACTAGCAGTATGTAAAGGGACCGAGGTTGAAGGATGGCACACGCAAATCTTTCTCAGAGCGACGCCACGAGTCTCACATCCGTAATACGAAACGTTATTAGCAGCATGCTCGATGAGCAGCCAACAGCTTGATTCTTTATTTCGCCGTCAATAAAGTCCGACAATGAGAGAGGCAACGAACCGAGGGCAAGAGTCGCGCAGCCGTGGCTACTGACCGCGGAATTGACCTCACTTTAGAGAGGAATGCGTGCTCACTGCTGCCGCCGGTGGCACTTCGCGTTACGTACGTATTAACCGCGACGGCCGTCCACGAAACTCGTTTAAATTGGGACAGATTGGCGTGACGTGCCGCGGAAAGAAAATAAATATCGCGCCCGCAACTGAGCACACGCGTCGCTCAGCCAGCAGCGCCGACGCTTTTATTGGCTCGTCCGCGAATCGTGTCAGTCGTCAAATAAATCACGCGCTGGTAGACGCGATCGGTAAACCCGGGCGAATACGAGTTTCACGTTTCGCCGATGTTTGACATTGTCGAGATGCATCCTCCTGGGGAAAATCTCTCGCGTGTCCGCGCGTTACATCTGCCGCCCTCCGAAAAAAATCGTGTCGCCCTTTAGACATTTCAGCTTTTCGATCGTTTTGAACGCATCGAAAAATGGATTATGATCGTGAGCTTGCAAAGTACTGCCACTTTTCGCTCCAAGATATTTAGAGAGCATTATTAAATGATCTCACTGATATATGATAAATGATTGTAAAGAGTAACGACTAATGTCGAGATAAAACTATTGGTAAGGTTAATTATTGGTAAGGTTAACTATTGGTAAGGTTAATTATTGGCAATAATATCGCCGAGCAGAACGAGATGAGGGATCACAATTGTATTACGGGCAGAACGGTGTCCGATTGACCGATTTAAACATTTCACCGCAAATGGAAAAGTATTTTCAGTATTTAGGCTGTACTTACTTAACTGGGGACGACTGTCCAACGATTAACGTCGAGATAAAACTGGTCAGTTACTGCAACGATGTTTTCGAGAGCGGGGCTGCGCGAAGAATGAGAATGTAAGTCATTACGGGAAGAACGATCTAATTGACATTAAAATTAATGCAGTCAGGGGCAATTTATTTACCACTTACTCTGAAGCTCCTGCTGACACCGGCCAAGTTACAATTCGTTATTGGAGGCAGATACGATAATGATTAATGCGAAAACCGGTTTCAGGAAGCCGCGCGTTAGGAAAAAGTGGCCGAATATGGCCACTTTGTGCCACTCGAACGCGATTCGAATTACACTTGGCCGCGGGTGCTTTTGGGATTGCTTCGAGCCATCCCGTGCAACACTGTGATTTCGTCGGATACGTTAATTACTTCCTGGTGCCGAGCACTAGCACGGCGACCGGCCGATACGTATCGATCGATCGATCGGCCGGCCGGCCGGCCACGTTCCGAGGATCGAACGACGGCCGAAGAAATCTTGACGGATGACTCGCTCGCGTCGCGATCAGAAACGAGATCGAACGATTTGCATACAGACTGTAACGCGCACACGCGCACCGGGGTCTCGGGAAAGCGTGTCCGCAAATGAATCAGTTTACGTAACAACGGCACGTTAATTATCCGACGAGATAACGAGCTGGTCTCTCTCTTCCTTCTCTCTCTCTCCCTCCCTCCCACTCTCTCTCGTTTAGTTGGACGGTAAACCGTGCTATTTGCACTTGTAAATACCAGCGACGGGGAACTCTTGAAACCAAGTTGCAAATGTGCAAACGAGTCACACCCGAATCTCTCTTTTTCTTCCGAGAATTCGAACACAAGCGTGAATATAAGCGCGTCGAGAACAAGAACGTCGTCGTCTCACCCGTGTAGAAAATGTTTGTTTAACACACCGAATATGCCATGATGGTCACTGGTGACCACACCATGGTGGACTCACACCATCGCATCTCATTAAAAGCCACGCTTACAAATTATAATTGGCCGTAGTTATACGATTCAAGCCATGCGAAGTATTATCCGCTTCAGGAAAAATGAAAATGAAAATTTAATACACAATTTAGAAAGTACAGATAGCACTGAGGTTTTCTGTAATCGTTCAAAAAGTCAAGCATGCTCAATTCTCTTCTCTTTAAGGATATTCACTGATAAACGTAATTTTCAAAAAAAAATAGGTAAACAAGGTGCAATTAGTAGGAAATAAAAACTATTTTTAACTGAATTTAGACGCCCACAAGGATCTTTCTTGTTTTATGTAGAAAAACATATGGGCTAGTCCTTGGTAAAATAAAAACTCAACAATCATAATTTTGTAGGCAAGGCAATGAAAGGCCAATGACACGAGGTAAAAGATACATGCGTATCGAGTTACATTTATCTACTGTATCTTTGGTAATGCAATCATCAATCAGGACTATTAATTAGGTGATAGATACTACGCGCGCCATTAGTCGTGCAGTGTCGATTGCCTAATTAGTTTTCCCGCAACGTGATATTCTCGGCCAATCGTTAGATCGTTACCGCTCGGTAGAGCCTAAAAAGTCAAACCTGACGAGTTTCCGCCCCGTTTATTCCGGACATTTTTCTACCCGAGGCATTTTACGCAGCGCGCCGTTAAATTCGCGTGTAAATCTGCGAACGACTATCCCGGCCTGGGAATGCAACGCGACACGGTGATCGAGAGCAGCGTCGAGGGGGCAGGTGGGGGCGTTTTTCGGTGGACGCCATTAACATAGATCGACGTCGCCTATTATCGAGATTCCGGGCGATACGGTCACGCAGGAGGGACTAACGCCTACTTAGTTTCGGCCGGCTGTATTCCCGGCGCGATAATTTAATAACAACACACTCGGCCTCTCCATCGCCGCATCGCTGATGCGTCACGGGGAAGCGGACAGTTTCCGCGTTAATTACAAAAGCCATTCTACGAAAGGGTTTTTAACGCGCTCGCGGTACGCGCTGTCGGAGATAGAAACGTCAGATGGAGAACGTCGACCAATCCATCAAGAAGCGCTCGCCTCTTCCATGCGATATGCATGCGTGTATATAAACACATATGTATATATATATATATATATGTATATATGTATGTATGCATATATGTATATATGTATACACCTATGCATGTGTGTATCTGACTATACGATTAGTCGCGCCATAGGGATTTATCAAGGAGATCCCATCGTGTCCTGAGCTTTCTAATTGAAGAGCGTGTTAGGAGGGCTACATCGGTACCTGATATGCATAACGAGGCCATTCGGTTAAATACGGACAAAACAGCCGGGCGCTCGCTTCCGCTCCGCGAACCGCCCGGCAAGAAAGCACCCGCTGTTTTGCATCGAAATTATCCGCGAGCCCGCTCGCTGCTCACTCTGCTCGCCGCGCCGCTCCTACCCACCTGAGGAAATGTTGCAAAATAGTTTTGCTTTTTAGGTCGAGGTGAACGACGCTCGCGAGCGCACTCGCCCGACAATCCACCGCCCCCGCCGTCCCATGGCGCCCCCTCCCCCCGATCGTCTGACAATTTCGCGTATCGCTGAAGCCACTCGTAACGCCGCCGCGAATAACTAGTATTAAGATAATGGACGGCGCGTATGGTCGCGCTAATAATCACGCTGCGATGGCGATTAATGTGTGACGTTGCGGCTTCGTTGACGAAACGATGAGGACGGTCTCGCTTGATTAACCGCGCGATAAAACAACGGATTGAGGCTGTAGGACGGGGGATATGAAATTTCACATCCAGTACACTGTTAAATATTTGAGGGTCAAATTTAAACCAATTTCTTGAGTTAAATAATATTTAGTTATTTTTAACTATCATGTGTGTCAAAATTTACTATTTTAACACAAAACATGTGTTTAAAAAAACAACCACATCTAATCAACCCATTTAAAACAATATTAAATCATTTTTTACTAAAACAAAGGTTACATTAACGTGCACATAATAAAAAATAAACTAAATTTTAGTCAAATTTAATACATTTCTTAAGTTAAATTATTTAACTCCATTACATTAGTTAAATTAACGACATATTTAGTAGGAGCAGTGGCGACTTATAGGAATGGTTAAAAATAACTCAAATTGAGTATAATTTGACACTACGGATTTAACAGTGTAGAGAGTCGTAAAATAACGGGTCAAGCGACGAATTAAAACAGCGCAATAATTAATGAACACGATACAAAAAGAAATGTCCAAAAAAGAAGAAATATGTATCGGGTGCTATATTTACTTTATACTAATACACATATTTTAAGGAAAAATTTATGAAAAATATACATTTTCTTAAAACCGTTGCTTTTTATGAAAACAAGTTCTTTCTTCTATTTAAACGAGAGAATTTAAGTATATGTTATTAGCACCCACTGAATAAATATTTCTTACTATATTTTTCCTCTCACAAGGAAACCCACACAAGTGTCCGCCTCCGATTTTCATAAACTTATAATATGTTGTACATTAGATTAAAATAACAGATATGTTTTTTATTATATGTGTCCTCTTAAGCAAATTTAGGAGGCGAAACACTCCTTTGAAGAAAATCGGTTTTTTTCATTCGAAGGGAATATAATGAAAACTATAAGAGATAGAAAAAAATATTTTCAATAAAAGTTGAATGATTTGAAAAATACTTTACTGAAATTATTTTAATAATTATAATAAGAAATAGTGGGGAAAATATTAACAAAAAAAATTTTGTTTAATAATTTCTGTAAAATACTCTTCAAACCATTCAACTTTTATTCAAAATATTTTTTTTCTATCTCTTATAGTTTTCATTATATTCCCTTCCAATGAAAAAAACCGATTTTCTTCAAAGGGATATTTCACCCCCTAAACTTGCGAAAGGGCACATATAATAAAAAACGTACCTGCTATTTTGATCTAAAGTACAGCATATTACAAGTTCATGAAAATCGGAGGCTTGTGTGGGTTTCCTTGTCAGTGTATAAACTTTCATCCTGACGAGGTAAGGTCCGAAACGTTTTCGTGGCGGCGTTAATTTCTTTTTCTTTTTTCTAATGCACGTTTTATCATTCTCGAATGTCGGCATCGACATACTTTTCTCTCATGTGTCGATCGTTCCTCATGATATCAAAAAAGAGCGTTGAAGGGGAACTTTCAATGCGTTACCATCTGCTAATTTTTAATCAGTCATAGTGCATTCCGTCCTCGTAAGATTCCCGTCGCGTCGTGCAAGTTACTGCGGCGGAACCACGGAGGCACCAATCCCGACGTAACGTGGTGGACGCACCCGTCGCACGTACACGATCCCGCTTTCCTCGCGCTAGGTGTCGATGAATCACGCGAACCATAAATACCTCGTCCTCGCGCTCGCACACCCCCGCCGGATAAACTCGCGACAATGAAACCGGCCGATCCCGGCGCTCACTTTTCGTCCGGACTTTTTGAAACGTAAACAAGGAGATAAAGACTGAGCTCGGCTGCGTAAACAAGGGGATCCCTCTCCGTCGCGCGAAGACACGCCGAGATTCGTGGGCAGTGTCGGCTTTGGAGGGATGATCATCGGATTTTGGCCCGAGACGCCAAAATTCCGAAGACGCTGCTCTCACTGCAATATTTCTATACTAGAGGAAGAGATTATCTACCCGCACTGAGAGAAACAAATATTTATAACTAAAATTGACCATGAGGCCACAAAAGGTATGCTAAATACTTTGCACTGAGAGAAAAATATAGTTGCTTCCGGCGTCAACTATACTTTTTTGTGATTTTAACCAGAAAAATAATTAGAAGAACCATCATTCTAATAACACTTATTAAAACAATGGGTTTCCTAACTATTTTTGTGATCAAAATCACAAAAGAATTTAGTTGACGCCGAAAGCAACTTATATCTTTCTCTCAGTGTATGTCTGATGAAGTGTATTATGATGGAAAGTATCGATTAAATTTGATCGGATATAAAAATCGATTGGAGTTTGACCGAATATTTCCGATCGTAATGGTATTTCATCATATAAACCGATGAAAAAATTAAGAACCGACATTTCTCTCTCTTCGAATGTCTCCTGACTGTGGATGCAGAAATTGAAATTGGTATTTGCTCGGAAATGTTCGTTTGTTAATTTTCGATTGGATGATCTTTCTCAGCACAAGATACAGTTGACGCCGAAAATGACTACAATTTCAGCGAGACTAACAATTTTCTCCTCTTTCAGCGTGAATACACTCAATTTCGCGAAGAAACTTCTCCGTTGCCGCGTTCCTATCCTCCCCTCGACTCGCGCTCCAAGGCCGGTATTCATAGTCGCATCTTATATTTGAGATCGTCTTAACTTCATTTTGAAATGGTGTACGGATTGTTTCATTGCTTATGGAGAGCATCTAGAGATAAACTCAAGGCGATCTCGAATATAAGATACGACTGGCTGCGTTCGCTTTGGGCGCTCAGGCGCCGCAAGCCTCATTCTATCTTTATCGTTTACTACGGAAGCAGGAGAGAATGACGCTCACAGCGCTTAAGCATCTAAAGTGAACGCAGCCTATGAGTACCGTCGCAAGTACCCGCGAATGGCGGATTTCGCGCGCGCGTTTGTCAATTTCTCCCGGCAATTGCGGCCCGCGTGAGGGCCACCCTGCACGCTGAACGGCAATGCATTTTGATAGCCCATTGTTAAAGTAGCGCGATGCGGTGTCGGCGGTGGCGTCGACAGCGGGGGAGGAGAGGAGGAGGTGGGGGTGGGGAACGAGGCGGAGGCGAGGCGCACGGGAGGAGACCGTCGAAAACTTTCGAGAGGGCGTTTCGAAATGGAGACATAACACCGGAGTTTGCCTTATTCATGAGTTGCCATGGGACGCCGGCTGGTATAACTGATGGAAGACGGGGTTGTAAGGCTATGATGGCCGTGTACCGAAGTTGTATCAACGAACGGCCTCGGTCCTCGCCGCGTAACGATGATAATACGCTACGTGCCTCGTGTCTGAAACGACAACTACCCGAACTGAATACACAGCCTCCCGTAATCATATATCCTCTCCTGCCTCTCCGCCCTCTCCTCGATCCCTCATCGCCCTCCCCCTTGCCTCTCTCTCTCTCTCTCTCTCCCTCTCTCTCGCTCTTTCTTTCGCTCTCCCACGCCGTCACCCACACCGTACAAATCTTCTCCGTGACGCGACCTTTTACGAGGCCACAATGTCGTGTCGTCTCGTCTCGCTCCTCGCCTCTCGCGAGCGAACGAGCGACGCAGTCGGTGTCCTCGCCTGTTCTTTGACGATGTATCGAGTGCCTAGAAGCCTTCGTGCAAATGTATCGACGACGACGACGACGACGACGACGACGACGACGACGACGACGACGACGGGGGTGTTTACCGCTATCGCCACTACGAGCGACCCGTTTGGACAGTAAAACGATTTCAGGAATTTTTCTCTCTGCATCGAGTGTAATTGCACTTGTCTTCGAATGTCGATTCCGTCGATTCGTTTCGATTTTTCAATTTCACTTTATCGTACTCGAGGGAAA
This sequence comes from Odontomachus brunneus, assembly GCF_010583005.1. Lineage (NCBI taxonomy): Eukaryota > Metazoa > Arthropoda > Insecta > Hymenoptera > Formicidae > Odontomachus > Odontomachus brunneus. Next base: position 2,898,721 of record NW_022639456.1, on the reverse strand, counting down.
TGGATTATTCATCGAGCGGGTAATCGCCGTCACGGTTATTTTGTTTGTGATTGTTGTTGCTATTCATTATTTATGATGCCTCGGTGATTCGCGTTCTGGCGGCGCGACACGATCATCATCGTTGCCTGTATTATGCGTATATGACGCCATTTACCGAAAATCGAGCCGAACTTTTTGACTGACACAAACTGTACTCGACCGAAATATCCTCTCTAATGAAATCCGGACGCGCGCAATGCCGGCCGTCGACGGACTAATCCTGCGAATATTTTATACCCCGTTCGGGGCAATAAAGTCCTTCTCGCCGAAAGAGAAAAACAAAGAGAGAGAGAGAGAGAGAGAGAGAGAGAGGAAGTGAGAGAAAGAGAGAGGGGAGAGAGAATGCGAAAAATAAAATGTCGAAGGAAAAAAAGAGCCACGTCGCTCGATGTTGCTCGCGAGAGCGAGTCGCGGAAATAAAAATATTTGGCGCGAACGTAACCTGTCGTGTACCACCCTTTATAATCCGCGCTACAAGAGGCACTCGTATCTGACGGGCGAGATCTCGCGGCGGATTGATTAAACGCCTCGTGAAACCGATCTGTCGCACGAAAAGCGACTGTCGGCGATGCAAAACGAGCCCGGCTAAACGGTACATATCGTGCCAAATCGGATCGGTTAATTCCGACTAATTTGGCGTCTGAGACGGCGAGAAATAATTCAGGAGTCGTGCGCGCGTTACAACACCCGAGCGTTTTTTGTTTTTTTTTAATTGAACGCCACTTCGCGACGGGTAAGTATTCCAACGCTGCTGGGTATAAATCGGTCAGCCGAAAGGAAAATTCGCGCTGCGCTATTAGCCAAATGCATCATTTGTTTGGAGCGGTCGGGAGCGAGGGGGAGGGGGGAGGGAGGAAATATATACATACGCACGTATATGCATAATGTATCGGATAAACGGAATTTTAATTACCCCGATCGCGAACGAGCGCGCAAAACAGCGTGTAAGTGATTGCACAACCGTACGCGGCGCGGTCGCCGATAAATCGTGGTCGAGTTTAAACACGCGTGTTATAATTGCGCACCATTCAGAACGCATATCCGTGCGACTAATCGGGTCGGCGGTAATTGCAACGAATCACTTAGCTCGATAACACTCCGAACTGGCCGAATGCGCGAGAAAAGTACTGGGATTTAGAAAAGTATCACTGTCGCTGGAAACGCACGCGTCGTGTACGTGGCCAACCTTCGGCCGGCTGTAACACACGTCGCCTCTCTATGACGTTAGATTCTTGCCAATCGATGCATAAAGTTTATTCGACCGGACGCAGGTCGTTAACAGGAGGAAAGGAATTCGTGAAAGGCGCACGATCGACTAGCAACCGGTGACTGTAACGATCGGTCACGACGTGTCGTGTCGAATTCTCAATCTCCCCGACGAAATGTGTGTGAAGCTCGAAAATGTCCACGAGAGCGATTTCGTATTGGATACGATCCAGCAACATCGTCCATACTCAGAGAAAAATACATGGCGTCGGCCACTACACGAGTTTTGTATGTAGAATTCATGTGTATGTAGCTTAGTGAAATTTAGATTTTGTCGCCGCATGACTATGGTGATTATACATGAAAAGAATTTTATAGTAAAAAGTACCAGAGAATTTTGTTGAACCGAGAAATAGACCGAAATTCTACAGCAATTTATTTATTAATTTTCCACTTCACATGTACTGCTTCTGTTTTAGAAGTTGTAATGTGTTATTAAAAAATTTGCCCAGCGAAATTTACTGTGTTTTTTGACAAGATGGACCTTAATAATCTATTCCTGCATTGCTAACATGATAAAATTGAAAAAAAATTTATATAGAAAGGGAGACTATTATACATATTACATCTTCTCTCCGTGCATAGTTCTGACTTCAGTTGTAATAACTACAAAATAGTTTATTAAATTACATCGTACATTGTCACCTATATATCATCGTATCCACCATTGCCTTTTTCTTTGAATGCGATAATGTAGCCTAACGTCGCGCTATTAAGATATGATTTAATTACAGGGAGAAAATTGTGGAAAGTGGGAAAATTATAATACAGCTTCTAGACAAAAGAGTGAGAAATGGTGATCCATGACGACGACGACGACGACGAATAGGGCTTATTCACGTGGGTACACGCGCCGATACACCTACACGCGGTCGTCGTTAGCAATCTCCGGGCTAAATCCTTCGTGGTTGACTTCTTGAGACATCGGGGCGGAAACTCGAGACGTATGGCATGGGCTCCGGCGCGAGAGAGGCGAGTTAATCCCTCGAGACAACTGGGAGCCGCGGCGCGGAATGGGAATGCCGGGGGGAAACCCGCGGTGTGTGCTGCGCGCGGTGTATTCTCACTCACTCGCGCTGCGCTAACCGACAATGTTATTATTACGTTCCCCTGTCCGCATTACGCGGATAATTTATGTCGCTCTTTACGCGCGCGCGCGAGTTGTTTCAACGTGCGTATTTACGAGCGTGCCTACACCGACCGATGGCGGCGGATACGCGGCGCGAGCCTGCACGGGGAGCGCTCTTCGTCTTGTATACACACAATCGGCATCTTACACAAATAGCTGGCGCGCTATTGTCCGATGATGAACGACCGGCTGAGTTACTGCCTGCCGGCGCGATATTAATTTCGCGCCGCGACGCTTCGTGCGCGCCGTTCGAAGGATAAGTGTCGCTCGGACGTGGTACCGCGGTATCGCGGTCTCTCCCCCGTCGATCGCGCGAAAGTGACGCACCGAGTTGCTCGAGAACCAGAGCGCGGCTAATGCGACCGCGTGTGTTACGACCGTGGACATACACTGAGAGAAAAGTGTATGATATTTGGAACTCTATATATATGGCATAGTAAACAGATTATAGTTAGGAATATCATTTTTATAGTAAATGTCGCCATAATGTTTGTAATATTTATAATATAAGCATAGTAATTGACCCATGTAAAACTTTTACCAAGAATTATATATATATATACTATATATATATATATATATATATATATATATATATATATATATATATATATAATTATTTGAAATAAAAAGTATTGTAAGGTAGCAAATATTGAATGGTAAGAGAAATTAACTATTTTATATAGGCAATACAATTGGAATATTTGGAAAATATAGGTACATGTAACTATATCCCCAAAAGGTGCTTTTTAAATTTCTCGTCAAATATTTCATATATCATCGTGTCTTTCTATTTTTCACGTCATTTTATCAAATCATATCAGATTCTATGTTATCGCGACAACGATTAATTCAATAATATTCAATTTCAATTAAATTTTCCGATCGTATATCTAAAATTGACCTCGATTTGCTCGTATCATACGAAGCCTACATAGACTGGGGCTATCTGTATACGGAAGTACATTGCTATCTCAGGTGTCGCCACCATTTCTACACTGAGAGAAAAATGTATGATATTTGGAACTATAATGACATAGTAAAAAGATTATAGTTAGGAATATCATTTTTATAGTAAATGTCACCATAATGTTTGTAATATTTACAATATAAACATAGTAATTGACCCATGTAAAACTTTTACCAAGAATTATAATTATTTGAAATAAAAAGTGTTGTAAGGTAGCAAATATTGAATGGTAAGAAAAATTAACTATTTTATGTAGGCAATACAATTGGAATATTTGGCAAATATAGGTACATGTAACTATATTCCCAAAAGGTGCTTTACTATACACATAGAGTAATAAAATGGTGACTATAAATCTGTTCATTCTGTTATAACTTCATGTTTAGATGAACTATAAATATATGTTTGAGGCCAAAATAAACTATAAAATATAGTGAGATTATAGTTATTCCAATTATTTTTTTCTCTCAGTGTAGTATACATGGACTCCGAATGCCCTATGATCTGTCGTCTGATAGAGTGAAGCCAACATCCAGAAAGAGAGCTAGAATAGAGGGGCTATAGTTTTCTTCCTGTTTTGTCATTTTTTTGTTGCACGTGCATCCATTTCTCGTTTCCATAATATTATAGAGTGCAACAGCACCCCGACTAGACTGACGAGTAAAACTTAAATTTTATTGCACACTTTGTCTGTGCAGAAAGAGAATCAGAGAACACAGAGGGGCTGTACATATTGGCTTCACTTTTCTGGCCGTATGTGAGGTCCATGTATACTACGTCCATGGTTACGACCTAGTGTCATCTCGCACCCGCTGCACGAGACGCAATTTAGCGATGAAAAATTATTACTCATCCGTGGGGGCGATTATTGTGTCGTTTAGATTCCGCAAATCGCAAAACGGTATCTCTCGCATTGATATTACGCGTTAGATTTAATTAATTTAATCGATAAATATTACATTTCCACACAAAAGCGTAAGTTCAATTTAAACGGTTTAATGAAATGGTTTTTTAAATGGCTGCATTTAAATGGCTGGATAACGAAACGCTAATTTGAGTGCGCTTGATCATCAACTAAAGGGGAAAAAAAAAAGATTAAATTAATTGAGAAAAATTCTCGAATAAAAAAAATTATTTTCCCATTGAAAATGGTGTATAAATGTTTAAAGGCTGGTCGCACAGACCGAATGATAAGCTAACAATTGAATCATATTCTCTTTCAAAATAAACAAAAACAGTCACATGTTCAGCTGTTAGTTGACTTATCACTTGAGTGCATCAGGCCTAAGTTACTCATACGGAGAGAGACATTAGTTTTTTTTACTTTTTTCATATAAATTCTTTTCAATTTTACCATGTTTTTAGTTCACAGGAATAGACAGGAATAGTCGGTAAGATCCGCCTTACTAAAGAACATAGCAAATTCCGCTAGCAAGTCTTTTAATAGCACATTTCAATTCCTATATAAGTAACACGTACGAAATGGAAGGATAGAATGAGTTACCGCAGAATGTCGATCCATTCCTCGCTTACAGTAAATCCTACAGTAATTCTTATTATAAAATTCCCACCGTGTGAAAATGACTAATTCTCCCTGATGTCTCAATTAGTCCTCAAGGGAGATCAGTGAGAAAAATGCGTGACGCAACACGACTGCAAACGCAGTCGAGCTATTCGGCGATCGATTTAGCAGGGTTCGCCACGCGATCCTGGCGCGAGCGTGCGGGGCCCGGGGTGTGTGTAATGCAGTCCAGATCCGCGTGCGCCACGCGCGTGGAATTCGCGAGCGATTAAGTGCGATAAATGATTAATTCTCGTCGCTCAACAGCCGCTTATCCCCCACCCGGCTTTGATCCATATTGCGTGGATAATTTATGTCGTCGCTCACGCACACACACGTGCGCGGCCGCTTTCGCCCGCGTCGTTGCGCGCGCGTTAGCGGACCGTATAACGATCCTTATCCGTGCCGCGGAGCTAGGCTCTCCGCGCGATTTCGTCTCACGTGTTTGGACTTTGGCGAGTTTGCGAACAACGATCGCCGGGATCCCGGTCACATTGCGAATACAAGTTTCGCCAAATTGTCGTCACCGCGAGGCGGACGAACGCGCGAGTGTTCTGGCGAACGAGGCGAGTTGCAAATATTTCAAGCCGCCTGGGAGTAACGACTTTTCTTCGGAAAGCAAGTCCGTTTTTACAACCGACCGACCGAAGAAGTAGAGAGAGAGAGAGAGAGAGAGAGAGGGCGACCGACGCTTTTTGCAGTCGCATAATTTTCCCATGCTGAATGTAAATTTATCCCCGTGGGTAGCCGTATAGCGTTGTCCACGCCACTGTTCGCGTGACTATGTCCGCGGGGCCGCCACTCGAATTTATATCGCGACCACGAAAACGTGACAACGACCGGCGACGACCGCTGATGACTTCTCGCAGGGAGGGACACGCGGGGGCGCAGGAATGCGGGCGGAACGCGAGCCTTAAATTCGCATTAAATATTCATCCGGATAGATCTCGTTGACAACCGGCCGATGAAACGGAGATACAAGCGTTCCCGATCGGGCTAATGCGATACTGGAAACTGGTCGTCGACTCGACCAGTCGACTTTTTTTCGCACGATTCCGTTGCAATATATAGTTCTGTGGGAAACTAACGACAGATTAATGAGATCACCTTCGTGAGGTAAAAGTACCGATGCATAAACCAATGCGTATCCGACTCTGGACATTCTCATTGCTTTGATCTTTAAAAATACGAATATTTAAACTTCCAACATGAAATATATACATATACATATTAGATTAAATTACCTAACAATTAAACTACCTTCACGGAAAAAACAATTCTGTTGGTGCAACCGAATTTTCGATTCAAACGAAAACTCGGCTGTAGGAACAGAAAAATTCCTTTATGAAGCTTCTGTATAGTCAATTGTTCTTAGTTGCCTCAACTGAGTTCTAATATCGCTGAATGTTCAGACGAATATTTTTGGTTGCCACAACAGAAATATTAGTTTTTATAACAGAAATATCGCTTCTGATTACCTAATTTTCAGTTGATTCCTATTTGTTTACACTAATCGAAATTTTTTTGCGTGTAGTACTTCTTTGCTTTTTCCACTATTTTTTACAAAATTTGTTCATCTCGGGCCGATCCAATTTCGTCTCGTCAATAAATGCCACTGTTATAGCTAGTGATTTAACTCTTAGTCGTACTTATTAATTTAATTGGTAATCCTGCGATCTGTATGTCTGTCGTATGCACGGGATCAAACGCTTCTTGATTGCGACCGTGTCGCGGAATGTGCGGAAATTAAGCGCGTGAGTTTCTATCGGTGCCGCCTATGCAAATGAAATTCGACGAACGTTATTAATGAACGCCTATCGCGATCCCGACGAGACATTCGAGTCGTAGTCTCGGTGACGATTATTATTAAGTTACGTTCGCTCTCCCGCGACATCGTCGAGTATCAGACGCGATCGATGCCATAATGATCGGCCTCGGGACCGTTCGAAACGATCGCGCAAACAGACGTCGGCTGTGGTATCGCAAACGGAAATTAACGTTAGGACTCGTGTAATAATTTGCATACCGCTACGCGAGGGACCGCGATGGGCGAAGAGAGACGGAGAATGAGAGAGAAGGAGGGTGGGTGCGGGAGGCAGAGATGAAGAGCAGTTGAAGGTAGTGGAGAGTAATAACGCAAAAACGCAAGACGAAGGCGGAGGGCAAGACAGCGAATATTACGGGAAACAAGAGCACGAAGGAAGTTAACGGAGCGAAGTGAGAAGAGCGTGTCTCAAATGGATAAACTCGTTGCACAGATCGTTTAGCCATCGCCCCGGGCTTTTTCTGATTGCTTCTCTGCCCTCTCGCGATATTATACGGAGCAATTGAATTTCTTATGCTCCGCTACTTTCTCCTCTCCTCTCCTCTCCTCTCCTCTCCTCTCCCGCTCGCGACTCGCGCCTTCTGCTATTCCTCTTCTCTGGGATTTACCCAACCGAATCGGAATTTCGAGAGATACGATCGGGGATCTCGCGATAATCGCTATCCATCGCGACTGATCTGTTCCTTTAAAGCCACGTTGAAAAACTCGAATATTCCGGAGCCGAAAGATTCGTAAGTATTCAGACACATTTCACAAACAGGTGCGTACGGAACTGGAAAACTTTCTCGACAATATTTTGATATCAATTTAGGTAAAAGTATCAATTCCCGGAGACGTACCTAATCTTGGACATTCTTGTTGTTTTAATATTGTTTTAAATCTCTTTAATTGTAGTATTGTTTTAAATATCTTTAAGCTTCCAACATAGAATATACATATACATATTTTACGTTGAAAGTTTAAATAATCATATTTGAGGACCAAAATAATAAGAAGGCCCAGGTTTACGTGTCCAAACATTGGACACTTACTTTATCGTATTGTAAAAAAGCTGCTACAGGTACTCCAAACATCTTTTGCTTTTAAAGACAGCACTCGTGATGCGATCGAAGGAAAATTTAAAGGGCCAATTTAAGGGACTGAGCTGCTAGTTTAGAGGGAGAGACTCAATAGATAACATTATTCCATACACTAAAAATCGACAGGTCGTGAAGAGCGAGCTTTCATCCCGAAAAGTGCGAAAGCAATGAGCTTAGCCCGGATCCGAGAGCGTAAATAGTCCCGCTCGCGATTACCTTGAACTTAGAGAAGGAGCGGATCCGGGATATGGCGGGCGTGTGCTACGTCGGTGAAAGCACGAGCGAGTGTGTGCGGGTGGTGACTACTTTTAGCGGCAGAATAAATAGGCCGTGTATCGTGCGCGAAGCGAAGCGCTCTCAAAAATAGTCCCCGAGGGAGCTTCTGCCGCTCGCGCGCTCGCCCTCCTTTCGTCGCCCCCCTTCATCCCTTCGTCGTCGTTTCGTTGAGCGATATCCGCGTGTTCCGCCGGCTACCGATGAGCGCGCTCGTTAACTTCGAGGAAAGGACTAATTAAAAAGCCGTAAGGGAAGTGACGCGTGTGCGCTCCTCGAAAATGGATGCGCGGGCGTTCAGCGGGGGAATCCGTCCCGGGTTCGCGGAAGACCGTTTTTTACCGTGGAGTACTTGACGAAATCCGATGGGAAGGCGTTGGCAACTAAATGCGTCGATCAGTACGATCGCTACGTCGGCGAAGGGGACAAGAAAGGGGATGTGAAAAACGCACACGCACATATATGCGGGATCTTCATGCACACTATATTTCCATCGTACACGGTAAATGTTATAGCAAATATCCCGAGTCGGAATTTTGATCCTATGTTGAACCTTGAATTCTACATCGCAGTAAGAACTAAGATAGCAAAGGTTTAATTCTAATGATATAATTTAATTTAGATTTAATTCTAATGATATAATTTACTCCTACTTTGACCCTAATGATGTCTGAAATTTCCGTTTTCGTTTTCTTTAGCGTCAAAGTAAGTTGTATAATAGTAGGATCTTAGGAAGCAAAGTAGGTTCAGTTGCGAACCTCTATTGAAGCTTTAGCTGCTACATAGAATATATGTATTTTATAGAAATATTTAAAAAAATTGATAAATAACGAAACAGAAACGTCAAATAGCATACGAAATATACATTTTATTTGTTGCATATATTTCAGACATCATCAGGGTCAAAGTAGAAGTAAATTATATCATTAGAATTAAACCTACTTTGCTATCTTAGCTCCTATTGCGGTGTAAAATTTAAGGTTCAACATAAGGTCAAAATTTCGACTCGGAAATAAGTGTCAATATCGTCAAAATAGATTAGGTTAGGTTGTCTAATATAGATTATCTAAGTAGTTGTAGATTATCTAAGTAAGCTCAAACTATTTGTAAAAACGTCAAAGTAGCGTCAAAATTTTGACAAGGTAGAGTTAAAGGTTCAAAAAAGAAGTTAATGAATATCAATATCATAAACCGTCTAAGTAGGAGCAAACTATCCTTAAGAGCGTCAAAGTAGCATCAAAATTTGGACTTGGATATTACAAACAACATTTTACATACGACAAAATTTTTGTAATTTTGGGTCATACTGGATTAATGACCGAAATTACCACACTGTAAGAAAAAATATATAAAGAATAAAAAATATTTTTTCGGTGGGTACTGATAAGATATTTACTTATTCTAATCCATATAGGATATCCTATTTTAAAAATCTCGAAATCTCCAGCATATCTCGAAAATCGAGCCTAGCAGATAAAAATATTTCAGATAAAACTTATAGAGTTTTGAAGAGAAAAATAGACTGTGACTGTGTTTTTCGAGATATTCGGCTGGCCTGTTTAAAATATATCTTGTATATAAAATAGAATGTCTATCTATTTCTGGTGCACTCTTAAAATCCTTTGACTGATCTGGCATAGTTACTCTCTAGGACCTTGAGGAAAATATAAGTTGCACGAAACTTTTCACATTGTAAAAAAAATAATTCTAACGCTATTTTTATTGAAATATTTTCCCCGTGTAGACTTCGAAATTCAATTTTCAAGACTCGATGGTATTTTCTCACGCTGTGACACGGGAAAATCTCTTTCACCTACAGCCTATTCTATTGATCGGTAATCTTACAACAGAATCAACATTGTTCTTATCGTTGTCGCCGTCGATGTCGACGTCGCCGCTGGTCGTTTCCCGGCAATTTTCCGGCGAACAACTGCATCGGATCGTCGCGACACCTTTCTTAATTACCGCGCATTCCAGAGCACGTTCCGGTCACGTGTTCCCGTGCCACCTCGACGGACAATTAAGTCGGGATGCTACATCACACTACGGCTGTCTCTTCCGCGACATACGACACGGAAGAACGACGACAGAGAGAGAGAGAGAGAGAGAGAGAAACAGAGAGAGAGAGAGAGAGAGAGAGAGAGAGAGAGAGAGAGAGAGAGAGAGAGAGAGAG
>NW_022639456.1:2885420-2888206 GCF_010583005.1 Odontomachus brunneus | reverse complement strand
AGAGAGAGAGAGAGAGAGAGAGAGAGAGAGAGAGAGAGAGAGAGAGAATGAAGTTCCTGCGACTTCGAAGCGAATGCGAGCGTATTTTTAGACGACACCTAAATTTTCGAAACAGATTCACCTCGCGCGCGCGATTAACAGCGCAGCGTGGTCGATTTATCGGCACTTTTGGGCCGTGAGAACGCGGACGACAGGGCGACGTTATTTCTGTCGCATTCCTCGACCGCGTGTGTCTCGAAGGAGACATATTCCGATGGTGACGTGACAGAAACAGCCCGAGAACATTTTGTTACGTTACCCAAAGCAAATGGGAAAATCCGTCCGAGGCGATCAACAAGCGCGGATTATTCCCGCTCGCGCCTCATAATTTGCGAATGGAACTGAGTCTTTAACAACGTCAAGCGACTCGGTGATTATCCGTTTGAGTTTCCGTAAGGAAAACACCGACACTACATTTGCGGGACGATATACGTTCCCGCGGTTCGATGCAGAGCGAACACCTTTCATAAATCATCACGAGCTTTATTGCTTGCTTCAACTGAACGATCTCTTTTCATATGCTATACATAGTACCGCAGTCTTGTGGCATTCTCTATACCACTACCTTAAAGCTCCGATAACACCATATGAATCATTTCGAACGAGGAGATTCATGCCGACCAAGACGTCGACTTTTCGGAGAAGGGAGGGAGGAGGAGGAGGTGGCTCGTATACGAAGAGGCGTCACGAGGTGATGATCTATTCCGTCGCGATGACCATGCATGCCCGCCACATGTCATCGTGATCGGGGACAGCCGTGAGTGAAGAAAATTCGAATAGAATATGGCTTTCGTCGTTGCTTAAAACTAACAGGATGACAAATGGTAACCCGTGACGTGGCGTAAAGCCGTTAATTGGATACGCGTCACTAATCAAATAGAACGAGATGCTCGTCTAATGCATCAAAGATCGGGCAATACTTTCTGCGCGTACTTGGCTCAAGAGAGAGTCTTCGGCGCTTAAAAAATTTGCGAGTCAACTTAACTAATTTATTTCGTTCGTTCATCGCAATTCATGACGCGAGCTCCTTCTTACTAACTTTTTATTCACTTATTAACCCTCCGCGCACAATTGCATATTTTTTGAAACATACAGTGCAATCTGGTTCTGTCAGGCAACTTTCAAATAACCGTAACCTTGTTGAAAAGCAATATTTCTGAATGCATTTGATCTCCAGAGATGTAGAGAGCCAGAGATGCAGCCTCAGCTATGTGATAGTGACGCGATAAAATCAAAATCTGCGAACAAATTTGCGCTGCTTTGATATTCTCCCGGACTTTTGCGGAAGTTATGATCGATAGAATATTCGTTTGAGTCTCACAGACTCAATATTGTACACGGAGAGTTAATATCAATATCGTTGTTCTCGAATACCTCAAGCGAGCATGCATTAAAAGAAAACCTAGAAAATCGTAGGCTCAATATAAATTCTGAGATGAAACGACTCGCGACGAATGGGCCAAGTTTCTAATACATCTCGTCATTTTTTACACGGATCATAAAAGCCTCGCTGATGCGTGTAAGCGCGTCGTCGAATTTTCCTGCAGTCTTCATGCGTGTCGAATGACACCGAGTCCCTACCGCTCGCAATGGATAAGTACGAACGCACAAACGAATTTTTCGCAAACGCGTAATCCGATGACTATGGTGGATACGTGTTCTGGTCATGCGTAATAAACGCCGGTCCATCCCCCATCGCGCGTTCTCGGTATTTCGGACGACGAAGTCGAGGGAATTCCTCGATTCCCGTTCTCCTCTTCGTGGGCCACAACGATCCCAGTTTTAGCGATTCTCGGAGAAGCGACGACAAAAATGACACGATGAACAACAACGAGAACGACGACGACGACGACGACGACGGAAGGGGAGACACGAAACGACACAGGATGTTGTGGTGATAAAGTGAGGAACCCTACTCGGGAAAGACAGGGGGACGACGGAAGGACCAAGAATCGCCGACAGCAGAAATTGTCTGAAGTCCTCCGACACTGTGGGACAGCAGGAGAAAAAGAGCTAAGGGGAAAGAGTGAAGAAGGGGGGTCTGATTCGTGTCGGTCATTTAGGTGTGAAAGAAAAGATAAGGCCTGCTTAGTTCTCGTTCGGGGTCGTAAATTTTTACGACAAGTACTCGCCGTTTCACGAGGTCCCCCGAGCTCGGACCAAAAAATCGAGCGACGTGATATCACGCGTTAGTTTCTCTTCGTTTGTACCGTTATTGTCGCGTCGAAGTAATTAGCCCCGCGTTATGTCGCTGTGACATCAGCCAATAATATAACACCGGACTTTACGACCCGGTAATGAACGCGCGGACGTTAATGACGTAATACGGGAGGCGGGAATCGTTTGTCAGGCCGTTTACCGATACGCGCGATACCGAGACGATAAAAAAGTTCGATCCTTTGCTTATTAACTTACCGCGCTGGAGTTTCTCTCTGCTTTGGAAACTATGATCTCCCGTACCAGAGACGGTCACGCGTTTTATCGGCCCCCCGCGAACTACCCGGGCTAATTAAAACGGAATTTACACGCACGCGCTAGAAAAAGCAATGCATGCGGAAACAGAGATCTCCCGGGGTCAACCTCAAGCCGGTGCACAATCGCAGAAACAATTACCGCGAACGTGGAGGTCCGCGCACGGTCCGTGTTATTTTCGCGAACTGACCGCGTGAGAGGAAAGGAGAGAGAGAGAGAGAGAGAGAGAGAGAGAGAGAGAGAGAGAGAGAGAGAGAGAGAGAGAGAGAGAGAGA
>NW_022639456.1:2880125-2884753 GCF_010583005.1 Odontomachus brunneus | reverse complement strand
AGAGAGAGAGAGAGAGAGAGAGAGAGAGAGAGAGAGAGAGAGAGAGAACGGTGTCACGCGTGATCCAGATGAAGATCTCATTTTCGACGATATACGTAGGTACATGCTTCTCTTCCTCAGGCTGTGTCGATAGATCTTGGTTGGAAGATTGCGCGTCTCTCTCTGGATGATACAAAAATACCAGAGACCGGCTAATATTATTGGGCAAGACCAAGTTATTTGGGTTAGGTCAAGTCGGACTGCGTTATTGTCTGCCCGGCTCAAACTAGCGCACGTAATCATAGAGCAAAGCTCCTGATACTCCTAGCCACGTATAATATATATATATGTGTGTACGTAAGACGCAAAATGGTACGTTTCCTTTCTCGAGGTGGCTTTTCCTCCTACTGCCGGATGAAATTGAAAAACGAAATTGATTCCGCACGGCTTCCTCTCTCGACCCTATACAGTCTCTTATTATTAAATATATATTTCTCGATAGAGATACTAAGAAAGAGAGAGTTTGCACAAGAGTAGATGATAGAGCAGAGTACTATGTTAATTCGATGCACGCGTCTGCTTCGAGGAAATTGCAAACGGCTGCGATCGTCAGAAATAATCTGTACAAGCCGGACCGCAAATTGTGCCAAGTTCTTCCGTTTTGTTTTAATCAGAATTGAATATTGATTTGCATCAAGAAGCATTATTCAACGAACTGACTCACTCTGCTCAAGCGGGAGAGAGCAGAGGAGTGCGAGAAAAATAAGAATCCTTGCGTTAGGCAGAGAACCGCGGCGCCGCAGCGAGACAATGTCATTCTCGCAAAAAAATCGGAACCGAGTGTCCCGGCCGGCACAAATGTCCCCCAAAAAAGACCAAGTACACGACAACGAACGATGAACATGGCAACAATTTATTAAGGTATCCCTTTCCATCGAGTCTGACGGGTACCGGACAAATTGAGTGTGCGTTAACTCGATTGATGAATACATTCTGCTTGATGCGACTGAACGATTCAGTGACTCTCAGTCGGCATTTAATAAAGAACTCTCGACTTAAACTCAACTAGAAGCAAAGAAGGAATGAGAGAGAGAGAGAGAGAGAGAGAGAGAGAGAGAGAGAAAGAGAAAGAGAGAAGAAAGAAGGACAGAGAAGGGTCCGCTCTTATCTTTCGACACTTTCGACATACGTTTCTCAGATATTATGCTCGTAAAACGACCCACATAACACATCCTCGAAGGCGCGCACGAGATTATGATGCGCTACGCGACGCCGGTGATCCGCGCCGGATCCTAAACGGCGGTAGTCGGTCTCCTACGTCTGAGTATCTCGCCGCATAGTCTGGCCGTTTAATCATTCCCATAAACGAGAAGCAGAAGGTCGCGATAAATCGTCGAGTACCTCTCTGGGCCGAAACGTCGACAGAAAAACAGTCGAGTCGTGGAAACTTGAGAGAGAAAGGGGGAGAGAGAAAGAGAGAGAGAGAGAGAGAGAGAGAGAGAGAGAGAAAAAGAGATAGAGAGCGAGGGAGAAGGATCAGGCGCCAGAAATCGCTCCTCGACATCTGGAGCCGATGCTCGCGGTGCGTCCGAAGCCGCGCGCGATCGGTGAAAACATCTGTCCCCCTTCGCGCGCGAGTCCTGTCCGAGAGGATCGGCAGAACGCGGTGGCCATATTTATTTCGGCGATTCCCTTTCGACGAGGGTCTAAAAATTGAATGCCGCCATAAATCATCGCCGATAAGAGAACGAGTTCTTAATGTGAGGACATCGCCGCTACCAGGAGGATTCCTCCTCGCCGGGTCTCTCCCCGTCTGTCTCTCTCTTTTCCTTTTCCCCCTCACTCTCCTGACTTGCCCTTGCCGCTGCAGCCACCCCCGCACCCGAGAAACTCTCCTCCACTTCGAGGGAGTCGGGCTCGTCCGCCGGTGTCGCACCTTAACCCTTTTCCGGTTTACCTCGCTCGAATCCTCCCGGAGCTCTCCCGCCGTCCCTCTCTCTAGCCCGCCCGGTTGTATCGCTACGTAGCATCTACTACACCTCGCTCTCCTCCTCCCCCCCTCCTCCTCCGCGCACACCCTTGCCCGTGCTCGCCGGTTTGTGTTTCTTGTGTATCCTTCGCCGCGCGATCAGATAAAAAGGTAAGAGAGGAGTGGGAAGAGCGAGCGGAGGGACCCCGGTTTAGTTTGTCACCATCGCTTAACTCGCGGATGAGGGGAACGCGCGGGGTGGCGGACGGGGCAGGCGCGGGGGAGGAGCCGCGGTGGATTTATTGGACTTGTCTCGGAGAAGAATCAAGACTCGTTGTTGCTTGCCATGAGGCCGAGTCCGCTACGAGAAAGCCAATTAAATCGCTCGACAGTCCCAAAAGATTCTGAGTCCACCGGCTTCCACTGCACCTTTATTTTCCCTCGTCCCCCACCATCCCACCTCACCCTTCCTTCCTCGCCGTCCTCCCCCGTCTTGACCTTTAATCCACCTCTGGCGCTTCCTTTTTCGCGAACTTGAATCGGGCATCTTATCTCGGGACGCGATACGACATGCCTCGCGACTAATGTCTGGCCGGCCAAGAGAAAGAGAGAGAGGTAGTGAATGAGAGAGAGAGAGAGAAGGAAAGAGAACGGATTTTGTACGCTCGAGAGAACGCCGGGATAACTGTCCGCATTTTCGAGAGATTGATCGGCATCCGGGTAAAAAGGCGCGATCTCCACGGAGAACTCGAAGACGACGGCGGGGAAGCCGCTCGCTCAGGTCCTTCGTCTGCCACGAAGAACGACTCACTCGGGGAAAAGCAAAAAAAAAGAGAGAAGAGAAAGAAGAAAAGAGGAAAGAGGTGAGAACGACAGCGAACAGTAACGTTGCTGGCTACAGAGGAAACATAAGTTGCGACTTAGAGATCGCGACTTTGCGTCCACGCGCGAATTTCCGTTAACCGGGCGGGTGCATTACGAGATAAAGTTCCCGAAGCGCTAACAGCAGTTGAAGAAACTAACGCTGTTGGGACAACGCAGCAACGCGGTAAACGAGCGCTCGTGCAACCGTTAGCGGTTTGTAAGCGAGTTCCCGCCGCGAGAATGACGATCGCCACAACGATGGCGCAAACCGCCAATGTCCAAATGAACATGCGTGCGACAAGCCGAGTACGACTGGCCGTGTTCGTGAGCGTTCACAGGGCTATCTGTAACTATCGGTCTTATCGAGCGAAAACTTGCGATACTTTCGCCACGGCGGGCCGAGGTAGTACGACAAACTTACGGTGCGACTAAAAAATTTTACAATTCGGGCTGTTCGAGATGTTCCTAACCACTGAAATCGTGGAAATGAAGTTGGCACCCCACTTTTTGAAATTTATAATTTTGAAAGTTGTTTCAGATTGTTCTGACTTTGTACCACATTGTTCCAAAGTGATATTGCTTCATTCAAAATGGTTTTCGAATAAAACAAAAAAAATGATTTTTTGAGCTGGCACCTCACTTTTCGAAAATCGAACATTCTGATACCGCAATAGATTGTTCTAAACATCACACACACACACACACACACACACACACACACACACACACACACCACTGACAAATAAACCTACCTAAAAGGTACACTCCGATTTCTTTCTAATTTGGCACAAATATGAAAGTACAAAAAATATTATCATATTTTTTTCATTTTGACCCACTTTGAGTTTCACGGGCAGTTTATAGCTTTTTAATGTTCTTACACCTATCATCAATAAATACAACAAAAATGCATAAGAAATAAAACTGAATACAAGATATGGTTAAATAATTTTAACAAAATCGACATAGCTAAGATACAAACCATTCTAAATTTCTTTAGCCGAGATTCCAACCGAAATATTTTAAATCTATGCTCAATTAGTCAAAAATGATTCGAATCTTGGTCAAACCAAAAAATCCGACAATTTTAATTAAAACTTTAACAAAATCGGCATAGCTGAAACACGATTCATTCTACATTTCTTTAACCAAAATTCCAACCGAAATATTTCAAATCTGTGCTAAATTAATAAAAAAATGGTTCGAATCTTAGTTAAACCGAGAAATCCGGCAATTTTAATTATAATTTTAACAAAATCGGCATAGCTGAGACACGAACCATTCTAAATTTCTTTAGCCGAGATTTCAATCAAAATATTCCAAATCTGTGCTAAATTAGTCAAAAATGGTTTGAATCTCGGCCAAACCGAGAAATTATTTGTATAAATAATTTTTTTCAACTCTTTACATGTTTTGTTTAAACATTTTATTATTTATACAAATAATTTTACACATCTGACTTAATATTCATAATCAGCAAACCAAAAACGCTTATATTTTATATTTAATTTTATTTTTATGCATTTTTGTTGCACTTATTGATGATAGGAGTGAGAACATTAAAAAGCTATAAATTGCCCGTGAAACTTAAAGTAGGCCAAAATGAAAAAATATAACCTAAATATTTTTTGTATTTCTACATTTATGTCAAATTAGAAAGAAATCGGAGTGTAACTTTAGGGTAGGTTTACTTGTGAGAAATTAATGATAGTGTGATCTTTCTGTACAAGAATGTGTATGTGTATATAAACGTGTGTGTAAAACAAAGAGAGAGAGAGAGAGAGAGAGAGAGAGAGAGAGAGAGAGAGAGAGAGAG
>NW_022639456.1:2865441-2879275 GCF_010583005.1 Odontomachus brunneus | reverse complement strand
AGAGAGAGAGAGAGAGAGAGAGAGAGAGAGAGAGGGAGGTGAAACAAGGAGGAAGGCTCTTCTTGAGAGAGTATTGTGTTTGAATTTGAATTAAACATCACCCCTTGACTGCGAGGCTGCGCCTCTTGGCGACGCCGTGACTAGGAATTCTTGGATAAAGGGGGATCAATAGGGTGTGCGCAGGAAGTAGGGCCGCTACTATACAAACTGGGAAGTTATTCCGTATAGAGGTACCTGCGAGTACGTATCCCGCGGGACGTACCGGCGTAACGAGACAGTGGTCTGATATTTGAGTCCGTAGATTACAGCGAGATCGATTCCTAGCACCAAACGCGTATCGATCCTCGGGAGCGGAAGAAGTTTGAGAGAAATTTGTGGGGAAATACGTTATGTTGACTACGAAAAGTACAACTTCAGAGGAAAATATTCTCTTGGACAAGTTGTTTGGCAATCTCGCGTTTCAGTCTCAAGTATATTTAATTTATAGTTATTATTATATTATTATGTATCTTCTACAAAACAACGTAGAGAAAAAATCCCGGCGTGAAAATCCTTAATTGTAGACGTTTCAAGTGTTTTATAAATACAGGATGTTCCACTCAAGATGTTAGAAGTTTCTTCTCCTTCGCGATTATTAAAAAGATAGCAATGAAGACAATTTTTTATTATTATTTCGATATTCGCCGAGCTCTTTTACGTGACAGACGGCAGGTTATCGCTACTAATGACGAGACAAAATTGGCGTCTCATTAACGTCTCAGATTGCACCGACGCGCAGGCAATGGAATGTGAAGGCACGTGGCGGCGCATGCCGTTATCCATTGTGCTCACACGACAACGTCATGTGGCAATCGCGATGTCACGATCTTACGGGTACACGTAACAAGTGAACGCAACTAGCTAGGACGGGGGATCGGTGAGCGTCATAAGATTCAAGCCGGCGATCGAACCATCTGCTCGAATAAAGAGCGTAGCTTGAGGACATCTTGGGTTTCACTTGAACGACCCTTTCGAGGAGTCGAGTAATTTAAGGTTGGCCCTTTCGGCGCGCCTCGATTTTTTTACGCGCCGCAGGCGTACCCTCGCCGGGAGAGCAGAACGCGGCGGCTGTCGTCGTTGATGCATCGCGCTTGCAGCTCGTGTACAAGCTCATGGCCAATAATAACGATTTCCGGGGCAAATGGAGCCGCGACGAGCCACCCGCAATTTCCGACCTTCCTAATCGCAGTCGTAATAAATAACTCACGGCTAAGAGACGTCGAATGCGACGCTCGCGATCACGAAAACTAAAAACCACACCCTGAGAACGCTAATCTCTACGAAACACGGGAACAAATGGCGAAAGGGATCTGACACTTTTCACTGTATCGGAACGAAACTCGCCCCCGGAGGCAGGAGGGAAGAAAGGGAAGCGCTCCTGAAATAATATTTGAGGAATTCCTCGACCGGGGTGATGCACGAGAGGGGCCACCGTGTACGAACAAATGACTAACAAATATGTATACCAGTCGTTTCTGAAACTTTTGTGTCTGCGACCGCAGAAGCGACAGCAGCTGCTGCTGCCGCGGATCGTTCCCTCCTACGCTTACGTCCAAGTTGGCTGCGTGTAATAAGTTTCGTCTTACACACCGGCCGGAGTCAAGCGCGTATCGATTACATCCGAATCGCGGCAGAGTGGCGGCGCGTCCGACTCGTAACGAGGTGAAGAACGGGCCGACGACGATCATTCCCGGCGCGCTGATCGCTCATATCCGACGTTATCTTGCTATTCGACGGCTGACGGAGACGCGCATAAGACACGGTTCACCGCGAGTCATACGCATTAACGCGCGCGCGCGCACACTAATTGCTCAATTACGGACGAGATGCCCCGCACTTCTCCCTTCAAGCATTCTTCGCGCGGTGAAGATGATTCCTCGCGACGTTGCATTCTTGCGACGTCGCGACTTTTACGACGAGTTGATGAGGATGACGTAGTCGGTTAATTTCCGAGTTAGCGTTACCCCAGTTTGGCAAAATATAGGCTAAAACCCGGGGAAATAAGTTTGTAAGGTAGGTAGGTAGGTAGGTAGGTAGGTAGGTAGGTAGGTAGGTAGGTATGTAGGTAGAATCACGCCCGGGGCACCTCGAGTATGGTCCGAAGGCGCTTTACTTTCCGGAGAACTTTGTTTTCTCACCAAAATTCCGTCTAACAGCTGCAACAACAACAGAACGCGAGCTAGCTAGGTAGCTAGTTGGCTGGCTGGCTGGCTGACTACGCCTATCCTTTCGCTGCAACTTTACCTGCATAAACCGAGTTGAAGTTTGGGGGAGACAGAGACGCCTGCACAATATAACCGCCCAGATATAGAATCTATACTCTATAGAGCGCGCGCGGCGAAACGCGTCGCGCCATTTTTTATTGTTATAAGCTTACGCGAGACCTTAGCGGAGGAAGGAGGAAACTCGGGAGAAGTTTACCTTCGTCGTTGCAACTTGGAAGGATATATTATACTTATAGGATGTATCGCGAAATATATGTGAGAGAAAAGTATGTGTGCGCGCGGCAACCATGTCAGTCGGTCGTCCGGAGTTAAGAAGAACAAACGTCTATTGAAAACCGTATTTAGAGAAGCATTTCTCTCTCTCTCTCTCTCTCCCTTTCTCTCCTTCTCTCTCAGATAATGAGCCGGGCGATTAATTGAATTTATTCTCGCGTTGCCACGTCAAAGATTGAGGTAGCGCTTATCGAGAATACTCAAGCGAGTCCAAAGAGTATGTGCGCGCAAATAATCAAACACTGTTCTCGAATAATCCCACGACGAGGTAGGAATACGCAACAACGATTAAGACCAGGCCGGTGAAGAGAGCCCGCAAGTGTAGCCGTGTCTTATGCAATTACACGTCGATACATGGAACGATTGTTTGGAGAACTTTCGACACGGCGTCGAGAGGATTTACTTTTTTCCGATCAAATATTTACCGCGGCGCGGCGGGCCTACGTGGAACGTTTTTAACATTTCCAACACACACACGCGCGTGAGCGAGCACGTCGCGCGCGCTATGATGAGGGCCTTTTTATTTGAAAAACCTTGTAACCATTGTGTACTCAAGCATGGTCTACGAGCGGCGCGCATTGGGCGGATGGACGAATGGCCGTCCATTGTTTCTATTGTTTGTCTATGAGCTGTTTCCACTTGGTCTCGGCGGCATACCTTAATTCAAGGCGCCGCATTTCCATACGGACCACGAGGAGATCTCGTGGGTCCCCGGGCCTCCCATCCAGCGATCACTTTCGAACGCAACTTTCTCGTCCGGCCGAACTCCGCGCGCGCGTTCACGGTGGTCCCCTCCGTTTGTTATTGCGCAAACGTGTCGGGCTTGTTTATGCAGGTAGATTTTACTAATCGCCATCGCGTGATACGGATGTCCGCGTATAAAAAAGCGCCGGGTAAACCGGTAAGCTCGCGCCGTATGGTTACAACGACATCTCGTTCGGATGTTACATATTTTAACATACAAATCGGCCGAAATTTCTGCTTTCAGTGAACCTTCCGACTGCGGCTGAGATTAATAAAAAAAGCTGAAACGAGGCGGCACACGTGCACAGCCGGGAAAGAAATGAGATAAATCGTGATGCAACGAGAGATAATTCCAAGAAAAAGAAATTAAAATCAAATGTGAATACCGCTGTTGCTCGATTCTATAATTCACTGTATCAAGCTAGGAAGCGCTCGTCACAGCATTTCCAGTTTGCATGAGCCGAGATGCATTGTTAATATCACGCTTTATTAGCACGATAATTAGTAAAGGGGTGCAGGGGGTCGAGACAATCCGAACAATCGACGCAATCAACGATACCCGCGGTCCCTATTGCAGTGCGCGGGGTGGAAAAGCTCATTGAGGCTCATACGCTCGCTCGCCTATTCCCTAAATGCTGCGATTATCGCCGCAGGGGTGGTGTCCGGCGACAGTGTTGTATACGCGGCAGATATTCGACAGGACCACGACAAGAGAGAGAGAGAGAGAGAGAGAGGACGGCGACGACGACGGCGAGTCGGTGAAAGGCGCCTACCGTCGCGTTTGGGGGTTGATGACGGTAGAAAAAGTTAAACGAAGAGGCGGCCGGCAAGACGAAAAGGATGCGAGCCGTAGGGGTGTGCAACGGGCGAGGGCGTACAACGAGCATCATAAATTATCGAGATGTTACAATAGGATGAGGCCATTCCGGCTCGTGTATGCGGCGACGCCGCGCGTCTCCCAGCCCCGCATCCGCCGCACAAGGCACCCTAAATATTTACACTGGCCGGTGGCAAAACTCGAAAGTAATAGATTCGAGATGACTTTTCATTTAACTAAGCACAAAAGCGAGAGCCCGGTACGCCCCGACAACGCTCGCACCCACCCGCTGGGCTTGCGGCTTCCCCGGGAAGCACAATGTCCTTTCTTTCTCCCCCGGGTCCCCGGTTCACGGGCGATTTCCATGGACCATCCGGCGACGTCGCGAAATATCGCTTTGTGAGCCACCGTTTGTCATTCCACGGCCACGCACGACCGGTAATTGTTATATTGCGCGCTAATTTCCAGGATGTCGCGAACTCGCTACAGGACGAGTTTGCGGGGTGGCTTTTGGGCGAGCGTGACCCATCTGCGATCCCGCACCCTATAAATCGGTTTTCCACACGGAGAGAATATTACAGTCTTTTTTTCCTGTTTTCATATAAATTCTTTCTGTTTTCGTATACATGTTTTCGATTTTACTATCTTATTAAGGAAAATAGCATAGTAAATTTCGCTAGAAACGTAGAAAATGGCTCAATAGCACATTTCACAGTTTCTACAATATAAATATCACATATGAAATGAAATAATAGAGTGAATTACTGCAAAATGTCAATCTACTCTTCGGCTACAAAATTTTCTAATAATTTTTTCTATAAAATTCTCTCCATGTACGTACTCGCATAAAAAACGGCGCGTATGCTTTTACGTCGTGATGTCGTATAAACGTAATGTTATCACGGAATTATGGAAATACAGAGTTAAAACTCAATCAATATGACTGACTGGTTATCGGGCAATCGACGGTTGAAATATGATAAATGTAATTTTGGTACGCTTATTTTTCACGCAGAATCAGTTAAAACAAAGAGAGAGAGAGGGCTGTATACACGCTAATATTGATCCTAACAAATCACAGATAAATTTCATGTCTTCGAAATTGAAAATATTAAAATAATATTGTTTTCAATTTCTGCCAGTGATCAACTGATAGTTCCAGCGTCAGAAGACATGAAATTTATCTGTGATTTGTTAGGATCAATATTAGCGTGTATATAGCCCTCTCTCTCTTTGTTTTAACTGATTCCGCGTGAAAAATAAGCGTACCAAAATTACATTTATCACATTTCAATCGTCGATTGTCTGATAACCAGCACTGATGTTGATCATTAAATCATCAAATGCACAAAATCATAAAATCGTTGAATGGTAAAATGCAAGATTGGAAAATAACAACTTTCATGCAGTGATTACTTTCCGTCGGAAATCAATGCAATTTACGTCTACGCATGCATTATATAGTATCATACATTATATAGTATCATGCATTTTGAACGTTCAGATTGTACGCTCACCATTAGCATGTTGATCCAGCGTTGTCCTGGCTCATCCTTCTTGGTCACCCGATAAGACGGACCATCCAGACTGCATCGCTCTGCATCCGTCCAGTGTCCACACGTTGCGCTACACTCGCGACATTTTTGCGGTACGTGACAAAGATTTCGCGAAAAATACTCGATAACGTTCAGTGCATCCACGAGATGCACGCGCGAGTCGCGAATCGCGCGTAAAGCGAATCGAAAATCGAAGATCACGGCACTACTGCTGATGAGACTGAAAGGATTAAAGAGAGTATCGCGCTTCGCGGACCGATTATCAGAATAATAGAGCAAGAAAAGTTTATGAAAAGATTGTATCTGGAAACAAGAATTTCATTTCGCAAAAATTTCAATTTTAGTAAAGATGAAAAAATGTATACGCGCCAAATTTTAAAATTCAATTCCGACTAAAAAAACGATGCGATATAACTGACGATATAATAAACGACAGAAACAACATTAGATCCGACTCGTCATATAAAAGTATTCAAAAGATCGATGACACCGCGACGACCGTAAAATTCGCGCATTTTGTGCGCGATGATGCAATTTCGATGCGCATTTGCGTATCAAACGATGCGCTTGAAACGATTAGGGAATCATTACTCATTGAAAGCAAGCGTCTTTAAAAAAAGATGCACTTAACAATTCAAATATCTGTTAAATAATGCAAGTCGAGGACACAACGCCCCGATAGTTTCGAGCAGCGTATTTTGATGGGCAACACAAACAAGACATGCAAAAAAGTTTACAAACTATGTAAGTCGCATTGATTCCAACGAATTCTACAAGCATCTACACTGAGAAAAAAATGTATGATATTTGGAACTATAATGGCATAGTAAAAAGATTATAGTTAGGAATATCTTCTTTATAGTAAATATCACCATAATGTTTGTAATATTTATAATATAAGCATAGTATAACTGACTCATGTAAAACTTTTACCAAGAATTATAATTATTTGAAATAAAAAAACATAGTAAGATAGCAAATATTAAATGGTAAGAGAAATATTTTATATAGAACTATTTTATATAGTCAATACAATTGGAATATTTGGAAAATATTATATGTAACTATATTCCCAAAGCGTGTTTTACTATACATATAGAATAATAAGATGGTGACTATAAATGTGTGTTCATTCTGCTATATCTTTGTGTTTAGATGAACTATAAATATATGTTTGAGGCCAAAACGAACTATAAAATATAGTAAGATTATAGTTATTCCAACTATTTTTTTCTCTCAGTGTACCACTTCTTGTTTTTCATAATCATTTTTCTCGACTCACCGAAACACCAAGGTCGACCGCGTTCCGCTGCATGTCTGGAGCAAAAAAATTGAATTTTCTTTGATTAGATACGAGAATTGACAAGACAATATGACTGATAACGAGATAATGAGAGAACGATAGTGAGAAAAACGCTCGCAAGTAGAACCGACTTTTACATATTGACGTATTGACTTTTCGCGATTGTTGTGACTCAACGGTTTTAACACCGACAACTACATTACAGTTCTCGGTCAGCAAATAGTCCGACGTAAGAGCACGGAAATGTCTGTAAACCTACCTTCAAGTCGACCCAGCTCGGCCCGAACCGGATCCTCCGGTGCAGCATCCTCGTCTACGGAAACTACAGCCCGGGAACCACGTCCACCATTTGGTCATGAGTTCTCAAACAGGTCTGAAACAGAAAGGAAGTTTTGCGATTAGTTACATGTCAACATGTCGAGCATACATGGAAAAAAACGTTTGGCTAGATTAAATTAAACTTACGGTGAAATGTCAACGAACTCGAAAATAACGATTGAAGTTACCAAAATTTTATTCAAGCCAATCAGAAACTTTGTTAACTTGAATAGAATTCTGATAACCTCCAATGGAATTTCTAGTTCTTTCATATTTTGCTAGAAATTTCGCTAATCCAACCAAACATTTTTTTTGGAGGCTCAAAACTCTCTGTATCTCTCTTAAACTAACATACTCTCTCTTTCTCTCCCCCCTTTTCTTTCTCAAACTAGCACAAACGAAAATTAATATTCATCCTTGAAACGGTGAAATATCACGGTAAAATATCAACGAAATCGAAAATAACGATTAAAGTTACCAAAATTTTGTTCAAGCAAACCAGAAACTTTGTTAACTTGAATAGAATTCTGATGACCTCCAATGGAATTTCTGGTTTTTTCATATTTTACCAGAAATTTAGCCAATCCAACCAAACATTTTTTTTTTTAATTTTTTTGGAGGCTCAAAACTCTCTGTATCTCTCTTTTAAACTAACATACTCTCTCTTTCTCTCTCCTCCCCCTCTCTTTCTCAAACTAGCACAAATGAAAATTAATATTCATCCTTAAAATTTTACAATATTGCCATTGCTCAGGATGACCTCGGCAAAATGATCGCGCGCACGAATTAATAAGTGCTTTCCAATTAGTGACGCAAGTCGACACAAGCGTCATCCTATGTTCATTATTCGCTGAATATGGCACAAAGACAGAATGATACTTGTGTCGACTTGTGTTATCAAATGGAAACCACTCGATATAAACCCCCCCCTCTCTCTCTCTCTCACTCGCGCATCGACTGACTCGAAAATACTGCAAAATTAACGCGCAAAGCTCTCTCCGTGTACACCTTTGTGTAAAGGATAGTAGTGATCGCTTGACTGTTGTGTACTTATGTGCAGTATTGTTTCACGTGATCTCTCGTCGACAACTCGCGCTAGGGAGCGTCATTACGTTTGCTTTTATTTATTCATTTATCGTCCTCTGCATCGCTATCGAAAAGCAATCGACATTGAAATAATAAATCAGCATCACGAAAAAAAGCAACAGATAAAAACGATTCGACATTTACGTCTCGCCGATATCATTTTTAATTGTAAAAATGTGAGACTCGTGAACTATTATTGTTCTGTATAGATGAATTCCAATATAGCGTGGTCATGTGTACGTGATCGTTACGTAATCGTTGTGCAGGTCTGGCAGCACGTAATTTTAATCGGAGCTTTTTATCAGAGAAAGAGAGAGAGAGAGAGAGAGAGAGAGAGAGAGAGAGAGAGAGAGAGAGAGAGAGAGAGGGGAAGAGAGAGACTCGATACACCGGTATTGGCGGGATTCCGAAGGCCTTCGCTTCGTACGAAAACACCTCGTGCCATTTGTTAATGTGGCAAATGGCAAAGCCGTCGAGCGAACGGCAATTTAACGTAACGCACGCTGGTATGGGAGATTAAAAGCGAGTCGGGGAAATATTTACGTTCCGCGCGAAAAGCATCGCGGGTGGCTTCTGTGTGAGCCGAGTATTTACCGCGGCAAAGTGTCGCTTGATTACGTCACTTTCGTTGTTATCAAGCCTTTACACGCTACGGAGCTAAATAAACTTGTTTATGAACTACCGGCAAATGATAACGCTCCCTGTCAACTTACTGACACCACGGCAAGCATTGTCTGTTCGTGTGCATTGATCAAAGAATCCCCGCCGCAAAGGACAATAGAGCGTGCACGATCTCCACGGAGTTGAACTTTTTGCGAGAGAAAGAAAGAGAGAGAGAGAGAAAGAGAGATTCCTTACAGACCATTCTTACAAAGGGAAACGCTAATTATTAGCATTTGCTAATTTCCCAAACGTCACGGCTTTGTTGGAACGTCAACCGAGAAAAAGGAGGGAACGCGCGAGGTGTATGAATGAATGAATATGTACATACACTCTGTATGACAGAAAAATATCTAAGAAATAATTTATTCCATGAGTACTATAATATATTTACTTATACTAATATAAAATATTTTTCAAATATAATTTCGTTAAGATCTTAGCTTTTCATGAAAGCGCGATTGTTTGTTTTATTCAAATCAAATAACTCAAAATAATTAAAATTCAAGGGAATACAAATATAACAAGACTCTGTGATTATAAAAATCTTAAACGTAAAAAAAGCCCGTAAGAGTCATGTGTTAGGAAGATATGCATAACAATACAATCTTAATAAAAACCTTAAATGTTAAGGTTTTTAAGGTTTTGAAAACGGTCCAAATAATGATCTTAACATATTTTTACGTTTCTTTTCCACGTTTGAGATTTAAGTAAACATATTATTAGTACTAACCATGTGTTTTATCTACAATCTAATTATACAGTGGTAAATAAGTCGAACGAATAATCGGAATATCACACGAAAAAAAAAGATTTGCTAATATATGGACAACTAAAAATAACTGCAGGAGCAAATTTTTTTGCTTTTATAGTAAAAGTTATTTAGTTGTAATAGCTAAAAGATCTGCTAATATATATATTATTTAATTATTATTATATTATATTATATTATATTATATTATATATATATATATATATATATATATATATATATATATATATATATATATATATATATATTATATAAAGTTAACTTTACTATGAAAGCAAGAAAATTTGCTTTTGCGTTTAATATTTTTAGTTGTCCATATATTAGCAAATCTTTTTTTCCGTGCATACGCGCCAAAGTGATATCCGCGTAGCGATGATTGATGCATCGAGAAATTTAAGACGAACACGTTAAAGACTCCGCCTCCGGTTAGTAGTGATTTAAACGTACGTTATAGAAAGAAATCGGGATCACGCCCCGTTTAGAGCAGCTGTCCTTGACATTGAACACACGGCGTTGCGTGCGACACTTCCGGTCAATGAAAGGAGCGCGGAGGCGCAGCTGTGACTTCTCGAGAAAAGTTCAATCTCTTGCGGCCTCGTGTCATCATGTCGTCATCGATATTTTTTTCACGCCCCAAAGAGACTCGTAGTACCACTTGAGATACTACAAACTGACTCGCGCTTCGCCACAGCCTCGACCTATCCACCGTTCGATTTGCACAGCCGTATCTCCTCACAATAATAACGAATCAATGTAATAATAATTATCACGAGTTCCTGCCCCTCCTCCGCTGATAAATTTCACAAACAACGATCTCGAAAATTAATAATAACCACTGAAAATCTCGGTCAAGAAATTATTTCTCTGGAAATTGGACGCGCAATTAAACGCAATAATTACGCGAAAATCGCCGCAACAAAAGCTGCCGTCTCGTCTCGTTTATTCTTGCCGAACAAAAGCCGTTAACGGCTGTAATTGTTAGCGGCTACAAATTACAATTTTACATCGGGCGAATTAATTTAATTACGATCTACTTATCGACGCGCTCCAGCCCAAGCGAGAGAGAGAGAGAGAGAGAGAGAGAGAGAGAGAGAGAGAGAGAGAGGAAGAAAGATAGAGAACCTGGATGAAATAAAGGCGGTAATCGCGACAAGAGTTGTGACGCGAACGAGAGACGTCGCGACGGTGCAATCAACGGTGCACCGCCGTCCTGGAATCTCATGATCCGTGGGAAAAAGCACTTCCCTCGGATGTTTTACGGCACACGTCCCGGCAAGTTTATCGTTGCATACTTCCACTACGAATATCTACGAAGCATATACCGCGCTTTCGTACGGTCGTGGCACGCTCGACTCATCCCGTCCCGTCGTCCGTCGACGTTCTAAGACGGTAAAGGAGACCCTGTGCTCTCTAAAGATCAAATTCCTACGGACGAAATGTTTGCACGGGACACCTCTACCGGTACGACGCCCTTGTACTAATGGTCCCTCGTTTGTTAGATCGAAGATATCGATCGTAGCCAAACGATGCTTCGCCCGTGCTGCTATCGGTCCGAATAACGCGTATACACATGCAGGAAAAGGATTAGCTGCAAGGGCCAGAATGCACACGGAGAAAAATAATTTTGCTCTTTTAGCAAAATCGTCGGTGCTATTCGTAGTGACAGCAAAAATTTTAGTTAACGTAACTAATTTTACAAATTATTCGTTATCAGAGCAGAAGTAGTTTCGTTGCCAGGATAAAAAATTTGTTGAGTGTATTTGCCCTAAGAGTCGCGTTAATTCGCTATCGATGCAAAATAATGTATCTTTAGCAAATTTATTTTCTATCGGAGCAAAACTGCAACTGCTTATATAAATTCATCATGGTTCTTACAGCAAAATAATTTGTAGATTCGGCAAATTATATCCAGTAAATAGTGATTAGTACTCTTAACAAATCTTTTTGCTGTCCATATAATAACGAAAAGATTTTGCTAGACCAGCAGAAAATTTGCTGGGCCAGCAAATTATTTTTCTCCGCAGCTGTTGCAGTAGAAAATTGTAGTAGAAACAGCTAATGTCATTGTTATCGTCGCGCTAAAAAGTTTGAACCTAATCTATGAGTTACCTAATTTAAACGTTACGAAATATTCACTGTTAGATAGAACGTTTCCATTGGCTGCTTGCCAATCGTTGAAAAATTTATGACTCTGATTTATATATGCTGTTAAGTTCAGTCAAGATTAAAAGCACGCACCAATAACTTTACAACAGTTGCAAAGCGGCATTTTCTGCTGAATGTTATAATTTAGCTTTCCTTTAAATCGCATTTTATATGTCAAAAACATAAAATTACCGCTTCGCGCTACAAATGTAACCCGAGATCTCTCGCTGGTCTTTAACAGACATTAATAATTAACGTTCACTTTAATGCAAACGCGAAAGCCGATGTCTTTCGTACTTACATGACAATGCCATGTGATTCTTGTTCCATAGGAGGATGATTTTATGCCCATCAGAAGCGCAGTGATTTTCCCCTTGCAACAGTTTTCGTTTCAAGTCGCTACGACGTCTACGAGTGAAGTTATTGACAATTGTGTCGATTCGCGTTTTAGATCGCGCAGCGTTATCGCTGTAGCGAGCGGTGGGAAATCACGACGCAACGCGCGTATGGAATGCGAAATGCGACTGTTACTTCCGGTGAGTCACCTGGCGCTGGAAGTGAAAGTATGCCGCGGCCGGCTACCCCCACTCCGCGCCACAGATAAGCATTGCTCCGCCCACTTGCTCGCTGCGATTACGCGGTTATTGAACTCACTTTAGAAGCATATTACGCCGGCGCGAGAGCAAGTGCCAGCGTCGAGCGAGTGCGAATTTCGCGTACAAACTTGGTGTCGACACCGCAGCTTTAAATGACTACGACGCGCGACTAGATCGACGCAGCGACATGACATGAAAAAAAATCTCATTGTCGCGCATTTCTCACATGCCGTTTATACCACTCTTTCATTGTCCATTTCGACAATTGTCTCGAATGACATGATAAAAGGCTTGAAAAACGAACTTGAAAAATGTCACGAGAGTTATACGCAGAAAAGGACTTGAAGTGTAAACTCTGGACATTCTTATTGTTTTGGTCTTTAAATAACGAAACTTTCAACATAGAATATGTATATACATGTATTAAAGATATATTTTCCATTATATTTGAAAATTTAAATATTCGTTTTAAAAACCAAAACAATAAAAATGTCTAAAATAGGAACGTGTCTAGATATTAATATTTTTATCTTACACTGAGAAAAATGTTTAGTAATTATAATTATAATGTTTAGTGTTTGTTATAATTATAATCACACAGAGAAATAATTACTATTTTTTACTTTGAAAATTTAAATATTCGTTTTAAAAATCAGAACAACAAAAATGCCTAAAATAGGAACGTGTCTAGATTAATATTTTTATCTTACATTGAGAAAAATGTTTAGTGTTTGTAATTATAATCACATAGAAAAATAATTACTATAAATTGTGGTGAAGAAAATCGTCTTTTTTTACTAAATTCCACAATAATGTTAGTGATAAGAATTTTATATACATGTTACTGCTATCATTTTTATGTTAGAACAATAAAAAAATACATCTAATTATAATTTTAGTTAGATCGACCGTTTGTTTTCTCTCAATGTAGTAAGTTCAGTAGCCGATTCCAACTTGGCCGAAAGACTAACCGTTTGGCTGTCATTGACAAGAGTTGTCCATGACAGATATATTAGGACCTTAACTTAGTTTCCGCCCGCAAATGTTAGATGGCAATGCAAACAGTTCTAGTAGTTATTACTAACGAAACAGGTAGTTTGTGATTAATTTCGACATTTCTCGATAACATTCAGTCAGCATACACAATTATTTTCCTAAACAACAATTTCTTTTGCTTTGTGAAAAATGGAACGCGATAAAGTGTTTTTTCGACATGTGCTTTTGCACTATTTTGATTTGAAAAAAAGTGTAGCAGAAGTTCATCGATTACTTGAAGAAGGTTATGGTGATCGAGCTCCAT
>NW_022639456.1:2843089-2865431 GCF_010583005.1 Odontomachus brunneus | reverse complement strand
TGGTACACGCTTCCGAAATGTTGAAGAAGTGCGAGAATGGGTGGACGAATGGATTGCTTCGAAACAAACATCGTTTTATCGAGATGGTATCGCCCAGTTGCCAGAAAGATGGCAAAAAGTTGTAGAAAGTGATGGAAAATACTTTCATTGAAATAATTTAAATAAATTTTTTACAATAAATGCTTTTTCTCAGTATTTTTTGGGCGGAAACTAAGTTAAGGTCCTAATAAATGCATTCATCTGCGAGGTAAAAATCTATCTACTAAAATTAAAGGCGCACATCAGCTGAGGCGAGTAGCTGAGAAAGTGGCAGCCATTCCTAAAGTACTCCTAAGTATCTTATCGTGTGCGTATAATGAGTCGTCATTTATTTCCAACGGCGAATATTTCTCGCGGTTCACGTAATCGGGGATTCATAAAGTTACTCGTACGATTTGTTACGGCGACTTTATGATATTTATGCGCACCAATACTCGAGGATAAATACGACACCGAGAGATGTCTGCCAACCGCCTGTTCCCAGGATCGATTCCAAGAATTACGATACACGACGTGTGCATGACTGATATCCGACATAAGGGCAGACTCTAGGTGTTGCACAGTTACATAACATTCGCATGTGCACGCCGTGTCGCGGATCATCGTCGGATATTAATGCGATAACTAATAATAACAAGATTCAGCACCGGCTGGTTAATTCCGCACGGCGTGCATATACATAGACCATACCGACCTGATATCCCCGTGTGTATCCTCGTGATTCCACGATAGCTCGACAGAGCAGGGGCTTTATATAGGTCGGTCGGTATATACGATGGCATGATGGCGAACTTTGATCGTCGCGTTACAGCGTGTGGCGAACCATCGATGGAGTCGAGGCCGGATAATCCCCTTTCGAGTAGGGAAGCGAAGGGTACTCCACTTCCCGCGGCCGGATTCCCGCCTCTCGACGTTCCTTTCCTTCCCGCATCGGGTCACGAGGGCTTCCAATCGCGACGCCCCGCGAGGAGCTTTTTATTCCCGTTAACCGTAGCTTCGAATTAAACGAACCGCCGTCCCGATGGGCTCTGCAGCTCATGAGCCTCGCGCAAATGCAATTTTCTCAATGCAAAATCGGCCGATCCTCCCCCTTTATGAACATACACGTGTCGAGTCCCTATCTATAAAGCTTTTTTAAACGCGCAAGAGAGAGAGAGAGGGGGGGGAAGGGAGAGAGATAACTATCAAGCCCTATAACGTCTATATGATGCTCTTACGTCATAACGTTTCGCGTCTCGAGAATGACGAGGTAGTTCCGCGGGCGAAAAAGGATACTTTCCGCGAGACATCCGCGGGGAAGCCGCGCGTAACATTGTAAATCGCCCCGGGAAGTGGCTGTATAGACATATGCAGACAACACATCCACATCCACCACACACATATATACGTCACAGTGTACAACACTTTTGTCAGTCGCCGAGTCCGCCTCGGGCGCGACGACGGATCGGTTCCTTCGCTCTTAGGTCGTAAGACGCGTAGACGCTTTACATCACGGCGTTACACTGCGGCTATACGTCGATACAGAGAAACGGATAATCCCCCGTTCGCGAGAGGGACTCGCCACGAGAGTCCGCGTCGAGCTTCACCTCGAGGCGGGCAGGTGCTCGTCTCCTATAGCGATACAGCATCCTTTTCATCGCGGCGTTACTCTCGCCTCAAGACACGGCTGAGATGTTCCTCCCGGTGACATTGTTGACCCTCCGCCACATGGCGCTTCGCATATGGCGCACGTTCCCGTACTCGTTTATTTTTATATATTTCGTAGATGAAATTCGGTACGGGGAGAGGGGCGGGGAGTGCTGGGTGTGCGTCTCCCGGGCGTCGACAGATTGACTACGGTTTGACTCGCGAAATGCACCTGCCCGCGATTCAGCCGGAGCTCGAGCGAGAATGTGAGCCGAAATTTCGGAGAGGAATTTCGTTATTCGTTTGGATCGATATTTTTGTTGCACGAAAAAAGTAACAAACAGATTGCAAGTATAAGTCTAAATTTCCACTCGGTGGATACTCGGTTATCTTCTGATTCTCGACAAGTTCTTCAAACGTCCATCAAAACCGGAAAAATGATTTATAACAAATGATTTCACATACCTTCTGAATATGCATGATGCCTCGCTATCCACGTTCGGCGTCCTGTATTCTCGGTCCTTTATCTTGGCTCCCGGCTGCTTCGTCGTAATATCGCGTGATATTCACTTGCGACACGGACACGCGCGCGTGACAGCGAAAGAGAGAGAGACAAAGAGCTCGATGGAATATTCCAAAAACCAACGGAATATTTTAATCGCCCGAGGTGAATTATAACGCACCGATACATGTGCTCGGCGTCGCTTCCCAGCCCGAAACATAATAATTCAGGCGCGAAAAAAGTCGAACGCACGACCAAAACAATAAACAAAGAGAGAGTCACGCTATCACTCGTCGATCGCCGAGCGACGTCCCCCTTCCTTCTCCCCTACCAACGGTCGTGTGTCGAAACACAATCGACACTTCTAGAACATCAAGTCTATTCTACAATCGCCGTAAGAATGTGCAGTAAGATGTAAGCAGTAAGCAAATTGATCAGTTACAGTCGGTTATTCTTGGACTGTGAAGTCCATTCTACAATAGCCGTAAGAGTATGCAGTAGGATGTAAGTAGTAAGCTGATTCATCGATAGGATTCTTAGAGTCCAAGAATAATCGACTGTCGTTGGTCAATTAGTTTACTACTTACGTCTCACTACATACTCTTACGGCTATTATAGAATGGGCTTCAGAATCCCATTGATCAATTAAGGTAAATATCCCAGTAATTGAACAATGTTTCAATGATTGATACATTAACAATAGATTTATATTTGACATTTCCAAAAAAAATTTTTTGAGATTTTGCTGAAGGATATTTGTTTCTGTTTTTTTACAATGTTATTCGATGAATGTTTAATCGTTAGTTAATACATAAACTAATCTATTGTTAATGTATCAATCATTGGGATATTATTTATTTACTGGGACATTTTCCTTAACTAATTTGCTTACGTCTTACCGCATGCATTCTTACGGTTATTGTAGGATGGGCTTTGCAGCCTTTAAAGTGCTTACT
Source organism: Odontomachus brunneus (assembly GCF_010583005.1). Classification (NCBI taxonomy): domain Eukaryota; kingdom Metazoa; phylum Arthropoda; class Insecta; order Hymenoptera; family Formicidae; genus Odontomachus; species Odontomachus brunneus. The sequence continues at coordinate 2,862,308 of NW_022639456.1, read as the reverse complement.
TTCGTGTATCCTCGTACTTTTCCAAGTGTTCCCTCTACACTTGAAGATTTCTAACGACGTGCACGTGAAACACATGTACCGGCGCGTTAATTATCGCTTCCGTCGGGCGACTATAGCATTTCGTCGACTCTTGAAATATCGAATCGGTTCTTTGTTGCCATCGCGATTCTCGAATTGCTGTGCTCCATCTGCAATTAAGAAGATTGCACAATTAATACATTGTTTGTCGGAAATTAAGAATAAAGATCAAATGGAATTGAGAGATAATGAAATATGAAATAAATTCTTAAATATTTAACGTCGTAAAATAAATTCTTCTTTAAGCGTCAATTTAGAGGAGATGGCAGTTAATAAATATTTGGAGCATCAAAGTAAGGCACACAACAGAGATCGTACAATATTATTCTCGAGATTCTCCATTAATTGCTCAAGTTTGACGGAACTTGTGCAGGGTTAATACAGCACCGAAATTCCACTCAGGGTCCGCTCGACGTTCCCTTCAATTTTCACGGGCTCGCTAACACGAGACGATCTCTTTAAATACGCACGGTAGATTCAAAGATCCTCCGTAGGACGTGCATCGACATGAAGCGTCTGGCAAGCAGGTGGTCCTCGTAAGTGCTAATAATATATATAAATAATGCTACACGACACAACACTAGAGAGAGACGAGTAAAATCGTATCTCTGAATTCTCCCTTAATCGCCGCGAGCGTTCTCTCCGTATGTGGTAATAACGATCGCCGATTATAATTATTCTACTTGCCGGCCGTATATGATGAGATAGCGAGTCGTGACGTAAACCGTTCATCGCGACAAATTGCATCGCGAAAGGCTTACGGGGACGGGCGAGCCGTAAAAGCGATCGTGCGCGGAGCGTAAAGTGCGGTCCCTCCATGGTAATAGACGTAGTTTAATCAGAAAACTGCAGGGAAACGGTACGGGCGAATACCCTCCATTGCTAGAATGCGGGGGCATTTAAGTAGATGGAGGGTATAGACCCCTGTCTACTCCATTTGCCTTCGGCCCCGGGGGGATCTCGCCGATATATATCCCAATATTCCTCGTAACAATGATGAATCACTGCTGAGCACCTCTTGCGCAAGAAGTTGCACTTCCAATGCGCTCGTAAGGTCTCTCTCCTTCTCTCACTCTCACTCTCTCTCTCTCTCCCTCTTTCTCACACATACACACACTCCACTCTCGGGATACCGCGCGACGCCGCCTTTACCGCCCGATACGTTTCTGCACTTTGCGCGGTTATGCAAACCTGATGTAAGTCATTCGCCCGGGCGAACACGCTTCCTCATTGTGGTGAATTCGCGGACTCTCCGACAATCGCGGACTCTCCGACAATCACGGTGATCGCTTTTGTGCTGTAATAACGTCGAGGGACGACGCGAATTTATTTTGCGGCGTCGCGGCGAACGTCGTGCCGTAGGAACAAGACGTTTCGTGATTTAAGAGTAACGGATAAAAATGCGAAAAGAACAGCGTCGTGCGATTCTATAGGTTTTACGTAGAACGTGGGGCAACTTTATCTTTTACCCCAAGTAAACATAAATGTTGCTGCTCCTCAATATCTCTTTCTTTCTCTCTTTTCCCCTTTGACCTAATATTTTTTTCATATAATTTTATTTAAATGCATTAAAATAATGTTTTTTCTGACTGTGAGTAATTACGCTTTAATAGACGTTGAAAGAGAAGTCGATCGCGACGGCTAACCAGCATTGGACATTAAATATCTGGGCGACAGGACATACGTCATAATGACGAATCTGTTCGGTACCGAGCTTGGTTAGTCTTATTAATAAATTCTCTTCCCAAGCGAGCGAAGAGAGAGAGAGAGAGAGAGAGAGAGAGAGAGAGAACGAGAGAACGAGAGAAGGAGAAAGAGAGAGAAGGAAAGAGAGAGAGAAACGTACTATGAATCATTCGATAGGCAACAAGGGAGACTCTCTATTAGACTGATTGGTTTGCATCTCCACGGTTGAATCTATGCCGATACATCTTTGTACCAACCATGCGCAAAGTGCAACTGTCTCTTTTGATAGATATGACCCGCTTGATAAAGAGCCCGCGACAAAGATTCACTAACGACCGATTGCATCGTGCCAGAGAACAATGCATTGCCGATTCGTGTTTCCTTCTCTTTTTTGCTTCAAAAAGTGGTGTGTTACACCATTCTCCTTTTTAACGCTCGCTTTTTGTCGTGCCAGTTTCACGTTTCCGACACTTAATCCCCTTCCTAACCTAATTCCTTCCCCCCGGGTCGGTTTCATTAAACCAACTCTCCAAATACGGCTAATCTGCAGAACTTTTTTGTACCCTCGAAGGAGTTAACAGCAGGATGTAGGCAACCGCAACAACCTAGCTTACGTTAAAAACATACTACGTTCCAGATAGGATTAGCGCGCCCTAATTTATTGACTCCGCTGTTAGCTCGATCCCCCCCGCGGTTTGACATTAAAGGTTATCCCGAGGGGCGACCCTTCGTTGGGGAAGCGCGAGCCGAAGAATGCATGTTATTACGCTTGTAATCAAGTCTGACAAAATACCTGACACGCGGCGGTCTCACCCCGGACGATCCGGTGAATTACAAACCCGAAATAAGCAAGATCTTGTAAAATCAATTCACGCACGATGCGTGTACAACGGTTACTAACCTCGTCAAATTTGAACTACTATACAGAGTATCTGTGACGTCGTTTTCGAGGAACTCGCGCCATCTTACAGACATCGCGCGAACCTCATAACGCGACCGTTATATTCGTAACGACAAATTCGTCAGCGTTATGAATAATGTTTAGTTATTCGCCTTGAATTTTGAAAGACACATTCCTATGGAAATGCATTTCCACGATTATTATTTATGTTGATTTGAGACCAAACTCACCGACGGAAGGTTACTACTCCGTTATTGCGTGTTCTGAGTTTGATTTAATGCTCGATCGCGGGCCGAATGTCCGACGAAAGTTCACGTCGGAATTTACGTTTCAAGTGATCGAAAGACGTGTACTTTAATAGACAACGGGAAGCTTGCAAATAGACTATCAGTTTGATAGGTTACATATAAAGGAGCATGAGATATACCTTGAGATAACAGCAGATTCGTCGGAGCTTAGAAAACGCGCAACCTACCGCCATTCGCGTTGCAAGAAAAGACCCGTTCCGCCTAAAAAGGTTCAAGTATCGGCTAGGCGACTGGTAGTTTCGAAGTCTCCGTTACGAGCCGCCACCAACCTTACAACGATTTAGGGTCGCAATGCAATTCAACGACACAACGCAGTTGCCCCTTTATTTTTCTCAAGTAGTATGACTCAGTGGCTGGACAGTCGTATTTTTCTCTACCATACGAAGTATGACCATTCAACATCTTTCAATTGAATGTTTATATTGAATAATTATTTGTATCAATAATGTAAGACATGCTTTTGAAAAAGATAACTTTAAATTTTCATTTATGTTTTAATATTGTCTATTAATTCGTTTACCTCCTGTGCATTTTCAGCCATGAGAAATATGTAGAACAATTGGTTATGGTACTTCTTGTGATGTGTATTGCCGCGTCCTATATGCAAAAGCCATTCCACAATCTGTAATTCGTGATAGAATATCGCCTGAAATATTGAAAGAAATTATGTCAAGAAAGAAGCATAATATATCGTATATTAAACCGGACGAACCAAAATTTCTCCGAGATCTAAAAGAACAAATTGGATACAAAGAAGGCCCCAATGTCGATACAAAGGTAAAATACTTGTAAGATTCTTGTCACTGGTTTAACAGCTAAGTAACTGTTTCTTGTAACATTTTACATAGATTTTGTCTTATAACATCATATAATTAATTATTAATAATATTTTCATAAAAAGACAGCTTGTATAGGTAAAATATATGAATGATTTGTTAAAACAGAGAGAAGCGTTACCAGAAGTCTCTGACGATGAGAAGGAGGAGTTGGCTGATGAGAAGCCTGTTGTGGTCGTACTTAACTCTGGTGATTTGACAGCAGAAGAGGTAGATGCCTTTAAAAAACAAAAGGAAGAAGGTATGATAACAGAATTAGACAGATTATTCTGAATTTCTATTAGGTAGTCAGTATTGTAAGATGGAACACTGATAAGTACAAGACTAGTTTTTAAAATAATATAGTTTTTCACATTTTAAAATGATAAATTAATTGCAGAGGAAAGTAATGCTCCTGCTGATCTATCTAAAAAGGTTATATTTCGCAAGACTAAATCAGCAGAAACAGAGTCCGATACAAACACTACAGATAAACCAGCGAAAAAGAAAGCCAAGAAAGCAAAGCAACCTCAGAAGATTGTCTTGTCCTTTAATGCTGATGATGATGAAGACAATGTTGGATAACATTAATTATATATCTTTATTCAAGTGTATATAATATCTATAAGGAATTTATATTGTATATAATAGAACACATTTAAACTTTATAAAATTTTACAAAGATTACATAAGAAATCAGCCTCAAGATAATTTTAAGGCAGTCTTAAGTAAATAAAAAATTGCACAACAGCATATGAAAAGATTCTATTAATAAATAAATATTTTTATGATAAAAGCATGTTAAATATCTTTAAGGTACTTAAGATATCTTAAAGATATTTAACTTTTAAGATTAAATATCTCAATACATGCTGCTTGAACTTATATTTATTAATATAAATACAAATATTAATATATTTATTAATATACAAATATTAATATATTTATTAATATACAAATATTAATATATTTATTAATATACAAATATTAGTATATTTATTAATATACGAATGAGCAATATTTTATATATATTATTAAGAAAAAAGCAGTGCAATATCATTTGAGATTGTACAAATAATCGATTTTCTTCCACTCGACAAAATGACCAAAAAATGAGAATTCAGGATAGATTATTTAATAGAGGATTTATAATTAGACGGAATATGTATGTTGGGCATAAAATAGTGTCATGATTAATACGAAATTGCTGAATAAAGAGAACCGATGAAAGTTCACTTTTATACAGCACATATCAGCCAATACTTGATAATTGGCATCTATATATATTATTTGCAATATATACTGCGCGCAAAGTATCGATCGCAACTGTACTTTATTCGCAACAATCGCAATATTCGAGAGAAAAAAGCATTCATATTGCTCGAATCGTCGACGTTCTTAAATTTCGAACGACCTGCGTGACGAAACGCACCCTCGTCGTCAACGCGGCATTGTAAAAAGGGCGGGTGCTCGGCGATCGCGCGAACCCCGTTCACGCCGCCGTGATTGCAAATTGCCCTTCTTATTTTTCGGGAAGCACTTCTCCCATTGGACGTGCACGTGCAGCCGGTCACGTGACCGCATGCAACAAACGCCACTGGGCCGTCCGACGGTCCCTTTAACATCTAGCGAACGTCATAAAACGTCGCGGGTCACGTGACGGCGACGTGCGCCATCTTGGCAGTTTTCGACGACGGTGGTAAGAGGTGCGAGCGGATCGGTGACGTCGCTGCTGAAATAAACATCGGGTGCATGCGAACGGATCCCCACGGCTATCGCGCGATACGAGCAGCGGCGTGTATCGTGGGCAACGTGTTAGCCGCGTGTGCCGCCGCAGGTGTTCGCCGGTGCGCCCAGCTGAACGGTCAGTGTGAATTTAAATTTGAGCGCGGCAATCGGACGCGTGTGTGCGAGGCGTTTGTCGTCGTCGTCCGGGGGGGCTAACGCGAGCCACACTCGAGTCAGCGGCAGCTGTTCGACGGGCACGTCGCGGCCGTCACGTAGAAATGGCGGGAGCTCGCTGCTGGCTGCCGTGGCGTGCGCCGAGCGTGGCTTCGACGGTGACGCGTGTGTATGTGGGAGTGCGTGTGAGTGAGAGCGTGTGTGTGGGTGTGAGCGAGAGATGAGAGCGCGTCGTGAGGAGCGAGCGGGAGTACGTCCCGCTCGCGCGATTAGCATGTATCAATTGATCCTTTGGATATTTTCTGTGCTTTCCTCTCGCAGAGCACACGTTCGTGACACGAACAGCGGCGCGGAGCGGAGCGGAGCACCATGCAATCAGGGCCGTGCGCGCCCACAGGGTACCCCGCGCCCTCGTCTCGTCTCCCTCCCCCGCGACCGCGAGATCCCTCCTGCCTCGCTCTCCTGTGCGAACGAACTCGCGTATATGCACCAACCTCCTCTCATTGCGGCAAGGCCGTAACGACACTCTCGTGTCGGTAAACAATGCCAGAAATCCTAAGTGGTAGCTAGGTAGGGAGTTTTGGTCGAAGTCGTCGACAGTAGCGTCTTCGCGCCGGCAAGATCCTGGGGTCCGCCCGAAATTAGTCCGAGGATAATTTCGTCATCTCCGCTAGTCGATAAAGTTATCCGTAAAATTTCGCGATGATGACGTTGCTCCATTTCGTTGGTTTATTTCGACATGTGGCAAATTTAGAGGAACAATTTCTCTCGAAACGATCGAGAAAGATGACGTTTCCGCGCGTGAATTCTGCCTTCCTCCGACGACTGCTCATTGCAATTTTTATTTTTTTCGTCGGTTGTTTATCTCGTTACAGTCGATGAGACATTACACTGATGACGTGACATTGACTGTAATGCTTACTAATGTATGTATGTTAATTACTACTAATGTTTTACTAATAACATTGTGTGTTAACACTGAAGTTTTACATGCGAGACCGTTCCAAACACGCGGAGCCACGGTAAAAGTATAACGACGATTGAATTGCGCGTGTCAAAGAGACGTGGTGAAATCGTGAGAAACACCGCCTCTTCCGACGCATCTCCTCCGCTTCCTGCTCCGCGCGTTGCTTCTCGCCCCGAAGGATCGTGAACGCCATAAACACGCCGCGTTCCTGCGTCGTTCTGCTTCTCCTCGTAAGAGTCTCGTCGTCGAAAGGGGGGAAATCAAAGCGATTGACTTCGCGATGTCCCGATTAATTGCGCCGATGTAGGGCTCGTCTTCACGGCAGGGAAGCGCCGCGCTAACGTAATCGACGCTCGCATGCGTGATGTGGTAGGCAAATAATTTTTCGTGTAATTTCGACGAAGCGATCTCACAAAGGCGCGCGTGAGTTAGTCACGAGGGTATGCATTATTGAAATACGAGGATTTGCGATAACATTGGCGACATTTTCGCCAAGGCGAGATCGATCCCGAGTTACCTAATCTATCGTTAAAATTAAGCGAATAATAGGACGGCTCGTTTCTCGGCAGAAGGTATAAATCATTAATTTTCGTGCGTTATTCGTTAGAGAAAGAGAGAAGAGAGAGAGTATACGATTCCGCGATTGGACGCACAGTCGACGATTTCGAGGCAGTGTTCCACTGTTGCGACAAAAGGATAATTTCGCATGCCGGGATTCAAGGCACTCACTTAACGGTTTTATTATTACTTTTATTACGGCATTGATTTTGCGTGTAAACTTGGCAACGCTGTGTTGTACCGCCAGCGCACAGTAACGATTTCAACAGTTAAAACCGTCATGCCGACAAGACGAGAACCCGAAATTGATTTCAAACGAGTGCTCACCCTCACGCACACGCAAACGCACATCGCTCGCTGTCGAATGTCAGGCTCGCGAGGAGACACACGAAGTACCCGGTATACTAAGAGAAGTTCGCTCGAACCGGAAATATTCCCCATGATCCCCATGGGATCCCAATGATCCTTAACTGTAGCTCTTGGATAACTTCTAATGTACATAATTAGTAGACAGATCTAATAAATTTTGTATACAGGACGAGAGCACAAAAGAGAGCTATTTAAGAGTCGCGAGATACAATGCAAAATTAACCACTTTTCTTTTGTCAGATAAGAGACTCTTGTCGGATTTTGTCAGACTTTTGTCAGATGAGAGACTCTTTGTAAAATATGTCAAATCAAAATAGTTTTCTCCACATTATTCATTCTTTTTATACAAATAATTCAAGTAAAACAGCGTATCCTGATGAAACCGTACCTATTTTGTTATTTCTCGTTATATCATTCTATTTAAGATAAAGGTGCTTCCGTGATATCTAAAATAAATCACGAAATATATTCTCCCCGTAAATCGGGGAAGTGGTTAATACGCGGGTCGCAACAGACGTATCCAGCAACGACCCCTCCTAAAAGCAACCTCTCTTTCGCTCCTCTCTCTCTGCCTCTCAACCTCACCGCCTCGTCCTCTTCCACCACCTCCTCTCTTTCTCCTCGTTCCATCGTCGCATCTCCTACAATAAAAAAAAAAAAAAGATAAAGAGCCGCTGTAGGATCTAACGCGCGGGGGACGGCGCTCGTACAATCCTCGTATTACGGCCCTGGGCATAACTTTTTAACGCTTCCCATCCGTCGCTCCTGCCCTCTAGTGTGTGTGCCAATCGTCAGCGATGAATGTTCACTATTTACAGGTTTTGTGAATAAACCGCGTAACCGTGCTCAGTTTGTGCGTTCGAGTACTGTCGGGCTGTCATTACTACGCGCAGCAGCGATAGCAAAAGCGGAAGACCAAACGACATCGTCGTCGCCAAGGACGAGGAACGTGTGTGCGAGGATGTCGCGCCGTCCGACGCTCGCGTAGGAGAGCCCTGCCGTCGTCGTCGTCGTCGTCGCCGTCGCCGCCACCACTGCCGTTGCCGCCGTCGCCGTCTTTTCCTTGTTCTTCGTCTCTAAGGTACGTGTATCGTACATTGTGACAATATCTCTTCGTTACGGGGTGAAACTGTCGCGTGCCGGTTCTAAAGAAACGATCGGTTGACTTGAGAGAGAGAATGAAAAAGAAAGAGAATGAGAGAGAGAGAGAGAGAGAGAGAGAGAGAGAGAGAGAGAGAGACGGTCAGACAGTGAGGGGAGGAGGGGAAGAGGGTGTGTGTGGTAAGAGAGAGGGGGGAGAAGAGAGAGAGAAAAAAGAGAAAATTTACTGATTGAATCTCGAAGAGAGTAAGAAATCGAAAAATTAACCTCAGAATTTATCGGGAAAAGTGACTTCCGTATGTGGGGTAGCGGTAATTCTGTTCGCGTCGTGTGCGCTTCCACGTTTATGTTCGTAGCCTTTGTGCGCTCGAGATGAAACAGACCTAGTGTGACTCCGACTAGGAGATGGCAAGTGATGATGTGTGTGTACATATATATGTGTATACATATATATGTGTGTATATATATATATATATATATATATATATATATATATATATATATGTGCGTGCATATATGTACAAAGGATCCAAAAAAACACGCAAAGCGAACCGCTCTCGATGACGGTTCCCTTGTTCCTCATCCCGGCCACGTTACTTGCAATGTACGAAGTGCATGCAACGCGAAGCTATCACCAGGCGTGCGTGTGATCACGACCTAAGTGGCACACGGCCGCGTTGTCGTGGACGGGCTTTTACGCGCGTCTCTCTCTCTCCCTCTTTCTCTACGCTTCTGCGCTCTGCGAAGTGCGCGTCGTTGCTGCCCTCGGCGTGTCTCGAGTAGTGATGCCTCGCTGAGAAAAGAAGAAAAAGTGCATCTTCTCGACGAATCGCCTTTTCTCTTTCCCGACGGATTTTCGAATTCGCGCGATTTCTCGCTGCATAGGGAAACGTCATCGTGGTACGCTCATTTGCCCTTCGCGAAAAAGAGCCGAAGAGTCTCGCGGTCGAAACTGCGCTCTCGCCGGCGGAATGTAAACTCGACGCGGTGAACGGCGCCGGGAGCTGTCGTGCTCGCATACAACGCGTCTCCTGCACTTTCTACACTTTCGGCGTCGCGTCGCGTGTGCGCGACGAGGGCGCAAGGTGCAGGAGAGTGTAAGAGAGTGCATACGACGCGAGCGACCTGACGATACCCTCGAGAGGGCCTCGACCTCCGCGACCGACTCCAGCTCGAACGGGTGTTATATTAAGTGCTAGTGATACCGTCGGCGAAATCTCAGCTCGCGCCCGAGTTGGGAATACCGTCGTCGGAAGTGACACGAAGAAGCGGGATTCTGTACACACGTCTGTGAGTACCGCATCGACGAGACATCCGAACCGTTCCTCGACCGGTCAGATTTTCGACGACTAGGCACCCATCTTTCGGCGTGTTCGCCAAATTCACATCAACCTCTCTCCAAGGAGCCACGAGTTCTCGGGAGAATCTTTCCCGACTCGATTTGCTCCGGATTTCGCTATCTTGGACGCATCGCGCGTACTATAACCTCTATCGAAGCCGCGCGCACGTCGATGTCATGTCGTTCGCAGCTGAATTCTCCGTTCTCCTTCCCCGCCCTCTCGTTCCACATCTCCTCGAGCGGGAGATGACAAGCGACCGAATGGTCGCAGCGCACGCTGCTCCTCTCCGCTTTCTTCTCTCGCGACGCTGAGCGTCGTCGCGAGATTCACGACGACGCGATTATCCGGTGATCAGTTCGCCTCGTGGATTCTCAGTGATCTACTCGTCATTATTAATGTACATTTCTTCGGAAGCTTGCGCTCGTTTATACTCGACGCGTAATTGACATATCGTCTTGACATCGTTATCTTCATCGTCGTTGTATCTCGTCTTCATCGTGTTCAGCATGTACGGCGTTTCGCTGGGAAGCTCTGCGCGCGCGCGCACGCGCTTGCGAGCGCACCCGCTGCGTACATACGTACACACACACATACGCGCAGCGAAGTCTCTTCGAGTGTAGGTGTAGGAGGTTGGTAGGTTGTGCGAAGGTTGAGAGAGGAGAGGCGCGCACGGAGGGTCGAGACCGACCGACCGACCGACTGGCTAGCTAGCTAGCAGACAGGCAGGCAGTTCGGCTAGCTAGCGAGCTGGTTATCCGTCTGACTGATTAACGTGGATATTAAAGCGGTGTCTAAGCGAACACAGGTGACTGACTAGGAGACGACGCTGTTTTTTCGCGAGAGTGAGTGAAGTAGTCTCTGAGCTAAGACTCTGATAACCCATTGGTGTGTTCGTTCATTCGTCCGTCCATCCGTTTGTCCGTCCGTCCATCCATCCATCCATCCATTCGTCCATCCATCCATTCTTCTTACCGTCCGTCCGTCCGTCTGTCTGTCCGACCATTCGTTCGCGTGTGCGCGCGTGTAGCACAGCAAACCGTGTACTTGCTCGCACGCCGAGAAGAGAGAGCGAAAGCGGAGCCTCAGACGACGCCGCGGTCGTCATCACCGTCGTGTTCGTTCGACGCTGCCGGAGCACTTCGGAGTCGTCTTCGGAGACTGCCCGTTACGTCAGGAATTCTCGTCGGAATTTTGTTGGTTATGGGAGTGAGAGCGGAAGCAAGTGCGGAATTCACAGCGCCATTTTGAAAAATTCGGCCCCGCTAAAAATTCCTTCCCTCCCGTCCATCTGTGCCCCCCATCGCCCTCTTTGGATAGAGAGCGTGCAACAGTACGCTTCACCACCTCTCTCTCTCTCTCTCTTTCTCTCTCTCTCTCTCTCTCTCTCTCTCTCTCTCACTCGCTCTCTCGCACATTTAACGTTGTCGATTATTATCAGTGCTGTCGTTAATTGTTTAGATAGACTGCGCGGCAAATCGTGGTGGATCCATGGAAGGCACATTGGAAGAACCCCCTACTAAGGACTCTTCTCGGAGCAGTCCTGACAAACATCTGAAAGGTAAGCACCGTTCCCTACTTTGGTAGCTAGATTTTGGTATTAAAGCTTCTAGATGAATGATTGCTGAATGATCTCTGCTGCTTAGAACTGTCTGGATTAGAGATATCTTGTTATTAGAATTCTCTGCACTTTTTATTGTGTTACACTGATTCAATGGTAATAACATTGTAGACTAATCCACTTATCACTGGCTGTAAGTGATAATTATACATGACATTGTGCTTCACTTGTATAGTATCAATTATTATTAATTTGAAAGTTTCTTGTAGAAAAATGGTTTGAGGAATTACATCTCCACTTCTGTATAATTTGGGTATGTGTGTGCTTAATGATTATAGTGATCTGTATAGAGTAGAGGCATGTAGTATATACTTATAGTATAGGAGTTGTGTAATATACTAACATCTTATGCAGCTTTGTGAAAATGATTACATGAGCTCTTTTGGCTTGAAATATGAACAAAAATGTCAATAGACAGTTTTATGTTATAATTGTGCAGAAACATTAGTCATATTTTGAAGATAATAACTTTAGAAATATTTTCTCAATAAAGTGCATCTTGTTTTTAATTGTGGTATAAATTTTCTTGTGATATTTCTTGATTTAAAATTATATACATAGTAAATAGCAATCACTTCTATTAAGAATATGTCACAATTGCTTGCAGATATAGTTATACCAAACGGAGTCAATGGGAGCTATAGTGCTGACAACGAAGAGTATATGGATACCAGTGACAATACTAACAAAACTCTGTCACAAGAGATGGTCACAGAAGAGGAAGAGGCTGAGGCTGAGGAAGAAGATGGAGACGAAGAGGATAACGAGGATGATGATCATGAGAGTCAGGATGGAGATGAGGAAGGTAGTGAGAGAAAAGATGCAATAGATAATAGTAATAAGGAGGGTGAAACGGATCAGCCCAAAAATGACTTTAATATAATGAAATCGTCCGACGGTGTCAGTGAGACGAACAATTCTAGTGAAGTGTCTAAAACTGAAGCCAAGTGTAAAACCACCACATCTTGTGACGAGGCTATAGAAGTAGACGAACAGAGCAACAACTCTGACGTAGAGTGTCTCGACGAGAGCATTACAGAAATACAATTGGATAATGACGATGTGTTCATTTCAAAGAAAACTGCTGAAAAACAAGACAATGCTGATTTGTCGAGTAATAGCGATGTACAACAATTAAACGACAGTAGCGAAATGGCTGACAGCAGTTTGGAGATTTCGGATATCAAGCTCTGCGAAGAAAATGGTAGCTGCGACAGTCCCGATATCGAAGAGATAACCGACAATGCGAAGAACAACAGTCATAATGCGTCAGTAGAACGTGCTATTAAGGATCCCACGAAACAGCGGAAACCACGTAAACAATTAGATCTTAGTAGTATCACGCCGAGAAGAAGTTCGCGCAACATCAAACGAACGAGTTACATAGAGAAAGAAGTCGAAGAGGAAGTGGAAGACGACGGGTCTGACATAGAAGAGATCAAGCCGGAGGATCCATTAGCCGGTATCGATAGTAAGGACAAGGAGAATTCGAAATTGAAGTCACCGATCAAGAATAGCAGCAAAACCACCATCGTCGTGAACGATACTAAGCGTTTGGTGGAGATAGCTGCTGGTAGCAAATCCATGAAGGGCGGAAAGAAGGAACCTACGTTAGTTATAATAGACACTAACTCTATTCTTTCGGGACGCGGTGGAGTGCCTGTAAGTAACAGCAAACCTCACCACTCTGTCTCTAACTCCAGTCCCTTCTCGGTAGTACCAATGGGTATGGGGCAAACGCAAACTATGTATCCTAATATGAGAACAACTATCACGCCAGTTCCCATGACTTCGAAAACGGCGCAGTTGAGCCCGAAGACCAGCAGTATGACCACAGTTACGCCGACGGTACCACCGATTTTGCCGACGCTGACTGACGATATGTTCGTGGTCGAGGCGCCATCCTTCATAGTACCTTATGTGTACGAGAAACCGCCTCTGAAGCCACTGAAAGAATTCGTCTCTAAATTGGAAAAGAGCATCGAGGAGCGGGAGAAGGAAGAAAAACTGAAGAGAAATACTGAAGAGAACAAAGAAGGAAACGAAGAGCAAAGAGAAGATTCTTCAGACGCTACTAAGAAGGCCAGCGAGAAGTCTGAGGAGAGCGAAAGTGAGGGAAGAAGCAAGAAGGATATGGAAGACAGAGCAGTTGACAATTCAGTAGACTTGGCCGAACACGGATTTAGTAGTTTAGGTGATAAGAATGATCATCTGCGGCAAGAAGACAGGAACAAAATACCGACATACTTCGATTTGCCGCTAGGTAAATTCTTCATACAAATTGGAACGAGCCTAGTTCAGGAATATGTGCAAACCGATCTCTTACGAACTCAAAAGCGCAAACAAGGCAAGGGCAGCACGTCGGCCGAGACTCAATTAGCTATAAACTCGCTTATCAAGAATTTAGAATTTAGTAAAGAGAACAATGAACCATTCCACTTAGAGATGAAGAAATGCGAATTCTGTAGTTTTAAAACGGAATCGACCTTAGTCATGCAGCATCATCTAGAAACACCGCATATGCGCAATTACGTTTACAAGTGTAACTTTTGTCCGATCGAGGTGCGTAGCCCTCATGATATTCTCTTTCACATGGAGGCGGAGCATAACACTCGCGGTAGATTGGAACGCGGTCCAGCCTTCCATCAGTGCCCGAACTGTCCGTTTGAGGACAATCAGAAAGGCAAATTGACGCGACACATTCTCGCCTGCACCAAAAAATTCCGACCGGAACGGAATCTGGAACCATCTGCAGATTGGGAGCCACCAGCGAAGATACCGAGACTGAATCGTGCAAGACCTGTTGGGCCGACTAATCCGAACGCTCTCGCTGCAATGGCAATGAGTGCCAAAGGCCCACAACCGTTATTGCCGAAGTTGCTTCCTGCGCCGATTACCGGTCGTGGAAGAGGACGACCACCCATGCAACCAAGATACTCCGAATTGAAAACACTGCGGCCAGGCGCTGCTGCAATACGGCAAGGTGAGGCAAATTGTTATTAAAAGAGAAGGGAATATAACATAATAATAATGCGAACATTTCCTTCTCGCTGTGAGCCTTTATTTGCCGACGATATTGATGTAAGTTGTATTTCAGATAATGTTGCAGGAATGATGTATCGTCCTACATCCTCCGGTTTATTGGTACCGACGTCATACCAATTTGGTAGTAATCAAATATTCCAGGTAAAAACATAGCATTTATTTCTTTATGTAGTATGTATGCGCTGTGTGCACATGCAGACACTGATAGGCGTGTAGTGGCGAGCGTGATGACATGAAGTATAATTCTCGCTTAGTGAGGTCGAAAGGATATACTTCAGAGTTTGTGTAATTTAAAATTTGATTTGTATTGTAAATCTGCATATTCATCGTTATGTTATGACATTATACACACATATATACCCACATGCACACAGTTAAATATTATGATTTGTAGATCACCATATTTTCATATTTATTTATCGTAAAATCGAAATATATGCTTATACTAACATACAAGGGCGATGATAATCGTGAAAAGTCATGCCCTTTAAATTTGAAAAAACTGCAATATCACACACTGCATAAAAATAAAATGAACTATACACACACACACACACACACACATCTTAAGCATTCAGTGTATTCATTAAACTGTGTTTACATATTATTAAGCTACACTACACATACTATTGTTGGTCGCATTTTCTTGATGTGCATATCATTTGTTTTGTTATGAATTAATATCTACACAACAATTATCGGTAAAATCTAGGCAGGATCATATACTGCGTTGAAAGTTAAAGTATAGGCGTAAAATACAAGATGGGGTGAAAGAAAAATGAGGATAGACGAGTTAATTTTTACTTATTAAATGTTTCCTCTCAGTATTGATATTATGAACCTTTTACATAAGAAATGTGCAAAATTTTGTGTATTAATTTGAAAAATCACCTCTCTCTCGGGGTATTGAAATTTACACATAATATATTTTATGACTGATATCTTACGTCTTTATTGCAACAATAGAGAAGAGAATATAAATCACACCGATCTTTAGATCGTATCGATTATCTTGTTTCTAGTAACGATGTTTGCGAATGTGTGTACACACACTCGAAATATCACACTTTAAATAGACCGAAAGCTCCAAGAACTAGTAAAAAAGATATATGGGTGGTGGCAGGTGGTGGGTGGCTCTGGGACTGTCATGTCGGCTGTCTCGGGAGTGAGTAGCAGTAGCGGCGGCAGTTCCGGTCAACCCACACCAATTGCACTTGTACCCAACGTAATCGACTCTCTGTCTAGGTTGTCCTCATCACAGGTAAATAATTATTGGAAAGTACCAGTGGGAGAATACTCTGATCTCGTGATATTTGTGACCGCATGCGACAATGTGTTGTTTCGCAGGTGCAAACAGGCTTTTAACATTCTTCAACTCCAATTAAATGCGTTTATAGCCGCTTATGAATCTTAACATTATGCACAACGATGTAAATTCCCCGCCTAATTTACTTTCGCAGGCCAGTTATTTCTCCGTAATTGTATACGCATATACACACAATATCTGAAAAAGAAACCTTTATGCATACGTGTTTACATTTTTTATCTTTATTGTTTATCCTTTTGTTCTTTTATACAACAGTACACTACTACACATCTATAAAACAGCAAGCGTTAAATTTTTATTAACTGTTATACATATAACTCCCTTATTAACATTGAAAGTATCCAATTCATCTTAATTTTTTAATAAAAGAATAAAGAAATATATACACCTAAATCTACACACGAGCACGTTTTACACATATGTGAAAACGAAACAATCTAACAAATGTATACGACTTTGACTGAAGGTCCGATTTTCAGGTGGATATTACTAATACAAAAATATTTATCGATATATATAATTTATAAGAATAACAAAATATTGGCTCGAAATATGTGTATACCCTGAATAACATAGATACTTTATATTTTTCAGAACACAACATCCAACCCCAAGAACCCTACAGCGAAGCTGTTAAGTCAGCCAAGTATATCTATCACTCCACTACCACGCACGACATCTCAAACCTCCATTCCAGGATCAGGTACTTCTGCGAAATCTGGAGGGAAAAGTTCATTTGTCATATGTGAAATTTGTGACGGATATATTAAGGTAGGTGTGGCGATATGTTCTTTACGTTTAACGTTAACTATATCCAGAATTGCGCATACGTTAAAAGAAGATAAATATAGAAAGAATTTATCTAATTTGTAACAATAAATTGTCATAAGTAAGTTGCAAATATATCACGACTCGAATTACGTTTATAATTACAAATGAATCTTGTCAATATATTGTACCATACGTAATAATATGCATATTTTTTCGAAGAACGCATACTGAGTTCTGTCATATTTATTTTAGGATCTAGAGCAGCTACGAAATCACATGCAATGGATCCATAAAGTAAAAATACATCCAAAGATGATCTACAACAGACCTCCATTAAACTGCCAGAAATGCCAATTTCGATTTTTCACAGATCAGGTATAAAGAAAATTTAAACAATTAATAGAGTAACTAATTAATAGAGTAACAATTAATAGAGTAACTAATGACTCCGTATTTCAGTCTTTATGTAATCATTTGGATATGCATGAATGTTAGACAATCGTTACTGCTTGTTGTAAAAATCTGCACACACATTTACCAATTATCCTCGAAGATTAATATTGCGTCCTTTTTATAATAGGGTTTGGAAAGACACTTACTGGGATCTCATGGACTTGTCACGTCCAGCATGCAAGATGCGGCAAATAAAGGAAAGGATGCAGGCCGTTGTCCATCCTGTGGCAGAGTAAGTTTATCTTTCTAACATTGAAGTAGTTAAGATCTCTGATCTTCGAGGAAGAAAGTATAAACGGAGATGCGCACGAATGACGGGACTTTATTAACAGCTAATGAACATTGCTTTCCAGGTATATCAATGGAAATTATTAAATCACGTTGCTCGAGACCACGGGATGACATTAAAGCCAGCACATCTGTCGTATAAATGTACAGTCTGCACTGCCACGTTCGGTATGTACAAGCAATTCGAAAATCATGTATATTCGGCACATAGTGTCGTGGCGAAGAGAGTGATGGACAAGAAAAACGCACCGGCATCACCATCGTCTAGATCCAACGATTCTCTTCTAAAACCGCTGAAAATCAATGATGAAATCACGATTATTCCGCAACCGGCGAAACCCACAACCAGATCCGGCGCGACTCAAGGCAGAGGAAAATAGCAATGATGAGCTTGAGTGATACTTGTGTCTCATCTGGTCGAATTTCGCATAACTCTTTGTGGTACTCTCCATGCCGATCGTCGTAAACGTATGGCGATCAACGTGCCGTGTACATGTGTATGTATACTATTGCTTAAGACGCAAAACACGACATCTAAAGGAAAAAAGAAAGGAAAAGAAATCAATTACGACTACTCGCGACAAGAACTAGTTGACTTCGTAATAATATTCCATCAATGATTATACCGATATATTTATTTAAGAATTTTTATTGTTGTTATCGGACCTACATAAAAATAGACTGTAAAAACATTAAAGGGTGGCCTTCAGTCTAACTCCTTGGTTAATCCTTATATAGCAGCGTACTCCCGACCTGTGTAACGCCTATGTGTGTGTAACGGACTCTCGTGAAATACCAAGTGTATCTACACATTCGATGTGTGACGCATAACATGTCACGCCGCAGTGCAGATTACTCTCTTTCTCTCTCTCTCTCTCTCTCTCTCTCTTTCTCTCTATTTCTCTTGCATAATGAATCCTCTATAATGTGTAAATTCTTTTTCTAAGATAAATATATTCGAATTTATTCTATTTTGTTATTATGATCGCAAACTGCGAGCTATCCGGGACAATGGATTGAAAGCTGTCCTCTTACTTAATCTCCGATTTGATAAGTCGATAAACATCATGTCTGCGAAACAGCTTCCGAGCGATTTACGAAGTGACAAATTGTATTAATTGACCAGAGTGCCCTCGACTGTCTCGCGAATCTATAGTACACAGGTACTAACGACAAATGTATACTATCTACTTGTATGGATCTTCCGATCGTATACATACTTTCATTTCGTCATATGTGTCTGGATGAACAGTTATCGAAATTGCTCTCATACTCTTATTTATGACACTTTATTACATGAAAAAAAAAAATATTAATTTATAATGTACAACATGAGCAGTCCTCCTTTTTTTAATCGGACTTGTAAATTGTATGTATTACTAAGTTTGACCCTTTAGTCTCGCGTAATATGCTAAGACAGAAAATATCCAATTTTATTTTCTGCGCTCTTAATAAGAACAACAAAAATGTACATTAACATAGGATATATAATATAAAGAAATATATCAATAAAATAGGATGGCACACACTCGTGTATACATTTTTTCTGATAAACGATAAACGTGAATATAAAACGGAGTATTGGACTTAGCACACAAGTGACGTATAACTACGTATTTATATATATATATATAAATATATATATATATATATATATATATATATATATATATATATATATATATATATATA
>NW_022639456.1:2819073-2843070 GCF_010583005.1 Odontomachus brunneus | reverse complement strand
TATATATATATATATATATATATATATATATATATATATATATATATATATATATATATATATATATATATATATATATATAATGGAACATTCACGATATTATATATATAAATATATAAAATATGTAAAATTGTAATAGAGTATAGCAATAGTGTATTACAAGAAGAAATTATCCGTTTTATTTTCTTCTTGTATACACTCCGGAACGATAATAGGGTTACATCAATATGTAGATAGTCGTTAAAAGAAGTAACGGGTTTAATTTAGTAATTTCAATTTGTCCTGATAATTTTTGTACGTTACTGTAGGATATATAATTTTAGAAAGAATCGTAATCACACAATGAAGAATGTGAGATAGTGCGTTTTTGCACTGTATGGCTGTATTATTTAATTCTGCTACTTGCCAAACGCTTACGGCAAGCCATGTTGGTAAAACTAAGAAACATCGCTAGATATAATTACAGAAATATATAGTTTATTGTAATAATTTGTACAATATTATATGATTACAAGAATAAAGTGTACCAACATTGAAGTAAGGTTTCTATAGTATACGTTACACACTTTGAAACCTATCGTCGTTTGGTAGCAACAGAATTCGGCCTGAGTAAAAAAGCACAATCCCAAGTAAAAAAAACAAAGTATGAACGAAAAACTGCAGTGATAATAGAAAGGAAAGATACAAGGTCTTGTAAAAAATATATATTCAGGTTACCAAAAGGGAATTATAATAGATTCGACAAAAACATGCTAGTAGATATTTCACGACATGCAAGTGTAATATTTCGCAGTTTTAAATTCATGTATATTGTCACAAGGATATCTTTTTATTAAATCATTTTTATCATGAATGATGGATAAAATTTTCATCTGAAATACTGTATTAAGAAGTTCGGAAACCTCGTTCGAAATTTAATGAATAATACGCATTTTAATCACAAACCATTGTTAATTGAATTTTGGTTTAGGAGAAATGAGCGATTACAGTTATTGTATTCTCGCACAAAATATATATTTCATAAATTTAATATTCAAAATGAAAATCAAAATAAGATTGATCAAAATTATTAATCCGCATATATCCATCTTCTCCGCCCGTCGAGTAACTTCGTCCGTTAGGATGAAAAGCGAGGGAGTTGATTGGGCCGAAGTGCCCCTTCAAACGCGCGAACTCTTCTTCAAATACCAAGTGGAAGAATCGCGAGTCAAACTTTCCCTGTCGCGCGGACGTCGTAGTTACATCCATGGCGTCCTGACCACCACCAAGTACCACCTATAAAGACAGAGATAAGTATTATTTAATAAATGTAACTTCATAAAAATATAAAATTACAATAAGGGCAATGTAAGGACGATATCTCGAAATAAAGACTCACATGGTCGAAAATCGGTGATATCGTGGCGGAATTCACAGGTCTTTCCGTCTTATAAGTCTTTAGCAACATTAAGGACTCACTATCAAACAGCTTTGCTGTATGATCCTTGGATGCAGTCACAAACATGGTACCATCTTTATTAAATTGCATGTCATTTATTTGAGATTTATGACCTTTGACACTAGACAATTTTTTCCCTGTCTGTATTGTAAAAAATAATCATTATTATTAACTTGTGTTATTGCATTAGTTTAATGCAAACTCTTCCCATGACTTAAATTTCTCAAATACTTGCCCTCACATCCCAGAGAGTGATCTCTCCATCTTCATGGCCTGTAATAATTGTCTCATCCAGGGCACCCCATAATATAGCTGAGATTCTAGGACCGTTAACCGAAATCCTAGAAATTGCATCATCTTGTGATAATGTAGGGTCTACATTTCGTATATCCATGATAAACATCTCACACTGATGACCCAAAGCTTTATCAGTGGAAAATACAGCAAGATTCGCTGAATAACTGAAGCCACATGTTCGTACTGAACTATTTGTATGCAGCTGACCAATTTCCTTACCTGAGCAATATTACATAAAAAAATATGTTTATACACTATATACAAGTAAAATATAAGCACATTCTTGAATAATTCTGTTATATACAAACCAGTCTGACAGTCCCAGACTCTCAAAGAATTGTCACCACTTCCAGATAACAATCGTGTAGTATCCCAGTTAACATCGATGCACCATACGGAACCATTGTGACCATTAAAGGTTCCAAGACGCTCTCCATTCAGAGAATACCAAACATTGGGCTGCTTATCTTTACTAGCAGAGAACACTAGATCTCCTTCTCTATTATACTTGATCTTAGTAATGGCACGCTCGTGCCCGTGTAACATCAAGGGTTTCTAAATCAGATTATTATTTTAGTATTTCAGATAATAATGCATCGTGAAAGACACACATACACGAAATATAAATAAAAAATCGAATTTTGCTTGCAAAGTACTGAGAAGTACTATTATTTCACAATGTCACAGTATTTCGATGATTGGGGTTATAGCATCGCATGTTTTATTAGTACACTGCACAGATTTTACTAAAGGAAACGATAATATAGGTTTAATATAAGATTGAAAAGAACCTACCATTCTGTCGTGTTTAACTCTCTCGATGAGATTCTCAACTAACTAATAGATGGATATAATTCTTTAAAACGACACGAGGCTCAACGAGTTTTCAGCCAGTAGAAGATGGAGGCATTCTGCGTATGCATAGACGATACGATATCCAATAGCAGATTGCTACGTCACTCCACATGCGCAGAAGCAGTGTTGCGAATTCGGGAGATTTTCTCCGCGACAGGAAGCCTTCTGCGCATGGTCATGATATATATCACGACCAATCACGACTCAATTTTGTTTATGGTTACGGATACGGATATGTTTACGGACCATTGGACCCACACCTTTATACACAAAAGGCCTCTTGCCGCGAAGAAATCTTCTGAACTTGCAGCATTACTCCGAGAGCGATTATTGACGTTACAAAACTCCACTAGCCAATCACAAAATTTATACGAAAATGTTCCAATGACCAATGAATTTAAGTTTAATAACCCAAAGTCGATTAACTCAGATTTAATCGAACATGCTATGACTAATGGCTCCTGCACACAGGACGCGGTAAGTCCGCGCGACAGCCAATATGTTCTTTTTCCGTAAGAGTTAGAAGGTTATTACGGAAAGCAGCATATTGATTGGCTGTCGCGCGAACTTCCGCCGCGCGGCAAGCATTATGGTTCCTGCACACAGGAAGCGGTAATGCTTGCCGCGCGGCGGAAGTTCGTGCAACAGCCAATCAATATGCTGCTTTCCGTAATAACCTTTTAGTTCTTACGGAAAAACGACATATTGATTGGCTGTCGCGCAGACTTCCGCTGCGCGGCAAGCATTACCACGTCCTGCAGGAGTCATTACGACTCTTTACGACTCTACGACTTCTATTGTAGACGAACATTTATTCTTCTTACGACCAAAGAAGACTTGACTATGATTGGTCAATTTTCTTGAGATTTACAACTAATGTAGAACGACTCTCAAATGGGAGCGGTGCACTTGGACACGGTGCATTTGGACACAGCCAATCACAGCACCGTGTGATTAGAGACATTTGTAGGGTCCCTTGGAACAGCGACTTGTGATTGGACTGTGTCCAATTGTCCCGTGTCCAACTGATATACACCCCTCTCAAATTACCGGAAGCCATATATTGAAGAAAGGAAGGAAAAGTTGCCCATCTTATAAAATCACACTGCCATAGTCCCGTTCCTTGTTCCGTTCGTACGAATAGTCCGTCGCGAAAAATTGAAAAGGAAACGAATTTGAAACAGTATGACAAATATACCCGAACAACATGAGATCGGTCAGAATTATTGCTTCAGATGGAACGATTATCAGAATCATCTGTCTGATGTGGTACAACAGCTCTTGGAGGAGGATTGTATGGTGGACGTCACCATATACGCAGCTGGCTACCGTGTTCATGCGCATCGCATCGTGTTATGCGCCTGCAGCACTTTGCTTCAAGTAAACAATCTGTGTTGACAGAACTTGATTATATGAATGCCATGGAATATAGATGACATTTTTTAGTATTATTTCTAGGAGATCTTTAGCCAAGTGACGGACGATCATCCGACTATCATTTTGAGTGATGTATCTCCTCAGGATTTAAAATCAATTATTGAATTTGCATACCATGGGGAGATCCGAATTCCTGTAGAAAATATCAGTAGTTTGCTCGACGCCGCACGGTCATTAAAAATAAGCGGCCTCATCGAAGTTGGTATCAAGTAATAGATAGAAATTATTTAGCTGGAACAGCACAAATAGTAGTACAAGTCTGCAAAAATTCAAATTAGAGTTCAAAGTTTTAATTTTCTGAAAAATATTTGCATTCACATTATACTTTATGATTGTAATTTATGAGTTTATAGTTGTATAATACCTCCTCAATAGATTGAAGGACTCGATGAAAACGAAGATGCTGCGAACGCAGAGAACAGTGGTGTTGATGAGCATATAACTGAAATGGAAGAAAATGCAGTTGCTTCTTTGGAGAAAGACTTGCAAGACCAACAGGAAAAAGCTACTGCTAAGAATAATACTTCAAAGAAAAAAGGACGCCGTCGTGAATTCTTCAGGAAAGAGTACAGTGATATCATGTTGACATCTGCAATTGATGACTTAAAATCGGGACAAACGTTAGTAGAAGCTGCTACTAAAAACAAAGTACCACGTTCAACATTGTACATGCGGGCAAAATCATTAGGTATCCATTTAAGTGGGAGAAATGAGTATCCTGCAGAAAATATGAAAGCAGCAATAACTGCTGTGAAGAGTTAGTATATATTTTTTATTTCCTTTTTCTGTTTTGTATATTCTTTCTTTACATTAAATGATTATGATAACACAAGATAATTTGCAGTCATTTAATAATCAAATATGTGGCCTGTCCAATTATTACAGATGGTTCAAGTTTGCAGCATGCATCAGATTTGTACAAAATACCCAAAACTGTGTTGTGGAGGCGTATGCAGAAAGAGGGTCATCCAGTCTTGCGTGCTGAAACTAGGAGATCATATGGTTTGGACAAGAGAGAGGCTGCTGTGAAGGCCTTAGAAAGAGGGGAGAATCTGTCGAAAGTTGCATCAAAATTCAAAGTGCATTTTATTTCTGTTGCTCTGTTCACCATTCAATACTATCTGTAAATAACTTGTGAATATAACTTCAATCTTTTCTGCTCCTACAGATACCAAAGACTACATTATTCAGGGATAAGACACGATTAGTAGACCAGGGCAAATTACCATTGTCATTTTGGAAGAAACGCAAGATTGAGAATGAGGAACTGAAAAAATCGCGATTAGAAGAAGCAGTAGCCGCTTGTAAGGGCGGTAGGATGTCGCAAGCTGTTGCATCCATGACTTATCATATTCCAAAAACAACAATATGGCGAAAGCTTCAACAGGATGGAAAGAAAACTGAGAAAGTATCGAAAGTAAAGAATGAACGGCTCAATACATCGCAACAAGATTCTGAGATAAAAACGGAGGAAAATTCCAATTATAGTTATTGTGAGGTACTGCATACAACGCGATATATTTGCAATTTCTGTTCTTTCATGAAAGACTTGATCTTCACATAAAACATCGTCTTTTATATCAGGAGTAAACATTCATTTACCAAGCTCGATTACACCAGTTAATACAAAATATACATTATGATATAGGTTTCATCGGAAATTCCCATCGCTTACATAGACGAGGAAAATATACCAGAAGATTCCGTGATAATTTTAACGACGGAGGAAATAGATGAACTGAATTTGGAAGAAGGCAGACAAATTATTGTAAATCCGGTATGTAGAATGTATAGCTGATGAAACAACACAATATTTCTTCTTGATGAGTTTCGTAACGTATCTTGTATTTATTAGGAGAATTTGTTTCTTAATTCCTAAGAAATTCGCTTTCTAATTGAGTACGGATTATGTTGCAAAATTCAACAAAGTACCCTACCTACCCTATTTAACCGACTGTACTAATTCTTATATATACTACAGTAATTGATTTTCATCTTTGTCACTATAATCGACATGTGTTCTCAGGAAACTGGACAGGGCTACATTCCGTGCTCAATAAGTGTCGACGGAAGCGCAAACTACTCACAAGCTGAGAGTTAACGTTACAAATACAGTTACAATAAGTTACAAATACAGATAATAGAATTTCAAACCAATTAACATTGCGCATTCGGTTGCAGTATTGTTTTTACATATTTTTACAAGTTGTCATCGTCAGAATGGTCACAGCTGTTTTGCAACCGAGAATATAAATAGTTGTTACTATATTCTCAAAAAAAAAGGGATTATAACTTTTATGAGATTTCGCGACCGCGCTCGCGGGGATCGTTTTATATTTATATTTTATGTATTTTTTTTCGTTAAAAGCGAAAATGATTAGTATAACCGCTAGATTTAAGGAAAAAAAAGAAATATATATATATATATATATATATATATATATATATATATATATATATATATTATTTTTTCTTAAATCTGGTATTGTTATACTGATAGTTTTCGGTTTTAATATATAAGAAAATATAAAACGATTTCCGAGCGATCGCAAAATCCCTTATAAAAGTTATACTCTCTTTTAGCTATACTTATATATATATACTGTTTCCTCAATTTATATCAAATTTAAAAAATCGCTTATCTTACCTTTAAAAATATAGTCTTAAAAATAAATAATTTCTAATAATTATAAAAAAATGTCATACATATGTGCGTCTACCACAATTGAATTAAGCCGCGTTTGTTTAGTTTGAGCGCGAGGAATATTCCGAAAGTCTTTCTTCACAGAACCTAATAACATTCTAGTCAACTAGAGATCCTATAATCAGAGTTTGGCCATAAGATAGAACTTTCTGATTGGTCCGCTATATTTCGTCAAATCCCACACAGTATCTAATTTCAGTACGCCTATGGCAGTAGGTTAGGTTAGGTTAAGAAAAGATAGACAAAGAGATTGAAAATATGTCTCTCTTTCTCGCAGGATCTTGATTAAACCGCGCGTTGTGGCCAAACTCTGATTAGAGTGACTATAGTCAACGACTAATCAGCGCCCTCAAGTTGATCTTATGCCCGTATCAGATAATAGATTGAGGATTGCAATTGGATCAATGAAATAAATCAGAACTAAGATTCAAAATACCTGATTGGTCCAATTGCAATGCTCAATATCCATAATCTGATACGGGCATTAGGTCCGTTCTTTTTAGCTAAACTACCTGACTGATGCAGACTGGTGCAATAAGTTCGAGTGAAACAAAATATATTTGTCTCACTCTGACTTTCGCACTAGTGTGCACTAGTTCAGACTAGTTCAGACAGTTCAGCTAAAAAGAACGGTTCTCTTGAATTTCGTGAAGCCTGGAGCTACGCAAATCCGGAGCACTAGTGTCGAAAAAGATGGCCGTGGTACATTTGACAGTTGACGACGTACTGATCTTCTTGTTATAATAGCGTTCATTGCCATTGTGCGTCACGTATGGTACGTGCGAGTGCACGAACGGCGCAGAAAAGAAGCAGAAGGGAGGAATCGCTGGAAGGAGCACGCCTGGGAAGGTGGAATTGCGTCTCGGAGTCTGCGACGAGTGGTTCTTCTCGACGACGTACAGTGCGCTACGTCGCGAATAAAGACGACGTCGCAGTCGTGACACCTAGAGTACCGTCGCGAGCGTGCAAGTGATCCGGATCCCTTACAGGGCCGAGCGAGGCCGTACAATCGGAAAAATTGCGTACATCTCACGCGAGGACATGCCGGACAGCGGCGCCGTTTACCAACCGACCACAGTCGGTTACACGTACGACAGCGGGGGTGACGGCACCGGAGGTGGCGGCGGTGGTTTGAGACACGGTTTCTGGAGGATCATGTCGAGGCACAAGCTTAGCTCCCGCAAATGGCTCGAATGGGTGCTGCTGTCGGTTGGATTGTGCTTCTTCGTTGGTGGTCTCGCGACGATTCTTGTCAGCTTCGTCTGCACTCCATCACGAACGAACGTGCCAGAGGTAAGATCCCGATTTGGTGATTTGTCCGTTGTTGCCTATTTCTATATGCGATTTTGAGCATATATATATACATAGAGTTTATTTTTTACTTTCTTATTCTTGCTTTTTTTTTACTTCGTACAAAGAGTATTTATTTTAATGGCCTACATCATTCCTGAAGCATGTGCTATAAATAGATAAAAAAATATAACTTTCAAATAAGCAGCAGCTTGCTGTAGAAAAACTATTGATGCTATTCTATTGTCTGTTTCTGCGTATGAATATCTCTAAAGAGTATATTTTTACTTCATTTTAATTTAGATTTTTTTCTTTAGAATAACGTAGAGCATTTGTTCTAATGATCTGCATAATTAAATACAAAATATACACAAAGAACTATAACTGTTTCAAATAAATAACAGATTGCTGTGATTGATGCAAATATGATATTCTTATGAACACTGCATATGTGTATAAACACTATATGTATCCTCTATTAAAATATATATTGAACAATAACATGAGACACAGCTGTAACAGTTGGCTTCTTCATGTTTGTTGACATTGACTGACATTGAGCAATGATTATAGGCCAAACAAGAAGACCATACTACGGTAGCTACAGATATAACGCAGCACGTAGAAAATACAGAAGATGGTTCCGTGGCACTGGGTGCCGGCATGATGATAGTCGGTGTATTGCTCGGTTTAGCGTGGGCGTGGCTGTACTTCTTCCGCCGTAACAAATCACCCAGGAACGGCATGACCGGCAGTAGTGGCCAGGTAGGCAGGCAATCTTCAGCCGTACAATATTTTGCGTCTGATTTTTACAGGGGTGCGCGGATATTCGAAATCGCGCGGATACGCGGATACGCGAGTCTCAAGTCGCGTTGATAAGCTTTTCACATTATCAAGGCTTCTGGTCTCAATGCTGCGAAATCCTGAATTGATGGCATCAGAAGCAAAAAACAGCAAAAATTCCTACATGTCAGTTCCAAATAAAAAAATATCTGTACAAAAGAACATTTTAGATCGATTCTTTCGTACAAGTATCTTTTTATTTGAAAGTGACACGCAAGAATTTTTGCGTTTTCTCGCTTCTGATGTCATTTCTCGTGTGCCAAATCAAAAGATATTTGTATGAGAGAACATTTGAGATCATTTAAACGCACTTGTAAAATGCTCCGGAAATTTTTCCCTTGCTAGAGCCAAAAGATAATCTCAAAATTGACATACAACTTTCCTCTTTAATTTTGTGATTTTCCTCTTTAATTTTGTGATTTTCCTCTTTAATTTTGTGATGTTAATTTCACGGCTATTTCGGATACAACTAGCATTTCAAGCACCAGGTTGTGTCTATGTCGCGATGGGCTCTGGGTATTCCGAGCCGAATAAGAGAGATATCCGTCACCTTCGGGAACCCGCGCACCCCCGCTCTGATTTTATTTTACCGGAAGCCATCCGCTCTCGGGTCTGTACGCTCGTTTCTTTATCTTATGTACGCGTTGCTATGAGGAAAGATGTTGGGCGGTTTGAATCCATCGACTGACTTGCTGGTGGGTTCCACTTCGCAGTACGGGCCAGTACTTACGGAGGTACCGAGCCAGCTGAAGATGAAGCAAGCGGGCGATACGCCGGCCTTGCCGCTTTCCGATCAAGAGGAGGAAACGCACACGCTAATGCAGGACTCCGCAAGCCCGCCGGTCGTTTCCGTCGGATCCGGCGTCATCGCTAATCAGATCCCAGGTTGAGTACGCTCGATCGCTTTATGCGCGCGCGCACGCTCGTTCGTAACGCGTGTAACGGACGAGAGAGAAAGAGAGAGTGAGAAGATTGCTTTTGTTTTTATAAATCTTATATACGCGTTCACTGCGAAAAGAACTTATCGTGACTTTCGACGATCTTCGTGGATCTTGTCTCGTTTTATTTCCGGGGACGCTGTCCCTTTTTTGACTTTCTTTTCTCGTCAAAGTCGCCTTAACGACGGCTTTGTCGATTAATCGACTTTGCCATTCAACAGTACTGCTTTGTTGTTGTTCTCTCCCGTGTTTCTGTACGGTTTGTCTGACTTTCGTGGCATAGATATTCTTACTTTAATATGCACAAACGCGATTTAAGAGATCTCATTTATATGTATAGGTACATTTTTAGACGCGTTGGTACTTATCCCTTTGTTCTCTACCTATCGCATTCCTCCACTCCGTCCATTGTCATTGTTAATATGTTAGGTGCGAGCATTGGATCCAGATAGAAAGAGACGCACTTTACAGATTGTATTCTTAAGACAGTTGCGTTACGACCGATATCAATCTATGGTGATGAGTTTTATAATGATCTTTTATATATATCGGCAGCGAAACACTTATTGCGAGGTATTCCTTGACTTATATTTATATCATTGAAGGATCGTAGTCGTTGCTACATACATCTCGGACGAATCTACACGAGCACATCGTCCCAGATCGTCTTGTCCTAATTGTGCAGTAAACGTGCTCTCATGATATTTATGTATTCTTACGTACGTACCTTTTAAGTATCAGATCTAAATTAATATCACGTGGTAGGCTGTAGTCATCGTTGACTATGCATGTATATTGTAAATTGACGACCGCACATTGGAGGATGTACATCAATTCAGTCAATAATTGTCACTGTATTAGTACATGAACGATTATATGTATATATTAGAATAATGCGCGTGTGTGTAAGGCATAAGACGAAGTAATTGTAACTTGAAAGGCGAGTTTTGAAATGTTTCTGGGCGTGTTTCCTCGGTCATATCACCACAGTGCACAATTATCATATTGTTCCGGTTTCTTTTTAAATTTTCACTTAATATCTCTGATACTACTATATAATTGTAATTTTATATTGCACATGATTTTCTTACAAACTGATCTTCTGCAATGAATACATTTTCGCTTCAATGACACACTTATCGAATAATTTCTATGATTTTACATAATTAATTTAGCCCTGGACTCATATGTAAGCGTAATGTAAATGTAGAATCTATCCTAGTAGAGTACTTAACGGTATATTAGATGCTTCGGGGCAAAATATATAAAATTTTGTAAAACACCAATTCGAGCTAATTTTTATACATTTATTGTCTTTGCTAAAGCTATGTGTTCAGTTTTACGATATGTGATAACGATTTTTGAGGAACCATCGAAGGACGGCCTGAAAATTCATCTGAATTCAATGCTACTGTAGATTCAATGCACATGTATAACATCACCAATTTTTAACATTTGTGAGATCCCTATTTTACGTTCGTTATTGAACTGTATACTAATTTATGTAAATGTTCTGGGATATGTAAGACAAATAAACATACGATACAATCTGTGACTCCTCTTTTTTCCAACAATTACAAAGATTCATTTATGCGACATATGATATATAGTTTAGATTTCTTTGTATCATCCTTTATATGTGACAAAACTATTTTTTATAAACATACAAATTTTGTACAAGATAGTTTTATTGATATTTAAATAATATACTCTTAAGAGATGCTAAGCACTACCCAACATATATTTTTTTATTGTTTTTATTGTATTATTGTCGTATTATAATAGA
Organism: Odontomachus brunneus; assembly: GCF_010583005.1. Lineage (NCBI taxonomy): Eukaryota > Metazoa > Arthropoda > Insecta > Hymenoptera > Formicidae > Odontomachus > Odontomachus brunneus. The sequence continues at coordinate 2,831,482 of NW_022639456.1, read as the reverse complement.
ATTAAAGGATAGAATAAAGAACATGCAGAAAATAATGGGTCTAATCCCTTTAGACCCCTTATTGGATGCAAGTCAGCTTTTGACATTTCTATCAGCTGTCACACATCCAATATGGCCACCCGCAAGATGCGATCGCTCCTGGAGGGCACCGGAGAAACGTCTACAGTAGAGCGAATGCGAAATCAGTGAATGTGACCGAAAGACTCTGAACTGTAAATCGCGAGATTATCTCGACCCCACGATGGCCGGCAACGGCGAAGTCTTGGAGGGATTTATATGTCCCATATGCATGACCGACTTTAAAACGCCCAGCCACTTAACGAAGCATTTCGAAGAAATCCACAATGACGATCCGGAAATTTTAAGATCGCTGAAAGGTAAAATATCTTTTGCTGATTTATTCCTCACTCTTAGGAAATTCACAAAATTCTGCTCGCGTCGTTCACTATATAAACTTGCGAAATGTATATAAGGAACGAATGTCAAAGCTGATCTTGTGTTTCAGACCTGTTTGGCAAAGCCAAGAAGAAGATCTTGAAGCAAGATGATATGCCGGAAACTTTTCCAAGTGCAATAGCACAGGGCAAGAGGCAAAGCCCTGAAATTAATTGGGGACCACAAGAAATAGGTATCAATATGTATTACTTGCTCCAACAGTAACACTTGGCTTCCAGATTTTTCCTTTTTTGTATACATCAATTGTGTTTGTGACTGTGATACAAGTACATAATCAACTGTGGTAAAGTATCCTTGCTGATTTGGAATTCTTCCAGGTGCACTTACATCTCATACAAGATATTTTAAGGACATTAGAAACGCTCGATTAGAGAGATACACGTATGAAACAAATAAACTTCTCATAAGGCTAGATAAATTATTAAATAATTTACCGTCGGATCCTGTCGACAGGAAAGGTAAGCAAACACAGAAATTACTCACACTCTGTGCTCATTCTATGTTTATTTGTTTTATGTAGAATTAACTTAAATTATCTGATGCTTTGAAAATTATCCTTTTTTCTCGACAGTCAATAAATAACTTGAAGATTAATTAATGACAAAATTCTAAGGAAAAATAGGTTAAACATAAAGGTTGCATATCACATTAATTTCCAGGCTATTGGTTGCCAAAGGAAAAAAAAATATTTTGAATATTTTACAAATATGCTCAAGCGATCAGAAATGTTCTTTTATATAAATATTTTTTTATTTTAAAATGACACAAGAATTGTGTTTTTTGCTTCTGACATAAATCCGAAGTTCTACAGCAATGGAACCAGGAACATTAAAGCTAATTAAAATAAAATTTTTACATCAGCTCATGAACGCACCATCGTGCCGTGGATCGATGAAAAAGATGTGAAACTATGTCCCAATTGTGCTAAGAGCTTTCACCTGGCGAGAAGAAAACATCATTGCAGACTGTGTGGGGCGGTCATGTGCCATAATTGTACATTATTCCTGTCTCTAGTTAACGCGCGTGCGTAATTTATGCAACATTGTTTGAGAGAAAAGATCTTACATTTCTGAAGTTTTGACAAGTCTGACAAAATACTTCTTTTTTTACAGGAAAAATGACCAGTCCCGCGTCAGTGCAGGATGATTCCGCTTTGCCTCCCACATCAGAACGAGCCTTCTCAGAGAGGATAGTACGTGCGGGCGTTGGTCTCAAGAAGCTGGCACGTTCGCCTTCCAGTGGTAGTTTGAACAGCGTTCTATCGTTGGTCAATGATCCTGCTAGTGGCGAGCAACACTTTCGAGTTTGCACGCACTGCATGAACCTGCTCGACGCACGGGAAATGCTGAAAGCGAAGCAGTTCGACAAACCGATCGTCTGTCAGTTCTACGAGAAGATGCGGGCTTACATGAAGGAGGCCACGAAGCACTCGGCGATGTACAATAAAATGTGGGAGTCATTGAAGTACGTGAGTTCCCGCTGTATCTAAGAGAACGTCGATTCGGTTCCAATTGCACGATGATACTGAGCGCACGTGAAACTTCCAGAGAAGGAGAGACCATGTACGATTTGGAGGATGCTCAAACGTTGCGACTGAAGCTAGCAAAGCTGGGCGAGAACATAGACGCGACCAGTAAGAGGATTCTGATACTCGGCGCGCCGAAAGACACCGAAGAAGCTGCTCCGCAGGGACAAGAACAGAGGTTGTATCAGATGGTCAGAACGTCGGCGATGATATTTCTGAAGGAAGAGCTGTTGACTTTGCAACCTTTACCCACGCCGGAAGAGTATGCAGTTCTGCAAGAAGAACGTCAGAAGAGGATAGAGGCTCGGATAGCGTATGAGCGACAGTTGGAGGAAGAACAGCGAGAGAAGCCGAAGGAGCAACGTAAGAGGGAAACATGGAACTTGGACAGCGGACCTTCTCTGAAAGTTACTCAGGTACGCGCCAGTTAAAGTGAAATCACATTAACGATGCAAAGTTCGAAATTCAAATCGTGTAAGTTACAGTATCATAAAATTTAATCTAATTTTTCTTTTGTCTCGAACATGATTATGACATTCTTTCAAAATGTTCAGCCGATAGTGACACAGTCTCAAGGCTGGGGCCCGTCCAGCGTCGCACCTATCATGTCTTCTTCTATGGACCCGTTGATTGAACAAATGAGCAATCTTCACGCGTACATCAAACAAGCCCGGGCAGATTGCAAGTACGACGAAGTCGCGACTTTAGAGAGCAATCTTCGAGAGCTTCAAAGTGCCTACTTTGCTATGAAACAGAGTACCAGTAGCGACAATTAAGCATACAGGCAGCACGCTTCTTACAGCTTGTCCAACGACAAATTCTATTATAGTAAAATACATTTCCTATTAATTTGCAAAGTATTTAATAAGTTCTACATGTGTCCTTCCTATATGTGTGTTTTAATATGTTACAAAACACACTAGTATACATAGCAGCAAGAGAAAGATTTATATAAGGAAGATTATTATGAATGTATAAAGTTATATCACTATCTCGTGTACTTTGTATAGTAGATTTTTGTATTTATCCGTTTGCGATAATAAAGTTATACTTTTTTTCTACATTTTATTACAAAATCTTAGATTAAATCTTAGAAAAACTTTGCTTTTGTCTCCATTAAAATAGCAAAGATTCATTTCGTATATCATTATTGCACTAATCTTATCAAATATTTTTGAAGACAATGTCAAAATTAACTTGTCTGTATTATATTGTTGGTACATTTATTGACACAAGTTACATCTCACTTAAGTGGAATAAATCGAGAAGAATGGGTAGCACCGATACCAGGCCTACCATGTTTAACTGGTTTGTATGTGACAGAAAACTCTCCAAGATAATGCCCAATCATTTCAGGCTTGATTTCTACTTGATTGAAAGTTTTCCCATTGTACACTCCGACAATGGAACCGACCATTTCTGGAACAATGATCATGTTCCTCAAATGGGTCTTGACGATTTCAGGCTTTTCGTTAGGAGGTGTTTCCTTTTTTGCCTTGCGTAACTTCTTCACAAGTGCCATGGACTTCCTCTTTAGTCCATGAGAAAACCGTCTGCGTGCTCTTGCATGCATCAGATCCATTAATTGCTCACTAGAAGAAAAATTAACTGACAATCTATTTTTCAATGTTATGCTAACATGTGCTGTTTACTCTCCTTTGAATATTTTATTATAAAAGTTAGGACAATTCCAGAGGTTAGTTAACTGCAATTACTGCTTACAAAAGTAATATAGAAATACTCATTACATACTTTGTAAAGTGATCGTAGCAGGATTATATTTACTATAAGAAACCACACATGATTGTATAACTTACTTGGGCATATCCAGGAGTTGATCGAGATCAACTCCTCGGAAGGTAAACTTCCTGAAAGTCCTTTTCTTCTTCTGAGTCTCATCTGCCTGTAAAAAAAGAGGGAAGAAGATAATCACGAGATATACGACGACGAAATAAGTCACTGTACGTTAATATATCATTTCTTTATAATTAAAAATATAATAATAATTTGAAATATAATTAAAACATATAATATAATAATAATTTGAAATATAATTAAAACATATGATTCGTAGTTATGTTTTATATAATAAATGTATGGAAACTTTTTCTCTCTCTTATATTTAATATCGAATTTAGAATACTTACTTCAGCCATATTTTCGCTCTCTAAAATCGACAGCAAAGAAAAGCTCCACGTCTCTTTTCTGTGATTTTCTTAGAAGAGATGCTCACCGCGTGGAACACAGGTTATGGTGCGTTCCGATATTCACTGCCAGTATTGAAAATCTATAGTATATGTAACATGAACTATAAATTTTCAGTACTGGCAGTGAATATCCGAACGCACCCGAGATATATGGACGATGCGGTGAAGATGGGCGACACTGCCCTTACGAAAAAGTCACGAAAAAATCCTCAATTTTGGGTGTTAACACTCAAATTTAGGTGTTTATACCCAAAATTGATGGTTTCTTTCGTAAGGATGTGGCTGCGTTCCGAAATTCACTGCCAGTGTTGAAATCCTATAATATACGTAACATGAACTATAGAATTTCAGTTTACTGTGAATTTCGGAACGCAGTCTATATTTATATTTTTAATATTGATAATTTTGAGTTTATAAAATATCGATATAAAACATCGATAATTTAACTGCCAATATTATCGTATATCGATATGAAATTTGTTTAAAGCCAGCGGTATACGATTCTCGTTTTCATATTCGGTTTATTTGCTGGATGTTTTGATTGGTGCGTTTCTATCCATCTTCAGAAATGCACCAATCAGAATAGAGTATTTCCATCCAGCGAGCAAATCAGTATGAAACGAGCATCGTGTGCCGCAGGCTCCAGAACGCTCGACAAAACGCTGGATCCATTTTTACTGGGGGGGTGAAGAATTTGCAGGCAACATAATGAGGTTTGTACATATTGTGGTATATTTTTCACGAACTTTTACCAAATTTCAACGAGTAAATATGTGCGGTCTCGTTGCAAGAATCGCGTTGAAATTCACGAATGCTTACAAGCACGATTTCGTGACGAAAATACGGGACACTTTTGTCCACGTATCTATCATTGAAGTCTGTAGCAGCACACGTGTTTCCTGCTGTTAAATTATTGACTTCACATGATATAATGGAAGCATTGATATTTTATTGATAAGTAGGACGTCACGATGAATGTTATTATTCCTGATGAAAGTACCGTATAAAATTGTATGCGCATGAATGACCAACGAATTGCACATAACCACATTTTTTCTGTTGCAGCTCTTTGAAGCTGCAGAAGAGGCTGGCAGCCTCTGTTATGCGATGTGGGAAAAAGAAAGTCTGGTTAGATCCTAATGAAATCAACGAAATCGCTAATACAAATTCCCGTAAGTTTTCTATTTTCTGTAATTCGTTCTTTATATTTTCTTTCCCTTCCACATTAGTAACTACGATAGCCTAAAACCAATTGAGTAGATCCATCCCTATAAATATCACAGTATATGTTCACTTGACCAGCCTAACATTAACATAAAATTCACTATTCTTGATATAATTATTAGTGCATAAATACATATTAGCATATATAGTATAGTTTTAATGATTTATATAACATCATATATAAGTTACATTAGTTACAACATTGGAAACTATTAAAGCAGAACATAATAATTAATACTTATAATTGATAGCAATTTTAAATACAAGTTATAAAGCAAGAACGTGATAATCTCTTAATAGTTTTAACAACAAACTATCTTTTGTTTTTTACATTGGCAACTCTATTAGCTGAATTAATTATCCATCAGCTTAATCAGAATTTGGAGAAAGTCAGTCTCAATGTATTTTTCTGCACATATAACAATTATATATTGACTTTCTTCAGGACAAAACATCAGGAAACTCATTAAGGATGGTTTGATCATTAAGAAGCCAGTTGCTGTACATTCGCGGGCACGTGTTCGCAAGAATACCGAGGCTAGACGCAAAGGACGTCACTGTGGCTTTGGTAAAAGGAAGGGTACTGCAAACGCGAGAACACCGCAGAAAGTAGATGCACTTCATAGTTATTGATGATAATTGAACGTCACATTTCTTCAGTTTGTATAATTAATCATATATACTTTATATAGGACTTGTGGATACAACGTATGAGAGTCTTACGTCGACTGCTGAAGAAGTACCGTGAGACTAAAAAGATAGATCGTCATCTGTATCATTCCTTGTACATGAAAGCCAAGGGTAACGTCTTCAAGAACAAACGAGTACTGATGGAATTTATTCATAAAAAAAAGGCGGAGAAGGCGCGCGCCGAGATGTTGTCGGATCAAGCGGAAGCTCGTCGTACGAAGGTCAGGGAGGCGCGCAAACGACGCGCGGAACGCATCGCTACGAAGAAGCAAGAGCTCCTGCAGTCGTATCAGCGCGAGGACGAGGCTGCTGCGGCTCTGAAAAAATAAGCTGGAGATCATTTAAGATTGTGTATATTGAAGATAAAACTATGCAAATAGAACAAAAACGGAACCAAAAATAAATCTCATTTTTTGTGTGATAAATTAAACCCTCATGACATCAGAAATAAAAATGTAAAAAATTAGTAAAAATAGATATTAAGACTAATTATTAATCGATTCATAGAATAATTTGAAGTAATTTTAAAAGAATTTTCATGATTCAAAACTATGATGCATGAATAACTAGATAGGGCATTTGAAAAAAAATGCACCAATGAAAACGCTAGAAGCGACCAGTTTACATATCTGTATCGTCTGCACATCTAGTATTAATTTAATCTATGGCTATGCGATGAGAGGAGCGTTTCATTTGCCCATCACTAATCACAACTGCGTGTGATCTAGAGTTTTCTAGTGTCGTCCAATTGATGAATTGAACACCAGCTATAACGTCATTGAAGGATTTATTTTCAAAGGACTGTTTTTATTTCGTGCATTTTGTGGCAAACGCACCATTTCTTTCAAGATTACTCTAAATTACGGCCCCACGAATTGCTCATTAATGTTTGGTAATATTTATATACTTGTACTAATTATTTTTTGTTTTCATTGCTGTCTATTCTTATTAGCTGTACTTTATGTACCTTCTTGTAATCTTTCTTGTTTTCGATGCAAAATCGTGACATAACCGCGTCATAACCTTAAATCGAAAGTGAGATTTTATACTTTTGTTAACGCGAGGATGATCGAGTTATAGTACGCCAAATTATTGCGTGGCAAATATTCTTTTATATAAATTTATTCTCGCTTTATTAGCGTTCTTGCGACGATGACTGTCAAGAATGAAAAGGCAGAGGAAAAGAAAAAAGATGAAACCGGCGAAAAAATATCGGCGGATAAGTCAACCGATGATCAGTCATGGGGATACGATATGTATCCCGAAAGAAAAGGAGCAAAATTACATCGTAGCTGGTTTAAAACAATATTTGGCGCCGAGGGACGAGAATCATTAGATAATGCTAAATGTGAAGCCAATGTATATCATTGTGTAAAAAATAGTGAGTAAAACATTTTTACTTCACGTTATTTATCCCCTGAATAAATTTTGATACAATACAGAAGTGAATTTTGCACTGATGGAAACTGTAGAAGAAAATAGAAAAGTATAATTCTGAAGTTATATTTTATTCCAAGATATTTTTATAATTTTATACAGTTATGTATGAAGAGAAAACAAAGATATATAGAATGTTTAATTAAACTTTATAATTGCTTTGCTTCTATTTTTTTCACATTTGTCTCGATCTTATTTTGTAGGCCCTATAATAAAACTCATGTTGGCTGCATTGAAGAGTGCGGGATGGTTTGTAGTTTTTTTTTACTATCTATAATCAATTACTCTGTCAATATAGATAATTAATTGATATTTCAGTGAAATAGATATTAGAAGACATATCTCCTGTGAAGTATGCATCCAACCGGTAACTGGTGGATATGATCCAGAATTAAATCAGGTGAATATGTTTATCCAAATTTATTTGCCACATAGCATTCACAATAGCATGTTCTAACGATAAAATTTATATCTTGCAGGTTATTGTCTGCCAAAATTCAGCTGCTAGTAAAAGAATGGTACAGGGTGTTCTCTTACATGAGATGATTCATATGTTTGACTATTGTCGCAACAAATTGGATCTAAAGAACATTGATCATCTGGCCTGTACAGAAATCAGAGCTGCAAGTATTGGTCATTGCAGTTTTATGGGCTCATTGTTACAGGGATTTTCATCTCCCATAAATATAAAAGCGACACATCAGGTAAAGTGTCAATTTTATCATGGAGAATGATAAATTTTTGCCATGACATAATTATCAACGTGCAAAATTATTTGTCCAGATTTGTGTTAAGAACAAAGCTAAGATGTCGGTATTAGCCGTGCACAAGGTAACGCCAGAGAAAGCAGAAGCGGCCATAGAGAGAGTGTTCACCAAATGCTACAACGATTTGGAGCCAGTCGGCAGAAGAATTCGTAGAAGCTCGGATGATATGCCGAGAGCGTACGCGGAGGCATATTTATACGGGTATACATAAATATATAGTTTATATAATTAAATTGTTGTAAATATATAAATACGTTTCTGATTATATATATTTTTCTGATATTTACTTACTATCATATTGATACTACACGATATCAAATCCTGTCCTTTCCAACCAATAGTCCTTGAGAAAAAGCAGGTTATATCTTCTATATCCAAATATATATTGTTGCAGTCCAAATATATATTGTTTTAACAGTATGTCATATGTCATCAATAAATTAGATGTTTGAATATAAAATAACAAAGATAAATTTGGTATGGTATATAGATTTTATTGAGTTGAACATTTGACATTGCAGTATTTTTTTCTTAATATATCCATTTATATTTATCAGTCGAAACTAGGGTTGATTGTAAAGATATTTCTATTTGTGTAAATCTGGCATTTTCAAGAAAAAGAGGACGTTAATACTACTTTTAAGTTTTATACAACAAACGTGCGCGATTATATATAACTGTTTACAGTTGCTTCATTACATAGTTCACTCATAATCGTAAATTATTTTGTTTGTATAATATTGATAAGCAATACTTGTCTATACTAACATCAGAATCAAAGGTAAAATATTTCTGTATTCGAAGCGAAGCGAGATGGTATTAACAGAAAGAAAATATGTCTATTTCGTGTCTATTGATCTTTTTTTTCTTTCATCTGCGTAATTTTTATCACAAAGCAGTGTGCTAACGTCACGATTTTATCGTGGGAGTTTAATATATAGATCAGTGCGATTCAATCTTTCATAATTCGCGAGCTAATCTGTCTCCAAAATAATCAGAGTTATAAAGATGATAATTATTACATAACGTATATTAAATATAATAGATTAATCACATCTTTTTTTCTATTATCTACTTGGAAAAAAAGAAGGAAGGGAAGAGGTCGCGATTCATGGATTGGATCATACTGATACGCAAGCTGCATAACATCGATATTATCGATGCCATCATAAAAGATATAGCGGGCATTTGTCCTCTTCATGGGCTATCATTTTTTTTTTCTCAGGATACACTCTTGACATCTCCGACCTTGTCTTCTCTCTTTTTTTATTTCTCTCTTCTTCATTCTCCGTTTTTCTTTTCATATAGAATATCGCTATTTCAGGTATGCGTGACGATCCATCGTGCTGCAGTTTTGATTCTCAACGATAATTGAACAACCCTAGGCTCTCGACGCTAAAGCTAATAGCCTCGATTGAAGTTACCACCCGGCCGAGGGATATCGTAACGTGGTGTCCCGTCGTAGGAGACCTGGGCGCTGAAGCCGTGCTGCCAGTCCGCGGTGTAGCGTACGACCTGCGTCCTACCGTCCGGAAGCTGCACCCTGTACTCACCGCGAACGATGTCACCGTCGCTGATAGCGTTGTGTGAGTAATCGTTGCCGAAGGCGTCTTCCTTCACGGCGTAATTGAAATCGAAAGGCATACCGGGCTCGTGATGATGATGGTCATGCTGAAAAAAGAAAAGAAAAAAAAATAAGACCGACATGAATATTCCGTATCTCTTTGATGATCATCTCTCTCATTATTCGAATCAAATATATGTTTTCCAAAAAAGATAAATTAATGAAAAAACGATTCTCCGTTAGCAAACATTTGAATAGCGATCGTACAAATAGGTGTTCCGATAATGATACGAAAATAGTCCTTTTTAATTATCGAATTTGGACCTAAATTGTTCCTTTTATCATTTTTATTATTATATGTTACAGGCGCGTGTACTTACGCCAATGGTATTCCCATTGATACCGGTCGGTTGACCGGGGTAGTCCGGGGTAGGTCTGATTATGGGCCTGGTTGGCGGGAAAGTGCCCTGCGTCGGGAAGGTGCCCTGCGTAGGTGGTCTGGTGGGAATCGTCGGGCGCGTCGGGAAGGTTTGCGGACGTGTAGGGAATGTCACTGACGGCTTCGGATAAGTGTAACCGCCCTTCGTCGTCGGCTCAGGCGGCAGATACGTGTTACGTCTGGTGCCCGGTGGTAAATCGCCAATAACGCTCACTACTGTCACGCAGAGCACGGCCAACTGCGCGGGAGAAGGAGCGATTACCGGGAAGAAGAAGAAATTGTTGTCGCATCGAGCATACAGTCGGATATGCAGAGGTACATTCTAATTATTCTTTCATCAGTCTCGTGCCCGAGCACACGGGGAAAGTAGAGTAAGACTCGCCGATCAAAGTCAATGTCTGTCTCCATAAAAGAAGGACGACCGCGAATTTCTTCTCTTTACAAGTGTAAAAATAGGTCAAATTAGTGGGTTTATGCGACAGGTTAATGTGGCCGGATACATGAGTTTCCGTCGAGCCTTGATTTCATCTTGACGCGCCGCGCGTTTAATGCGGTGGAGTTTTGTTTGAATTATATGTCGTATATATAGTCATCGCTGCCGCGATCGCCGTGAATTGCTCGTATATTACAATTATTAATTTATATTATTTGTACTTATATATTTTTTTATTTTTTATATATATTTTATATACATATTTATTTTATCATTATTAAAGATATTAATTAGTCAGTATTTTTTGACGAATGTCACCTTCGCTTTCATTATGTTTTTTTTTTATCTCGTCGAACTTTTGGAGATTCGCTGCGAATTTTCTTTCTATATTTATTAACGACGAGAATTTCGAGCAGAGCATGTCATCGATGTCGTTCTAATCGACGTGATCGATCAAATGTTAACAGCATTCACATAGCAGAGACGCTTTTCAACTTTCAGATCCGGTGTTGAATACCGCCACAATCGTCTTCGCGCGTAAACTGACATTTGTCGCGTGATTTATCAGTTACAAATGCGAGCCGTGCCGCGTGCGCGTGTTATGAGCGTGCAATTTTAATAAATCAAGAGGCTCTCTCTCTCTTCTTTATCTATTTTTCCCTCTGTGTCTCTCTGCGTCGGAGAGATGCGCACCAAGCTTGATATTTAATACGTCAAGACATGAGACGGTAATATTTTTTCGCGGTACAACATATCTCCCGCGCTGTGCCTTTTTGATGGGAGATTGATGGGAATAATTATAGTCTGATGACGATGGAACGTCGATCGGATAAAATAATTCTAACGTGCGTCCGTCGTGTTGTGTCCAATGCGGTTCTCTCTGTCTGTATATATATATATATATAATTGCTTCATTATATATATATATATATATATATATATATATATATATATATATATATATATAAATAATTACTTCATTTGTTTATTCAATACGATTACTTATTATTACGTAACGGTTTAAGCGCAATCAGTCATTATTCATTAGTCTAATACAGTTTTAGTAGAACTGCAATTTTGCCGTGAATGCGACTTTCTCATGTCGGACCTCAATTCGAGAATGGCAGAAATAAGGAAAGTCGCGGCACAAGTGCCCGCGCGGAGATTCGCGCGTTCGTCCGTTGTTTTAAAAAATTAGTACCAGTTAGTTTAAAGGACGTCCTCTTTCGCGCGTGCAATTAGCAACGCAATTTCGCAGACGACAGAGACCGCCAGATCCTCGTCGCGGGAGAGAGGCTTTTTTCACGGCGTAATAACAGGTCGCGTTTGACACACAGTGTCGTCGCCGCGACTGACTATTAGATCGTCGACGACCTGAAAGAGAATCGGCGTGAAAGAGGAGCAGACCGAATCAATAATGTTGGCGGTATTACGCCAACAAACGTGTTCGGAGAAGCAACCTGGCGATCTGTGCTCTATTGCGACAGTGGAGACCTTTGTATTATGCTCTTAACCCTGTACTTCGATTGCAACGCTCTCGGTGCTCAACCCACGCTGAGAGAAGGAGAGATAGAAGGAGAGATAGAGAAAGATGGGGGAGGGGGCGGCAGGAGAGAGAGAGAGAGAGAGAGAGAGAGAGAGAGAGAGAGAGAGAGAGAGAGAGGGGG